>NC_056742.1:218292678-218510178 GCF_019279795.1 Protopterus annectens | reverse complement strand
ACCTAAATAAAAGGATGGACATTGCTGACAAGATGCCAGGTATATCGCATTGTTGCTAAAACAGTTCAGTTTCTGATGAAACCTAAAATTACCCCATCTTGGAATAAACAATTCATTCCCCTCCTTTATGTAACCACACATATTGTGGTTTGTAATAAACTGAGTGTGCCTGCTGTTTGTTTTCCATTTTTTTATTTTGCCTTCTAAGTTTTTTCAACTTTGAGTGTTTTTTTTTTTTCAATCATGTCAGTACTCTTGATGATGGCACTAGAACAATTACTAATAAATCTACAAAATTTACATATGGCACATTTAAAGATGCCCATAATGTTAATGTGTGAAAAGGCATTGTAATTGAGTTTTTCAAGCATACTTTTAACATTAGTTGACATTTTGTATATAAAGTAGGGTTGACCCAAAATGCCAGCTGAATCAGGATTTCCTAAAATCATTTTCCAGTTCTCCTGGAAGACTCTCCTTATGTTTGTCAAATCAGTGGAGACCGCCATAGGAAGAGCCCTCCTGTACTGGATATCTTGATCCTGCCTAATACTGTTGGAGAGTTCATCAAGTTGCTCTTCATGAATGTTTGTGGTCCCCCTAAGAATTGGTTTAGCATTGGTCTTCCTTAATTCAATAACTTCACTGATGATAGAATCCACTGAATTAGTTGCTTACTCTCTGGAAATAAACATGTCCTTAAGATCATCTGCTTCAATAAAAAATGGGTATTTTTGCATGTAAGCCTGTTTAATCATATAAACTGACCCTTGATAACCCCCCCCCTTTTCATATGTCGTGGGTGCAGGCTAGGTTAGTGTAAATAGTTAAAATTTTATTTTTTCTTAAAATACAACTGTGAAGCAGCCCACTGTCATCCTCAAAGGACAACTATACACATCCAGATAATTAATACCCTTTTCCCATACCACTGATAGTGAACTTCAAAAAGTTGATATTGTAAATAAGAAAATAAAAAAAAAATTAAATTCATCAGCAGTACCATGTCACACAAAATACAGGTTATTGATGAAAGTCTTATAAAAAAGTATCTTTTTGAACAATGGATGTGGCTCAATATGCTGCTGTTATCAAGATGCCATCACTTAATTGACAAATACTGCAGCGAATCTTGCCCCCATGACAACACCTCTGGTTTGCCTATAGTACTTGCCATTAAATTAAAAAAATATATTGTTTAAAACCAATTATAGCAGGACACAAATGGTGTTAATCATCTCAGTGCCAAGTTCAGAAAACTATGTCAAATAATTGTGAACTAATTTGATGCCTGTTACTTGACAAATGCTGGTGTACAGAGGTAAAAAGGTAAATTCTGAACTATAGGATTTAGACAATTGTCAAGAAATACTGAAACTGTCTCAGTCTTGTAAAATCAGCTGCCACAATTGGTCTAAATGGTGATTTGTTGCATTTTTTTTGTGAATTTTGAGTATTCCAAATAGTCTAGCCATTTTTGGATGGTCTACCCTAAGAAACTTGTACACCTCATAATTGATATGGTTTTAACAAAATAAATCAAATAAACGGGTGTCAATATGTTTAAAATTTTGGTCAATAAACTCTGCATCGATGGCTGCGTAACAGTGAACATCATCCAGCAGCCATTTCATGCCCTCAGCATAATCCGAGATGTTCATGCTAACCGCACCAGTTTTGTAATCTTTCATAATGAATATATATTTTTTTCTTTTTAATTGTTCTAATATCAGATGTTCTCAATACATGAAATTGTAAAACCTTGCTTTTTTTTGGCCAATAAATTTCTCAAATCGTTCCCACAAATTTCGTTAAAAAAACTGTAGAGTTTGCTCCAAAGTAGGGTTGTGTTTACTTTTAGGAAAATGGCGTTTAGGCTCTTGATTCTGAAGTGCTGGAATGTCCTTCAAGATATATCTGAGATTGAGTTTTCTTACATATAATTTCAAGTCAACAATGTTTGTGGTTAAATTAGCTCTTTGAGTGGGAACATCGGACACTCCCGGTCAACAAATGTAAATAAATAAATATGAGAAATGCTTATTCGATGGAAAAAAAGAACAAAACTTCATTGTTTTGGTTACAGATGAGTCCATCAGCTGAGCCTGACAAAGGTCCAATTACATCAGCACAAACATATACATTAAATTTGAGGCTAGAACTGCACAATAAAGGTAATTCAGTCTATACAGACTTTGATGTCATTGTGCTTTTAAAACAAATGATTAGTTTCTTTCCTGCCAGACAGTCTTTTTTTATCCATGACTGCAAGTTTTCCTACTTTTTTTACATTCTTAAAGAGTTAAGATTTTAATTTCTATAACAGCAGAAGATTACTGTGTGCTTTTAAAGAATTTATTACTATTTCCTGTCATCTTAAAGTGTTAAATAATTTTATTTTGCAAATAGCCCAAATTTAAAATATACTTTTAGGTATTTAAGACATTAGAAGGAACAATTATTAACAATTAACAATATACAACATATATATATAACAATTATATATATATATATATATATATATATATATATAAAACAATATTATAACAATTAAAAAGCCAATCATCAAGTACAATGCCCCATTTGGCATATACCTCACTAGACACCTACAACAACTGGACAGGCCGCAAAAATACCTCACAAAGAGGATCTTAGGCCTTAAACACTTGTCCTATATGAACAGACTCAAAAAACTCCAGCTATTCTTTCTCATACAGCCTAGTTAGAGGCGATCTCTGCTTGACTTACAAAGCCATGTCTGACCCAGCTCTGTTAGAAATGCTACATCTAAAGAAATCCAAATCCCTCCACACTACACGCTCCAGAAACCTCAACCTCATTACCACAATCAACAGAACAAGATGGAGGGACAGGTTCATAAGGCAGAGACTTCCATACATGTCAAGCGGAGCACCTTACTGGCCCTCTTTAAGAGAAAGCTTGATGAGTGGATGGGAAATAGAAAATTCACCCCAGGGATCACTCCAGTGGCTCTACTTGACAGAGGCACTGGGAACTAAGGTTGGGTGGGATGATGCCAGGGTAATCCTATGGGCTAGGCTTGTAAAGGCTCCAGGGCCATTAGCCTAGTACACAGCTATGAACCTATGAACTGATGAACATATGAGAACCCTTTACTTAAAACCAACAACGCAACTTCACTAAATGTTTCATCATGAAATTTATAATTCTGTCAGTTGTAGAAAACTTTATCTCCTTCCTTTGAACTTTCCCCATACTCTTCATTTTCCCTTGCCTTTTTTCTGCCATGATGTTGTCTGTGCTCTAGAAATGTGGCTGTCTAGAAAAGGGGCTGGAGATAGGACAGGTGGTGGACCATAATTGTCCAGTTATGTTATTGCTGTTGCCAGTGTTCACATGAGCAACACTTTTGGTGTTAATCTGTTTACTTGTAGAAAAACATCATTACCCTTAACAGAAACTGTAGAATCTTTTTTTTAATAAATACGCTGTTCCTGCCTTGTAAGTTTCAGTGTCCTGGAGCAGTTTCTTGCTTTTTCTGATTGATAATTGTAGGGACATGTCTACTGATTTTCGCACTAATACCATAATATAAATTCTATACTGCTGTGAATTTCACATCATTGATGTGGTAATGAGCAACCAGCAGTTTGATCAAGTCAGTTCCTGTCTCATTAAACAATTTGACTACATCTTTAAATAGTTAATCTTCTGACTGAAAAATTTGGGCACTCTTAGCCCAAATGGAATGTGCTTTCTACTAATGCAGACATCTAAATAGTGTACCTCTTAATGCAAAGTGTTAAGTTTGAAAATAAAGTCTTTCAAGCATGTAAATACAATTCTTGCATGTTCTTAATCCCAAATTGCTATCAGCTACTGAATTGTTATTGGGAACATTCTCATTTGAATTTAAAAATGGGTTACTGACCTGATAAATCAAGTCACGAATATCCATGCTTGTACCTGCAATAGAAGCACCATGCAGGTCAGGTTCCCATGTTATCTGTGTCAAAGGTGTTAAAACCAGTAGTTCTGTTGTGACAGTTTTCCTTCCCAAAACATTGTTTGTCCTTTGTAATACCATTGCCTTGACTTTTGAACTGCTCAAGGATTCCACAAAAATAGTTATTTGTTGTGTCAGAGAAATTAAATCCTTGGGTACAGGATGCATAGACAAATCCAAAACAATAAAAATCCCCAAAGTGTCTTGCCATAACCATCAAAAATCTACATTAAAAAAACAACAGAAATATGTAAAAGAATGAAAACATAACAGTTGATACATTGGTAAAACTATTAGAAAACTATCTAAAAGAATATATGAGCATAACTTGGCTATTAAGAGAAAAGACAGTAACAGTGCACTGGCCAAATACTGCAGTTTGCATTGTTTAAAAAAATCACATTTTTTTGTGCTAGATAAGGTGGAGATAGGAAAAGTTAAAGAAAATTAAAATGTTTTACTTGAGTGTAAAGAAGCCAAGTGGCAGATTAGGCTTGCTGCTGAAGTCACCCAGCTTAAATTATTGCATTAATTTAAAATGTTTTCTTCATGCACAGAGACTGTAATACAATTGTTTTTTAAGAAAACGCAGAGATGCCCACTAGCAATGGAAATCAAGACCAATAGTAGTAAGGAAATCCAATCTTTATTGAACGACCACAGAATACAACCAAGCGAAATCCAAAATGAGATCAAGCGCTTTCGCTCGGTTAATACCGAGCTTTCTCAAGATAAAAACCAAAATGCAGTGCCATCAATAAATAGGTAGTAGTAAGTCACCTGACTCATTCATTAACATAATTATATAATTAGTAAGAACTTAATAGGCTAAATACAAAAGTATTGTTAATGTTCATATTTTAAAACCATTGTTATTAAAAAACACATAATTATATTTGTAAAACTTAGTGTGGATACATATTAATAAACATATAAAAAACATCAAAACCAGGTCCATGATGAAAATACCTTAAAAATACATTTAAAAAATAAGTAAATGTATAAAAAATATGATGTTAAATACTTCCTGTTAAAAACAGGTCTAAATTGAATAATGACAAAAAATAAATAAAACAGTAAACTGTGCAAAACCTTCATGAAGAGATCTGTAGAGGTTATTCATAACTGGGCCATCCTCAGCTTCAAGACACAACTGATATTAATATTTTCATTGAAACCAGGGGGTTTTCCAGCATCTAACCTAAGCTGCCAGAGGAGCTCTTTGTATTCCAACCTGGTCTCCCAGTCCCCACCCGTAGCATCTGGTGTGACTTGTTCTAAAACCATGAATTTAAGCTCCATCTTGGGACAAAGGCTAAAATATTTATTAAAAAGCACTAGTCTCTTTACTTCTGGAGACATCATAGAGGTGTTCATAAATCTTCCTTCTCAAGGGTCTTTCAGTTTTCCTTATATAGAAACTAAAACAACATGTGCATAGACCTAAATAAACTATGCCTTTCGTTCCACAATTCGAGTAATGATCAGCGTGAAAAAGGAACTTCCTGGATGGAATATAGAGTGTGCTGTCATTGATAATGGCAGTACACTGCTTACAAGCACCACATTTATAAGTACCTGATCTGAAATTTCCTGATGATGACCTTGAAATTTGTTTCCTTTCAAACAATTCCTTTAAATTAACATCTCTCCTCCTGACAAATCTAGGATGTTCTTGAACCACATTCTTCAATTCATCATGAAGAGTGGGGACTAACCAATGCCTCATGACCACATCTTCGATTTCAGAAAAACTATTCGAATAGGTGTTAATAAAATTATTGTGGAACTCAACATAACTGTCCTTGCCATCCCCTTTGGCCAAAGTGGCACCACTTCCTAATAGCGGGGGATATTTAAGTTCCCTGTTCTCTAACTTCTTGGGCCAAGGTATTAACAAGTAAATTGGGATAACCCCTTTCAGCAAACAATGTTTTTAAAAAATTCACTTCCTCCAAAAAATAATCAAGGGTACTGGACATCCTAGATGCCCGGGTGAATTGCCCTTTGACAATGCCTTTCTTTTGATGGAAAGGATGCCCACTTTCAAAAATGCAAATATGAATTGGAGAATGTGGCCTTCCTGTATAGCTTGGACTGAAACTTATGGTCAGTAAAGTCTTCGGAAAGGGTAACGTCAAGATAATTTAACTCATCATGACTAACATTGTAAGTAAAGGACAAAAAATGGGTGGTGGAATTAATGTAGTTAATGAAGTCATAGAAATTCTCAACTGTTCCATTCCATAATAGACAGATGTCATCCAGGTACCTCCTATAATGCATTATGTATTGAGCCCAACTGGTTGAAAATATAAAAGTCTGTTCCCATCTGTGTAATACCACATTTGCATAAAGGGGAGCACAGGAGGCACCCATTGCCACCCCTTTCTTCTGTCTGTAGAGTTCTCCATTAAAATAAATACAATTATTTTCCAACACAATTTCTATGAACAATGGAACAATTGTTTTTTAGATGATCAACAGAGAGAATGTTTTTTGGAATATTTCTAATGCATTTAATGATTTATTTGTTTAAAACTTTTACTGTATGGTTAGTATATTATGATTCATTTGTTTCAACACGTGATTCAAAGTGGATCTTTTATCACTGTCTGGTTAGTATATTATAATTCATTTGTTTCAACACGTGATTCCAAGTGGATCTTTTAAAAGGTGATACATTTGTAACTCATTTCTGATGAAGTTCCACATTTTTTTAAAGGAACAAAAGCACTAAAATTGAATTTTTTGAGTTAGTTTCCCTGGCTTCTTGTTTTTTTAAATGTACTATATATTATGAATGTAATTGACAGTTTATAACCAGTAACATGACATCATGGTATTCTGCTACAGAGATGGAAAACAGAATCTAATTTACAACCATTTGCAATTAAGGTACAAAAATGTTGATGTTTTATTTTAAACGTGCCTGGGTCCGTTTTTCCAAATTATTACTTAGCCCCACCACAATCTTTTCCTACTATGCCTTTTCTTCATCATCAAATCTAAGTATCTTGTTCTCCAGGAATTTGTTTCTCAAGTTCTTCATATGTGATTGAAACGAGTGCACTTTGAAGAGTAATCTTCTTGCCACTTTCATTTGTGCCCTGCCTGTCACTGGATACCCACCTCATGATTCTTGGTCATTCCCCAAGAATCTTAACAGCCCTATCATCTGCCTATGAAGGCGCAAGGCAGACTCAATGGTAAAATCCATGTAGACCATGGCTACTATTTCCCTCTGTCTACTTCTTCTTCAGCCCAACCACAACACTGGATCGGGTATGACTACCAGTACTTCACAACCACGAAATCAGTGGATGTTTTACATTTTTGAAAATTAGATAATTGAGGCAATTCTTTGGCATTCTTTGCATACAAAAAATAACTGGCCTACACTTTGGACAACCTGAACATGTTCTTCTTTTAGTTTAGTTTTGAGAAATATATCATCTTATTTCTAGACGTTTAATATCATTCACAGATAAATGCAGGTAAGCTGGAACTTATGCAGATCATGTTTATGATTCATGAACATTTGCAGTTCTGTCTTCTCAATAGTGCATTTAAACAAGGGGAAAAAACGTTCCTACCATCTTCTGGTTTTAATTATATTTCATTCTGTTATGCTTTAATATTACAAAAAATGTTTTGCTAGATCTGTCGAACATGATGATTTGGACCATGCACCCAAACATTACTGTTAAAATATGTAAGCTGTAGTTTTGCTTGTTAGTGTTTCTCTGCCTTTACCAAAGGCGTTTTTATAACCCTGTCTTTTATAAGTGGAAGAGGTGTTACTGAAATGCAGAACAGAAGTAATTCTGGCATAATATCTTTGGGAGATAAGTGGAATATGTGACTGATATGTCATGCATTATTCATTGTAGAAATAGAGTATTTATAAATATTTATAAACTTGTGTATAATTTATATCTAAAATGCTTTGATAAAACTTATCAGTGTACTTTCCATCACTTCAAGAGATGTACTAATATAAAGGAAGAAGACTGTAAAAGAACAAAAAAGTAAATGACTTAGATGACAAATATGGAGAAGTAGGTGGGCAGAATGAGCTCCCACTTTACATCCACATCATTCCAGAGAGTTAGGTGACATAGTCTTGGTAATTTTTAATGACTTTCTCCAATTAAATTCACCTTTGTTAAGATGACACTTCTGTTAGAATGCTTTTGATGTGCTCTTAATTTTAACTTCATTAGCATTGTGTTTGGTATTAGGAATTTGAAAAGAAGCTTTCTGTGAGTGTTATTTAAATCAGTAATAAATGGGTTGCTACTTTAATTAAAGGCTAATTGAGGTGAAATCACTAAAGGATTCTACATTCTGCTTATCTAGGTAATTGTGCTTATGATAACATGGTGATTTCCTTGTGCTGAAGTACAGCATTTAGTATCATGACAAAATTAAGTACCAAAATGTGTTGCATTGTCAGTTTTAAACTTAACAACTTTAAAAGAAGCTTGTGTAAAGAAAAGGAGTAATCTGAACCAGTAAATGCATAATTAAATATTCACAAAATGATCAGAAATGAATAAACACAGTGCTACCCTCCTTCCTATAAATATTGTTTGTAGATACTTATTTATTAAGATGGCACTGTGATTCATTGCATTATTTTCTGTGCAGCAATTAAAATGAACGTAACATACTGAAAAGAGCACAGTTGAAATAATGATTCCATGAAGCTCCTTACTGTTATTACTGGTTGTTTTGCTTAACCTTTTTATTTTATATTGTTGTGGTGCATATACCATTCAAGCAAATCTTTTCTAACATATTTGCTGCAACATATCTGAGCAGCCTAGTTCTGGAATACTTGCTTCCACATTATGATATATCCAGGAAAACATTTTTGGACAAAGTTCCATTAAAAAGACTGTCTTTGATCAGAATTAAATAATTAAAAAGTCTTTGAATAGCCGAAATGTATTTAGTAGCAATACATTTAATTTACCAAAGCAGTACAGATAACATGCAACATATGGTAGAAAATAGTTGAGGCAATGTTTATTTTTATTTATGTATTTATTTATTTGTCAGCAGAATAATTTGGCTAGACCAAACATTACTTTTCAGTTGTTACCGGGACTCAGATAACAGCAGCAGAAAAATAGCATGCACACACATGTAGAGATAGATAATATTAATAAAATACATCAATACTCTATGCAGTTCCAAAAGATTGAAAATAAAGGATACTTGAATACCTACTATTCTTATTATAAGTTACAAGGCATGAAGATGTAAGTAGACTGTTACCTGATATCAAACATAACAAAAACTGAGACAAATAGGTCATACACTAAACGGATTGCAATCTGAAAAATTATGAAATGAAAATTTTATAAAATAAAGTGGTACTAAAACTTGCATTTTTTTCTAGAGGGAATTGTTGACCCCACCCTAAAAGTAGAGAACTACTCCTCCATACCTATATATTATAGTCAGCTGTGAGGTTACAGCAATGTGATAGAAAGGGACTTTTCTCAGCAGAGCAATCACCTCATAGATGTACTCCTGACTGTTAAAACCAGCTACGATTCACAGAGAAATAGATTCCTGAATGAGACACATGAGACTCATGTTTGACTGCTAGCCCATCCCCTGTGGAGACACCTATAAATAACAAGTAATAGAAACATTCTTGCTATTTTTCCCACCCCAGAGGAAAGTTGGGTATTTAGCCAAAAGACGTGTTGTGACTAGTAGAGAAGTAGATGGACTGACTGTCATCCAGTTCCGCAGTAATCCTTTCAAAAAACAACTAGATTGAGCAGCTACTGTCTGCTTTTCATAAAGCTAAACAGATTTAGAGCAAGTGACAAAAGACCAACAATGTCTTTATGAGTGTACTCATGATGTATTCCATTACCTTTCTGGAGATACCAGGGAAAATTTGGGGGTATATAATTACCAGAATCTGTGTTAGGGACATCTTTCTGCAGTGGTAGTACTATGGCAGTGCTCCAGGTCTCTGGAACATAGCCAATGGCAAGACTAAGCTTGAATAGGTTCAGAAGGGTCTGAGATGGTCGACCTTTTGCCCTTACCAAGAGATAGCTGGGAATCTTATAAGGGTCCACAAAGCTAGTATTTTTAATTTTAAACAGTGCAGGAAGGACCTGTTATATGGTGATTTGGAATGTGTACATGAAAAGAATCTGGAGCTGAATTTTCAGCTAGGATTTTGGCAGTGGTTTCAGCAACAGAATAAGTAATATTATTTGCTATTAGCTATCTACTCAGAACAGGGCAGTGTGCTGCATTTGAGATTCCTAGTATAACTAAAGGAGGTCTTGTGATTGCGGTGGTGTAGAAAACCTTAATCTCAAAGCTAGATGTGCACTTGTTATTTAATGGTGACTTAATTATTTTGCTAATGATCACCAAAAAGGTGCTCATACAGGGTATACAAACCAGCAATCAAAGCCAATCCAGTAACAACAATAAATCCAATAAACGGATGCTAGAATGAAACAGAGCTGTATAGGATAAACCACATCCAAACTATAACTTAAAACAAGTTTATTCACAGACAAAGGTTAGCGCTTTCATCCAATAGGGCTTCTTCAGACCATAAACATTCACAAACTACAAAAAATTTAAATACCATCTTTGGTGGGAAAAAACACATATCACTCCATTCTTAAAGTGATAGACCTCCATTATATAAGCATATAAGAATTATACTATAAAATACACATCTAAATGTATAAAATATATACTGAACAGATTCATATTATTCAATGTATATCGAAAACAGTATACAAATAGTATGGGCATACATGCATAAAATGCATAAACATGTACACTGCATCTATAACATATATTCAAGCATTAAAAATATGCATAACATATACTTAAAAACCTAGTTCACTCCTAATTGATCTTGAGCCTTCTCGACTTCAAAAAGGGTTTAATAGACACTTTGTCATTTAGGCCAGGATATTGATCTGACCTAAACCTCACAATCCATTTAACTTCCTGACCTTCAGTATAAGTCCTGATATCCCCACCCCTATGACTGGGGTATATCTTCTCTATAACCCTAAATCTAAAGGCATGGGTGGCATCAGTATCTAATATATGTCTCGACAGGGCATTAATAGTTGATCTAATCCTAATTTGATAGAGGTTCTCATGGATTCTATCCCTTAGCTTCCGATTAGTCTTGCCCACATAGAACATCTGACAAATCTCACAGAAGGCAAGATAAACAACATTTTCAGACATACAATCGGCAGATACTCGAAACACATACTTAGATGAATCAGAAGGATGAATGAAAACATTGTCAGAGTCAATAAACTCACAAAAATTACATTGTCCACAAGGAAAAGTCCCATGGACATCAAATATCTCTGAACCAAACCTGTTATTCGGGTAACATAGAATCCTCTTTTCAACTTGTTCTTACATACAAATTGAGGGGCATCACCTGCACCCTCCCTGACTTCGGGGTCAACCATCAATACATCCCAATGAGCCCTGATAATGTCTTTAATCTGTCCAACATCCTTGGTGTAAAAAATGGGTAGCCTAACTGACCCAGTCCCAGGTCTGTCACCACCCTCCAGACTTCCCAAGGAGCTCACCCTAGACATGCCTTCCTCATAGGATGTATTCTGCCCAACATATGAAAGCCATTCACAGCCTCTATATGGCTTATGATTTAGCCTCTGGTAATAATGACAATAACATTGTTTTGAATGGACCCAATGCTGGTGATCATTCTGATGGGGCCGATAATGTTATTACAGCTGTGTTGAAAAGATACTACATACTTACTACATCTGTAAGCAGTTCTTACTACCCTTGTAAAACTATCTCAAACTGTACCTTTTGTCCTGCAAAATCCTGGTAACTACCGGAAGCCAAACTCTGAAAAAATATCTGTCTATACCCATTCACTGAACCCTTGTACTATTTCTCAAAACTGCATCTTAGTCTTGCACTAACAGACTAACTAGTTAACAAAGTAAGAATAACTCTACTTGTAAATACATTCTTCACTACTACCTGTTTTGTATGAATATCTCAAATTGTATGAATATATGTATATCTGTAATTGTATAAATGTCTTCTTAATTGTGGAGCTTTTCTCCCCAGACCTCCACTGAAAATGGACTTGATCCAGCTGGATTTTCCCGGTTAACAAATGTAAAATAAAAATAAAATAAATAAAAAATGTTGTCAATGAGAATCGAGCTGGGATCAGCTCAGATGTAGTTACACATTGTATGACATCTTTAGCCATGCAAAATATTGATGTTGTGAGAAAGAAAACTAACTGTGCCTTGAGCCATTCTCGTGAGGGTGGTAAAGAGGTTGTGAATGGCTTTAGTGCCCACCACCCTTTCCCTATCAGGTTGGAACAAAGGGAGGACAGGACAAGATCAATGAGCAGATCAATGAGCAGAGGCAGGCAGAAACGGAAGTTATCAGCCGATTCCCTCCCGAACCACAATCTCAAGAGAATATGGGAGAGAACAGGAAAGAATTGATATGCAACATTTCATCCTATACCTTAACTCCTGATGAAATTGGGGTTTTGTCTAAAGGCCTCACTTTCATTCCTACCTCTTATAGTGATTTCACTGAGACCATAGTGGATTTTAAGTTGTTCATCAGGAATTTGTCCTTGAAGATTGAGTTTAAAGGGAGACCAGTGAATCTTGGTTCCAGGGAGTTTGGCAGCCAAATCAATACATGCCAGTGATACACCCTTTAGTGGCAGTATTTAGTAAACTGGTTGAGAATGACCTCTATAAGAGGAGGTCTATGGGTGGTGCACGGAACTTGAGTTGAAGTAATCTTACATATGCACAGAGAAGTGCTCCGACACGACTGCGTAATAATTCTACCATTGCCATAAGGCTTGCTGATAAAGGTGGTTTTGTTGTGGTCATGGATATGATACTCTACAATGAGTCTATGATATCAATGTTGAGTGATGAGAAGTTTTACTGTCCTATTGACAGTGGCACTGTGTCTGAACATGTCAACAGGATTCATTGTATGCTAGAAGATCTGATGAAGAGTCAGATTATAACTGAGAGACTTTTTGAGTATTTGACAGTTGATGACCCTTTCATACCCATGATCCAGGGTCTCCCAAAAATACATAAGAACAGGGGGAGACCACCGTTGAGACCAATTGTCTCAGATAGGGGATGGTCTACAGAGCCCTTCTCTATCTATATAGAGAAATTCCTTAGACCCGTAGTGGATGCTAATGAGTACATTTTGAAGAATGCCAAGCAGTTCTTGCTTGATTTGTATACATTTATGAAACAAGTTCCTAGTGACTTGAAGTTTCTATTAGTGACCATGAATGTTCACTCACTCTTCACTGTCATTCCCAATAGGGAGGGAGTGGAAAGGGTGTATGGCTATTTGAGGGATTGTTCGACACTTGATGGGCCAGTGATAGATCTTGTTATGACCTTCTTAGAGGTAGTACTGGAGAATAATCTGTTTTGTTTTGGTACACAGTATTACTTACAATGAGATGGTGTAGATATGGGCACCTTGTATGCCAATAGCTACGCCAATCTCTTTACGGCAGCTTGGGAGAGAGAATTCTTGTTTAAGACATTGGGTTATGTGTGGTCAGTGCTTTTTTACAGGGGTTTTGTGGATGACCTGTTTTTTTATTTGGACTGGTACATCAGATGAGTTGGTTGCCTTCGTAGAAGAAGTAAATAATGTCAGTGAGTACCTGAAGTTTAGCTATGAATTTTCAGATATTAAGATTCCTTTTTTAGATGTCTTTGTAGAGAGATTAGATAGTTTCATAGTTTCATAGTATAGTACTAGGCTATCTGCCCTGGGGCATTTGTAAGCCTAGCCATAATGATGTGGCTTTTGCCACCCCAGGAAATGGTACAAAAATGTACAGAATAAATCTAGAATACTGTGCCTCTGTCTAGTAGTGACACAGTGAAGGTCCCCTTATATAATAGAATTAGTTTACTGTTCCCCTGTCTAGCAGTGACACAGATGTGACCCCTGGGGTAAACTTATGATCTCCCATCCACTCATCAAGATTTCTCTGGAAGAAAGTCAGTGAGGGGCTCTGCCTAATACGAACTGGGATCCTGTTCCAAAGCATGGGAAGCCTCTGGGTTATGAATCTATCCCTCCAGCATGTCCTATTCATACTTGTGCTGAGGTTTAAGTCTTTAGCTCTTGTGGTCCTGATGGATTTGGATTTTTTGAGGTGGAGCATGTCCATCAGATCCTGATTGGACATGGCCTTGTACGTCAGGCAGAGATCCCCTCTGAGCAGGCGGTATGCTACTGAATAGAGCTGAAGTTTCTTTAGTCTGGCAGAATAAGACATATGTTGGAGACCCTTGATCCTTTTGGTGAGGTACTTTTGTGGTCTCTCCAGCTGTTGCAAGTGCCGGGTGAGGTACATACCAAATGGGGCATTGTAGTCAATCATGGGTCTGATGAGGGAGGAATATAGGGGTACAATGACATCCTTGGATCTGGATGTGAAACCCTTCATGATGAGGTGTGCAAGGTAGAATGTTTTTCTAACCACTTTGGCAACATGGGTGTCAAATGAGAGGTCGCTGTCTACTTGGGTCCCTAGGTCTCTGATTACTTTTTCCGTACTCAGTGGGTTGCTGTCTATGTGATAATTTGTGGGTACTTTGTTTTTTCCAAAAGGGATGACTATACATTTTTTGGCATTTAGTTTAAGGCCGTGACTACGGCACCAGTTGTCCGTTTCAGTGAGGCCTTTTTGTAGGATGTGTGTATCTGCTGGTGTATCAACTATGGCACCTAGTTTGCAGTCATCTGCGAAGTTTGTCAGCCACAGCCCTCCCATGTTTGCTTTAACATTTGAGAAATAAATGCCGAACAAGAGGGGTCCCAGGACAGATCCCTGTGGGATACCACTTGTGACTGGCTTTGAGTCTGACATTGCTCCAGCGATTTTAACTTTATGGGTTCTGTCCTTTAGCCAGTTTGCAATCCATCTAGTGACATAAGGGTTTACTTTTAAGCTGTTTAGTTTATCTATGATGCCTGAGTGGGGTATTGTGTCGAAGGCCTTAGCCAAGTCCAGGTATGCTGTATGGACTGCTTTGCCCTCATCAATGGCTCTAGTGACTGTTTCGAAAAAGTCAACCAGGTTTAAAAGGCAGGATCTGCCCTTTACAAAGACAAACTGGGTGGGGTCAAGCATCTGTAGGTCCCCTATGTCTCCGTTTATGAGTTCCATAATGATTCTTTCCATAGCTTTGCAGACCAGGCTAGTCAAGCTTATGGGGCAGTAGTTTCCAGGGTCTGTAGAGGCACCCCCCTTGTGGAGTGCAACACATAATGGGATGTTGAACACAGGTGTGTACAGGAACTCTTGTCATAAGAATGCTCTCCTGCATAGACACAGCATGCACCCTGGCTACATTTTCCAGAATGTGGTCAGGGGTCAAGTCATGAGGGTTTCTAGACATAATCCCTCAAAAGTAGATTTTGCCCATAAGCTGGGAGAAATTTGTGATAGGTTTACTGCCCGGGCATACTAGGGAAAGTATTCAGTGGGCCGTTTCTGCAGCTTCACTATTTCCTCAACTGTGGAGTGAAGGTTACAGACCGGGTTAAGGTAAGTGTGTGAATGAAGGTGAGTGTGCGATTGGGCATGGGTTAGGTGAGTTAGGGCGTGGGTCAGGTAAATGTGCGATTGTGTGGATGTGAGGGTTAGGGCTGGGTAGGTGAGTTAGGGTTAGGGTTAGGGAGCGGGTAAGGTGAGTGTGCGATAGTTAGGGACCTTAAGGTTAGGGTTGGGTTAAGGTAAGTGGATAACTAGTGGTGTATGTCTGGTTTAGTGTAGGGTTTTGTGAGGTGTATGTGTGTGGATTATTTATTTTGGTGTGCTTGAGTTGTGTGCATGTTTGTTGGAACAGCAAATTTTTTCCCTGGAAAAAAATTTGCTATTCTGACTGGTTTTCTGGTGTTTCGATTGAATGGGTTCAATATTATAATATTCAATGTTTTTAGACTTTGATGTTATAATATGGACCCAAAATTTCTTCCTTAAATAATACCATTATTCAAATTAGAAAACATGTATCCACTCCATCCAGATAACAAGAGAAAACTAAAAATTCAGTAAGTTATGAAAGAGGAGCCGGACTCCAAACACTAAGCATTCATTCATTTTAATAATAAACCACAAACATAAATGCATGAATATAAAACCACCCTTATAAACAAACCACATGCCATTATCTACCAATGAAAACAGTTGAACAATTAAGCAATCAAACCTTCAAATAAAATATACATATCTACAAAATTTAAGTTAAAAAATTATTATTTTAAAGTCAACCCTCATGAACACATATGAACATGAAGAATACAATCATACATGTCTATTGTAATTTGTGTGTATACTGATCATGTCTAAATATCTAAATGTATCTGTAATTTTTCTATGTGGAGCTTTTCTCCTGGGCCTCTGCTGAAAAAGGGCCTTTTCGGCTCAGTCAGACATCCCCAGTTAACAAATGCAGAATAAAATAAAATAAATAAATAACTATAAAAAAAATGATTTAAGTCTCTGCAATTGCAGGAAACACTTAATATTTATAGTTTCATTTAGTCCTGGCAGATAGTCAGCTCTTAAAGCTATCTGCCATTTGCTCTCCCTAAAAAGGCTTTAAAATCACCAACAAATGCCTCTGAATCAACAGCATCTAATACAAAAAATGAATTCTTTTTAAAATTATCACATACCATGGCATGACGTGCCAGTGCATTTGTCTTATCCTTATTTTTAATCGCCAAAACATGCTTATAAATTCTTTTGCCCAAGGTCCTGATGGTTTTGCCTATATAGAAACTTGTGCATGAACTGCACACAGCAATATAAACAACATATGTAGAATCACAGTGCTTTTCTCTTTGAGGTGGACAAACTTCTACAGTTTTTTTATGCAGAGTGGCTGTGGTTTATTTTGGTTATAGAAAATAGTCCCTGAAGTCATGGTTTTACGTGAAAATACAGCTAGTCCTATTTTGTTGGGTAGAATGAATTCAGATTCTAGATCAAGACACGGCTTAGTTGGCTTTGAATTAGCTTTCCTTTTACCTATTTCTGATGGCATGAATGTCATCAGAAATATTATTAAGGAGAATTGGAAGGTGTTCTTAGGTCATTCAGATTTGGTTAAGGTCCTAGGTAGCAAGCCTTTGTTCAAATATAGAAAAGTGATAAACATTAAGACTATCTTGGAGAAAAACACAATCAAATCTAATGGAAGGGGGCAAGCATCCTTTGGTACTTTTGCCTGTGGTCATTGCAGGCAATGTAGATTTATTGCAAATTCTGATTCTGTTGAACTTAAACATCATAAAAAAATGTTATGGGCTAGAAGTCGTTATGACTGTGATTATACATATGTTGTCTATATTGCTGTGTGCAGTTCATGCACAAGTTTCTATATAGGCAAAACCATCAGGACCTTGGGCAAAAGAATTTATAAGCATGTTTTGGTGATTAAAAGTAAGGATAAGACAAATTTACTGGCACGCCATGCCATGGTATGTGATCATTTTAAAAAGTATACATTTTTTGTATTAGATGCTGTTGATTCAGGGGCATTTGTTGATGATTTTAAAGCCTTATTAGAGTGTAGGGAGAGCAAATTGCAGATAGATTTAAGAGCTGACTATCCACCAGGACTAAATGAAACTATAAATATTAAGTGTTTCCTGCAATTGCAGACTTCAATAGTTTTTTTTCTTTATAGTTATGACTGTATTCTTAATGTTCATTTGTGTTCAAGAGGATTGATTGACTTTAGAATGATGATTTTTTTAACTTAATTTTTTTGTAGATATACATATTTTTTATAAAGGTTTGATTGCTTAATTGTTCAACTGTTTTCATTGGTAGATAATGCCATGTGGTTTGTATATAAGGGTGGTTTTATATTCATGCATTTATTCTGAAGAAGTTCATGATTTATTATTAAAACAAACAAAAGCTTAGTGTTTTGAATCCGTCTCTTCTTTCATAATTTACTGAATTTTTAGTTTTCTCATTATTGAAATTACTTTATATACAAAACTACTTGGAATGAGATCCACAATATTAAAATCAATCTACATATCTATAACAGCATAAAAAACATCTAAAACTAGGCATCCTACATAGAGTAAAGAAATTCCTTAACACACTCTACTAGAATAACTATAGCTACCCCTTACCTCTTAACCTCTCTCCTATATGAGACCCCTATCATGACCAACCTACAAGCCTCACTTATTTCTAAACTTGAACAGTGCTATAACAAAGTTGTCAGATTCACTTGCAACAAACACTACCAGAACTACTACTATTTAGCACTGTAAACACTTAACTGACTCAGGCTTCCTCACCATCTGTTTCATACTCAGCAGCTCACTTTAACCCATAAAATCACCCCTGTCCCATTTGGCTACCCAGCAATTAGATCCCTAACCCGATATTATCTTACCAGTAGTCCCCCTCTGTCAAAGAATAAACAAGTGCTTACTGTCTACAATCCACACAAGGGCTACTGTAGTAAGTCTCTATTTCAATATTGTAGCTAGAAATTGGAATAAAATTCCTGTATCAATCAGGTCTATCACACACCTTTGTCTTTTCAAACCATTACTAAAAAACTTCCTGTCTGCCTCATGGCTTTGTCCCTGATCCTCACCGGGAACGTAGCTCTCCAACACCCTTTATCACCTTTCTTATACCTCCCTTTAAAGTACTAAATCACTTAACCTACTTATCTCCTTCTAATACTTTGCTTTATAGTCCTCCAGTCTTTTACAAACTCAGCCACTGACCTCTGACATTTGATTTCACATCAGAGTAGTAGATGCTGAAGAGAGGGGAACACATGACAGAACCCTGAGGAACACCTCCAGTGACATGCTCTTTAGATGAGAAATGAATTTATTTATTTGACCAATATATATTACATGATGTTGAAGATGATACTGGTGATGGCAGTGGGATAATAATTGCCTGAGTCTCTTTTGGAGCTTCCCCCAAGGAATGGCACAGTAGCAGCCATTTTTTCAAGAGGTCGGGTATATATCTTGTTGACAGTCTAAGGTTGAAAATGTTTAAAAGGTGTTTAGTGGTGTTGCATTTTCTACTAGCTTCTAAGATAGCATTATATATTTTTTTCTGGGGCTCAAGGGACTTTTGTTTTTGGTGTCATTCTCTTCTCTTTCATCAAGCAAGCTATGTGACACGGTTCACAAAAACTCCTTGGTTTCAAGAAAAGTAGAAAGAAAACGCATTATTAGTTTAAACTGGAACCATTTCTGACTGTATATTACCTCATCATCAGTACCTTTTTTGAGATTAGGATGTTGGGGTAAAACCCCACACATGAAATGTCAGGAGTGTGCAGTCCCTGGAAAAGCTCTATATTTTACTATTTGACAACATGTAATAATTTAAAGTGACCACAAGTAGTGCACAAATAATAAAGTGAAAGGAAAATGAATGCGCAACTGATAGAGCTACCAGTAAAATTTAGGACTTTTGTCTTCTTAACAAATATGACTTCAAGAAGAAGAAAGTGCTCAACATATCTGTTGGTTCTATGAGTTGTGCACTGCTTTTCATTTTTGTTTGATAAGACATACAGATATATGTTGCTGTATGATACTGACAGTAAATTATTTCTTCAATGTCACTGTTTCCCTAAGTGACTTTGAAAGGAGACCTTCCTGAAAGATTAATAACTCCAAAGATACATAATCTTAAATCTTCTCTAGTATCTGGGCAGCATTTGTTATCAAGGCTACAGTGCAGCCAAAACTCTGGACACATAATTATACCATTACATAACTGGCTTAGTCTGAATTATTCATGGCAATATCATCATATTTAATAGCTGGAAAATACTTTTTTTCAGTTTTTGTAACCATCAACACACAGGCATGGAAAAGTCAATAAAAGGTACAATTTTTTCTGGAAGCGGTTTTGGTGATTAGTTCATGTACTATGAAGCAATTGTACTATAATTCAGTTAAAACGTTTAATGAATATTGTAAACATCAGGACAATATTGTCTGAATTAAAAAAAAAGAAAAAAAAGCAAAGGTGACTTTGTGCTGTATGTGGTGGACAATAGTGCACTGTCCATTTATAAATTACATTCCTGAACTGATCACTTAGTGTAACCAGTGCACACTGCAAATGTATGTGACAATTCACTAGGTTTATGAACTCCATGGACAACTAGGATGAGATATTGTTTCAAAAGCATGGCTTTCCTATCAGACCTCTCAAATGTCCCTGATCTTCAGGGACATCCCTGATTTAGCCTCCTATTGTAAGTCTGTCCCTTTTAATCCCTCTTAAAACTGGTAACTGCTGAAGAAAAGGTGGTGAGTTGCCCTTAATAAATAATGATAGTAATCCAGAGTTATAGATGTTTTACGTCAGAATATCTATATTAATCCACATTCTCTTAATCTGAAAACGTTTCAAGCTAATAGTACAAATATTTAAAAAATGTCCCTGATTGTCCCTGATTATTTGAGGATTTGTCCCTGATTCTGTTGAGATTTGTCTCTGATTGGTTGAGAGCTATGTTTCCTATGTCTGCAAATGCCTTCTGTTTTTCCCAAGTAGAGTTGACTTAACCCTGGTACAATTAACCCTTGTACTCCACAAGCATAAATTTTTTATCTTCTCTTATGTGGAAAAAGTTTAACTCTGTCATTGTAATTCAGCAATTTAAAGAGAATTCATGTTGATGGTTATTACCAGAGGCCAGTTTCAAGGATCATTGGTCTCATTCTACTACAAATGAGGAAGCCAACTGAGCTGCACTATGTAAATGTTCCTAAATAAATACTAGTACATTATTCCCTTCAACAGCACTTTAGTGAGAAATTGAGCTAAACAGTCAAATTTCTCTCTGACGGTATCCACTGCTACCAGCAGTATAGATGGATTTTGCTATTCTGCTCTAAGCAGAGCAAATTGTACTCAGTTAGTAGTCAGCACTGAGATGTAGAAACTTACTAGACACAGATTAGTTGGCATAATTCCCTTCACTTAGTAATTTAATAGCTCACTGAAAACACTGTAATGAATCCTAAATAAAATGTTTTCTTTTGTATCACTTTGCTTCAGAGCTTTACAGACAAGATGGTATAGGATCATATGATCATAGGATGATACTAGGCTAATGGCCCCAAGGCCCTAACAAACCTTGCCAAGACTTTGTCCCCAAAAATAAACTTTAGTCATCACCTGTCACCCCTGTCAGTGAGGGACTCAAGGGAACCCCTGGTACAAATTTCTGTTTTCCCATCCACTCATCAATGTTGCACTTGAAGAGTGTCAGCGAGGTACTCTGTTTGATGTGTATGGGAAGTCTATTCCAGGGATGGGGCAGCCTCTGGGAGACAAACCTGTCTCTCCAGCAGGTTTTGTGGATGCCACATATTACACTCAGGACTTTTGAGTGGGTAATGTGCAGTGAGTTAGACTTATGAATATGGAGCATCTCTAGTAGGGCAGGGTCTGAGTTTGTCTTGTAGGTGAGACACAGATCACCTCTGAGAAATCTGTATGATACCAAGTAGAGTGATAGCGACTTGAGCCTGCCATATAGGACAGATGTTGGAGGCCATGGATTCTCTTTGTGAGGTATTTCTGTGGCCTTTCCAGTTGGTGCAGATGTTTGGAGAGGTACATACCAAACAGGGCATTATACTCAATTATTGGTCTAAAGAGAGAGGAGTATAGGGAGGTAATAACCTCCTTTTTTCCTGGATGCAATCCATTTACTTATGAGATAAACCAAGTAAAATGTTTTTCTGACCACTGTTGCTACATGATGGTCCAATGTGAGATTGTTATCGACCTGAGTACCCAGGTTTCTCACCACTGGTTGTGTGTTTAGGGGGTTGCCATTGATGTAGTAATCAGTAGGGGCCATGTTTCTGCCAAATGGTATGATTATACATTTTTTGCATGTAGCTTAAGGCCATGACTTTGGCACCAGTCATTAGTTGCTGTGAGACCCTCTTGCAGTATATTAACATCATTTGGGGAGTTACAGTCATCCGAAAACTTTGTCAGTCCACAGGCCTTTTGTCTTTGCCTGGACCTCGGAGAAGTAGATGCCAAACAGTAGGGGACCCAGGAGAGATCCCAGGGGAACTCCACTCGTGACAGGTCTGCTATCAGAGGTGGAGGTGCCTATTTTGACCTTGAGGGTCTTGTTGGTGAGCCAGGTGGCCACCCACCTGATGAGATTGGGATTTGCACCAAGTTGTGTTAGCTTTTCGATGATGCCTGAGTGGGGGATTGTGTCAAAGGCCTTGACCAAGTCAAAGTAGGCTGTATGTATTGACTTTCTCTCATCCAATGCCTTGGTGACAGTCTCAAAGAAGTCAACCAGGTTCAACAGGCAAGATCTGCCCTTGATGAATCCGAACTGGGTGGGATCAAGTGCTTGGAGATTGCCTATGTCCTTGTTTATGAGATCCATAATAATAAGCTCCATGGCTTTACAGATCAGACTTGTCAAGCTAACTGGGTGATAGTTTCCAGGGTCAGTAGTTTCACCACCTTTGAGCAAAGGGATGACAATGGGAGTTCTCCACTCTGCTGGATTGAAGCCTATAATTAGGCTGTGGTTGAATAGAGTGCAAAATGGCAAAGTCAGTTCTTGCTGGAGATTGTGCATAATGCAGCCTGGGATAGTATCAGGTCCCATGGAAGCTGTGTTCTTTGCTTTGGATAGGGCCTGTGGCACTTAATCTATGGAGATGTGAGGTGCAGGACAAGTATTGGGGATGTCAAAACGACCTTTGAATGGGGGCAGTGAGGTGAAGTTTGCTCTTAAACTATCTGATTGCCATGGAGATTCCTGATGTAACTGAAGAAGGCTTTGCGGTTTCCGTTTTGTTATGGAGGCTAGTTTCAATTCATAATTGGCTTTGGAGGTTTTCATTTGTGATCTAATTTGCTTGTTGAGGCTAAGAAGGGAGTTTTTTGAATTTGGAACTTGTTCCGTTTTACCCTTGGACAACAGTTTGTTCCTTTTGTTGTAAAGCTTGTTGATAGAGGATGTCCACCAAACAGGTTTGTGTTCCTTGAGGAGCAGGTTTTAGTTCTGTTGGGTATGGCTGAGACCATGCAGTTGTACAGGTGGTTGTATACTGCATTGGCATACTGTTCAACATATTTGTCATCATCCTTTGAGGGTGGTGGTGGTATGAAGCTATAGATCCTCCCTTAGGAGATTGTAGTCAGCTTTTGAGAATTTTTTTAGCTTGATTACTTCTGGGGGGAGGGTTGGGTGGGATAGAAACTTCGAACAAGATAGTCCGATGATCTGATCTCACCAGGGAAGGACATACTATGAGAATGGTGCAGCGGTTGCCCATGTTGGTGAGAACCAAGTCCAAAATGTTATCTCCCCTTGAGGTAATCCCAGAGGTAAGTCTCCTTCCCTTATACTCTCTTAGTTTTTCCAAGGCTAAAACTGTACCTGGAAAAATCCAGATGAAGTTCATCCTGTAGCCAATAGTTCTCACCAAAGATTTTCACCTTGAATATTTATGTCTGGGGAATATCACCCCATTCTGACTAGATGAGAGTGTACTTTTAAGAAATAAATTGCTGAAAGTAAAGCAAAAACATGAAAGCTTTTTGGGAACACGGGAAGCTGCTGACTGTTACAGAGTATGCCCACTCCTTCAGCATCCTTTATAAAAATTACTTTTTCAGGTGGACCTGAGAAACACAAATCCAAAAATCCAGAGGAAAATTGAAAGGATTATGAAATTATTGTCTGGAGAATCAAGTAGGTTTTGCAAGGCCTTTGAAACACAAACAATTACACAAAGGTCTGAGGTTGCTCTTCCCTGTAAGTACCCCCTAATAAGCCCCAGACTCAGATGCCTAATTCTAACATCAATTTAAAAGTTAAAACCCTTAGGGAGGCCAACAGCAGTGTGGTGCTGTCTGTGTTTTTTGCATATTTCAATGGAGTTCACTGCTGCACCATTTCTGGATATCTGTTACTAGACATCTGCCAGTGGACAGAATGTAGTCCTGCCTCCATGAAAAGATCCCCCCCACACACACACACACACACATATGCACAATATTTCTTCCATTTTGTGGAAGAATCTTACAGCTTTCAGACATCCATTTTCCATATTCAAACAGATTTGTAAGGGCCCAGTCCCTCTGACCTACTTTTCTGTTTTCCAGGAGATCACTCTCACCGACACACATCCCCATGATGGCTAGCCAGCATTTTTCAATTATAAGTTGCTTGCATAAGATTAATCCCTCTTCTGTGCCTACCATATAGATTTGCACTACAACTACCCTAACTTCACCTAAAAAATAATAAATAAATAAGTCCATCACCAGTCCTGTTCAGATATCAGTGAAGATGAAGGCTACCCACATTTATTGTCCCTTGGGGTTTGACAAACATAAGGAAAATTCATTGTGTAATGCTATCCCTCACAACGTTTTAGTAAACATTTTGTTTTAGGAAAACTCTCAGCCTGATGAAGAAATACTAAATGTGGATCAACATAGCTGTCTGAATCTTAAAAATGTTGCTGCAATTCACAAGTTATTGATAAACATAGACAGGTAGCTGCTCCACAAGTTCTCTAAGCATTTGAGTGTACCTTTGTAAACACCTATCTGGAATACAATTCCCAACCTCCAGATACCCAGAAGCTTAATAGATTTTAGTGGTTTGAGTGTATTGCAAATACTAGTATTAGCTGCTGTAGAAAAACATCCCCTAGAAAAAGAAGGGACAGGATTTTACTCGTCTGATCCTGATCCCAGAAATGATATACTTTAAAGGCTCAGATTTCTGCTTACAAAACTAAACAATCCTTTTTTAGTGAAAATATTAAGGTGCTTATTTTTCATTTCTTACTACACTTCTTGATGCCAGAACCACCTAAGTTCACATTGGCTTGATGGAAACTTACCTACACATATCATCTTCAGAGACCACACAAAATCATACAGATTCTCTATTTCATTTTTAGTTTTCCTGCAAGTGACTTTGTCTGATTGCTGCACTAACAATACGTGACAGACCATTTATTCCACAGGAATAGAAGCTATGTGTTCATTCCCTGGTTAGGTGAGACACCTATATCCAATTTGATCATACCTGTGAAACTAATACAGCTCTCCATTCCCGGTGAATGTTGGGTTGTAATGAACTGGCCAGATTGCTGGTCCTCATGGTTGCCTTTTGTTATTCTGTAACTGGAACCACGCCCCCAACCCCACCCCCAGGAAGCCTCATAGCTTTTTGATTGCTGTTACCTGAGTGGGTGAGCATACCTCTGCCGAGTTCCTTTTAGCTGCCAGTGAGAGATGCTCTATGACAGTGTGGGCTAAGGAGGCTCAAAGTCCTGCAAAAGTTTCTTAGTGATTCCATGAGTTGTTAGCCTTGTGATAAGCCTGTCTCCCCTCAGGATGGATGAGCCAGCAGTGGCCAGTCAGTAGCATCTGCTCCAGCCATTTTCTTCTGGCTCATAAGTCAAAATTTGAACTTGGGTGATCTGCAGCAGGGCATTATTTCTGTTTACCAGAGAGCTGTCTGGAAATTCTTCAGATTCTTGAGAATATTCTAGCACTTACAATTCACATTGGACTTTTCACAGCTCCTAGGGTATTCAACAAATGTTTACCTTCAGTTTCATGTTTATACTTTCCTGGGTTTTTCCTTGATACAATTATTTATAAGAAGAACCTGAACTTAGACAGAAGGTCACTTGATTTATTTATTTGTTTATTTGTTTCTTTACCTGTTTGTTTCTGGTAGCACATAGGAATAATCTTCAAGTTTAAGCCAGTAGAACTATCAAAAATCAAGAGAGAAAAAATTGATTCTCATTTCCTTTTATGCAGAATGAAATTTGCATTTTGTAATTTTACTTCAAAGAATATAAATGCAGCTTTAGCTGTACAAATAGTGGAAAATCGTATTAATGTATATTAGCATTTCTTTACAGACCTACTTTCCCTGCGATACCAAAGATCACGTTTTTCCTTCGTTTTTAGAACCAGAATGCCTCATATTACTCAAATCACATTTACGTCAATGTTCCATTGTATCAAAAATTGTCAGTGTGGCAATCATATACTCACTGTAGCCCTTGATAACACAAAAAAAAATAACAATTTATATCTGAGCATTATTCTTTTAATGTCCAGTCTTGTGACTAAGAAAAATATATATATATAATTTAACATATATTCTGATACTATCATTCGAAAGGTATATTTTTGAAGCTAGTACCAAAATATTTTTTATTTACAATGGTAAATTAGATAGTTTTGAAAAAATCCAGTGTTGTGATTAAGAGGAAACTGATAGCTCATCATAACTGCTGTTCCTAACATTGCAAAGGTAACACTATTGCTTAAGTTGCTACTAAAATATTCTCAACAATTGCAAACGTCTTTGTTCTGGAAAAGTTTAATTACTTAAATTTCACTTTAACATATAAATTCTGTTATTCAATTCCTTATCTTTCTGTCTGTCTTCTGACCTGCCTAAGTAAGCATTTAATATTTCAAGATTCATTACTGCATGTCTTAGAATAATAAGACTGAATGTGGGCTCACATCTACTAAATCCAGGATTGCTGTCCCTATTTTCCAATGAATGTCAATTTCAAAGTCGGTATATATAAGCTAAGTAGAGGGGAGAGGTTTTCCCTACACTCTGGGGATGCAAACTGTCTTGCACGTGCAAAAAACAACTTTAATTTGAACAATGTTTGACATTCTCTTTTCTCGTCTATTTTCACAATTTATTCAAAATTATGTGGCTCTCACTTGCCATTCTCAGAATCATAATAAGGAGCCATCTTTCTTTTTTTATCTATTTGCCAGTCTATTTATGTAGCTAGCTAGCTTTCTAGTTACCTACCTGTCTCCATGGGTACATACATGCACAGACAAATACTGCACACACACACACACACACACACACACACACACACACACACACACACATACATAAACACGAATGCTCGTATGCACACACACACACACACACACACACACACACACACACACACACACACACACACACACACACGCTCATAATGAAAGTTTCAGCATTCTGCTCCACTCCTACTTACCTTAATTTGATAAAAAAATTTAACCGCTCCTCTGGACACACCCAGCACTCAACAAGTGGTGCATCCAAAACTGGCAAACCCGACATTCACTGAATATAATCCACAATCAAAAACTATGTGAATGTGCAGGCATATGTGTGTGTGTGTGTGTGTGTGTGTGTGTGTGTGTGTGTGTGTGTGTGTGTGTGTGTGTGTGCATTGTAGGTTAAGCTTTTTTGAAGGTCCCCATAAATATTTGCTCTATATTCATAAATAAAAATGTATTTTTTTTTATTTAGCTTTAAGAAGCTGTCAATAATCCTTCATTTTATATCAGACTAAATATTTTTATTGCCATACCACTGCTGGAAAGTTACTCAGCTGAATAATGACTCGGGTGCATGGCTTCTGTTTTTCTTAGTGATTGTCATTTAGTTTTACCTCCTTTGCAATCCAAATAATGCTTGCTTAGAGTCTAAAAAAGGTATGGTACCAGTAGTGCATTATGGGTTCATTGTCTCTAAACAGAAATAATGTTATTTGTGTCTCCACTTATACATTTATTTACTCAAAAAATGGTAGTGTGGAAGTTGCTGATGGCTCTGTACTGTTTTAAATATTATTATTGTTGTTATTATTATTGTTATTATTATTTTGCATATAAGTCAATTTTACAGCAGGTAACATAGTAATTGTAGAAATATTACTGTGTAATATAATGAAATGCATAAGTCTGAAGGAGACTGGAGACTGTAAAGTGAAGGCACGGGAAAGTGTAGTTAGGCAGCATAGGATGGTGGTTTGTAGGATGACATTGGTGATCAAGAAGAGGAGGAGGAGTGTGAGGACAGCACCAAGAATCAAATGGTAGAAATTGAAAAAGGGTAATTGTGAGGTGGAGTTCAGGGAAGAGTTAAGACAGGCACTGAGTGGCATGAAGAGTTACTGAATAGCTGGGTAACTACAGCAGAGCTAGTAATGGAGATGGCTAGAAAGGTGCTTGGTGTGACATCTGGAAAGAGGAAGGAGGACAAGGAGACCTGGTGGTAGAATGAGGAAGTACAGGAGAGTATACAGAGAAAGAGGTTGGCGAAGAAGTGGGATTGTCAAAGAGATGAAGAAAGTAGACAAGAGTATAAGGAGATGAGGTGCATGGCAAAGAGAGAGAGAGATGGCGAAGGATAAGGATATGGCATATGAAGAGTTGTATGAAAGGCTGGACACTAAGGAGGGAAGCAATGGCTAGACAGAGGGACCAAGCTAGTAAAGATGTGCAGCAGGTAAGAGTGATAAAGGATAATGAGGGAAATGTACTCACAAGTGAGGAGAGTGTGTTGAGCAGATGGAAAGAGTACCTTGAGGGGCTGATGAATGAATAGAATGAGAGGGAGAGAAGATTGGATGATGTGGGGAAAGTGAATCATGAAGTACAATGGATAGCAAGGAGTAAGTAAGGATAGCTATGAAGAAGATGAAGAATGGAAAGGCTGTTGGTCCAGATGACATACCTGTGGAAGCATGGAGGTGTTTAGGTGAAATGGCAGTGGAGTTTTTAACTAGATTGTTTAATGAAATCTTGGAAAGTGAGAGGATGCCTGAGGAATGGAGAAAAACTGTTTTGTTACTGATTTTTAAGAATAAGGGTGATGTGCAGAGCTGTAGTAACTACAGAGGGATTAAATTGATCAGTCACAACATGAAGTTATGGGAAAGAGTAGTAGAAGCTAGGTTAAGAAGGGAGGTGATGATTAGTGATCAGCAGTATGGTTTCATGCCAGGAAAGAGCACTACAGATGTGATGTTTGCTCTGAGAGTTTTGATGGAGAAGTACAGAGAAGGTCAGAAGGAGTTGAATTGTGTCTTTGTGGACTTAGAGAAAGCATATGACAGGATGCCTACAGAGGAGTTGTGGTATTGTATGAGGAAGTCAGGAGTGTCAGAGAAGTATGTAAAATTGGTACAGGATATGTACGAGGGTAGTGTGACAGCGGTGAGGTCTGTGGTGGGAGTGATTGATGCGTTTAAGGTGGAGGTGGGATTACATCAAGGATCAGCTCTGAGCCCTTTCTTATTTGCAATGGAGATGGACAGGTTGACAGACAAGATCAGACAGGAGTCCCCGTGGTCAATGATGTTTGCAGATGACATTGTGGTTTGTAGTGATAGTAGGGAACAGGTGGAGGACACCCTGGAGAGGTGGAGATATGCTCTAGAGAGAAGAGGAATGAAGGTCAGCAGGACTAAGACATAATATATGTGTGTGAATGAGAGGGAGGATAGAGGAATGGTGACGATGCAGGGAGTAGAGGTGGCGAAGATGGATGAGTTTAAATACTTGGTAACAACAGTTCAGAGTAATGATGAGTGTGGAAGAGAGGTGAAGAAGAGAGTACAGCAGGATGGAGTGGGTGGAGAAGAGTGTCAGGAGTGATTTGTGACAAACGAGTACCAGTAAGAGTGAAAGGGAAGGTCTACAATAGGGTAGTGAGACCAGCTATGTTATAAGGGTTGGAGACAGTGGCATTGACAAAAGAGCAGGAGTCAGAGCTGGACGTGGCTGAGTTAAAGATACGAAGATTTGCACTGGGTGTGACGAGGGTGGACAGCATTAGGAATAAGTATATTAGAGGGTCAGCCCGGGTTGGAAGGTTTGGAGACAAAGCCAGAGAGGCAAGATTACGTTGGTTTGGACATGTGTTGAGGAGGGATGCAGAGTATATTGGGCAAAAGATGCTAAGGATGAAGCTATCATGTAACAGGAAAAGAGGAATGCCTAAGATAAGGTTTATGGATGTGGTGAGAGAGGACATGCAGGTGGTTGGTGTGACAGAGCAAGATGCAGAGGACAGGAAGAAATGGAAACAGATGATTTGCTGTGGCGACCCCTAATGGGAGCTGCTGAAAGAAGAAGAAGAAGAATATAATGAAAAGTATAATATAGCAGATTTAACCATTGACAGCCAACAAACATGCTTTGTTTTAGCATAAGTAAATAAAGTCCTATTATTCACTAAATGCATTGCAAATCATATTTTGTATTTATTTTTTATTTTACATTTATTAACCGTGATAGTCCAACTGGACACAGGTCCATTTATAATGGAGGCTCGGGGAGAAAAGCTCCATGAATGAGAACACTAAAATACAGTAAGATAATACTAGAACTAGGCAAACAATCATATCAGCAACTTGGTATATAATGGTAAGACAACAGTTTGCGGTAATAAGAGTAACAATAGCAATACATTTCAGATAAAACATTTCCTATGCCCATCTAACACCTGTTTTCCCATTTTGATTTTCAGATGTTAATGACAAATAGTTGGTATTCTGACAGCTTTTATTCTAAGCTAAATTTTTTATGTTGGAAACATAATGTAAACTACATGCTGTTTTTCAGCCACAGTAGCTAATCAGTCTTCCATAAAATATAAGAACGTGTGGTTTCTTAAGCTGCATTTTATCTAAGGTGAGACTAAGGAATGCAGATATGGCCAAACTTTGTACCATTATTTTCTTTACATTTTAGAAATGGTAATCAAGGTATAGTGACATTTTTGACATAAACTGGCAACATTCTTTAATTGTCACTATAACTCTTTGTCACTTAAAAGAAACATCTCTAATAATTCTTTCCTTAATTCAATCAAATGTTCAGTCAATGTTTACTAATCTGTTTTTTGCAGTGAAAATGAGTTTTATGGAATAACACTGAAAGAAAATGACTGAGGATGTCACACTAAGTCATTCAGACATTGTACAATAAATTGGACATAGAGGCACTCAACTAGACATCATATACAATATTTGTTTGGACCACAAGACATTTTTTGTCTATACTGCACAAGATAAACACATTTTCTTCTGAGACACCAATTTGGTGTTTTTTAAAGACTTGTGTAAGTTAAGGAGCCAAACCAAAATATCCCAATTGCTACAAAGTACTGTCTGATTAAGTGACTTGACCATTGTTAGGCAGTAGGTAAATGAAGGTGGAATGATTTAAACTCTGCTCACATGCCAGAGGCTGCAGGTCATTAACAAGTCAGAGATTTACTCCTCTGCACTAACTGCCAGAGTAATAGTTTTTAACTAAATGCCAAAATCCTTTACAGTCTGATGTATAGAGAAGACTGCATCACAGTAACATGCAGCAATGACTACATAATGAATGCTAAAATTCTGACAGTTCTGATGATCACTCATAATAATGCAGACTGTATGACCTGACAAATGTCAACACCTTTACAGTTGCTAAAGGCTGTAAAGGAGGTACTGCAAAAAATATATTACTAAAATGCAACATATTTACACTATCTTACACGATCTATGCCTATTAGTGTATCAATTCATTCTTTTGTGCACTGAATAAAGCAAAACACTTAAAGGCAATATAAACGCTGCAATCAAAGAAAACATAAATCCTGCAGCAGCTTTTGTTCAAGAACCCAGAAGTCATATAACATCAGAAATATTACTGCATACATTGTATTTTTTTTTTTTTTTTGAGGGGGGGGGGGGGGAGCTTCCTTGATTTCAGAATGCCAACATCTCATTTTTGACCTCCGTCTGTCTTCTCTGTCATCAAGAATATCTATCTCCTCTGACATCATTTACTACAGGTCTGACCTGGTTGAATGGGTGGTAATGTCCTATTATTACAGCATACCACCTCAAAAGACAACAGAGCATATAATGGGCAAATGGGGCTTTATGCAGGGTAATGAGTCACTCCTCCAAAAGCCATACATGTATTTCATTACTTAGATCCCTCTACCATATTACGATAAACTCTGGTCATACCTGTTGGTGTATATATTATTTTCTTTACTTTTACGACTATCACAGAGAATGAGATTCCATTTAAAGTTTTATTTCAAATTTTACAGAAAAAAATCCACTGAAATCCATCTTCTAAAAAGATAAAACACCCGCAAACTGAAAACAGACATTTCATGAAAAACAGTGAAGTTCTCTTCTCTTGAAACTTACATTTTGTGAAAAAGCATCTTACAACTCATTAAACTATTTGAGAATTTTTAAGAAATGGAAAAAATGGCTTTGTCTTTTAATTACCTGGAGCTGTGCCAAGCAAGTGCCAAATATGTTCATTTCTCTTTTATGTGCAACATTTCCTTCTATCTTACAGAATAAAAGTCTGCACACACCGTAATTCTAATAATAGTGGTTTATTATGCAGTAGCACCATTTAGTGGAGGTAGATGAAGTAATTTAGCAAGATCCAAACAAGTCTTACTGTTTCAAATAACAGTGCTGATAAACTGAAACAGGGTGAATTTCACTATCTGAACTAACTCTGAATTCAGAACTGCTCCTCTTCTATGTAATGCCAGAATTAATAAAAACTGCACTGTCTGCTGTAGTCTCTGAACTGCTGGGCATTTACTGTGACTTGTCTACTTAGTTTTATTGAAGTGAACCACACAGAACTTCAGACTTCATAATAATACAGAACCTTATAAATGTCCCATAACTTGTGCATGCCTCTTTAAAGTTGGCCTCCAAGCCTTGATCTGTTTGTGCTCAAAATGTTCCACACAGTCTGTTAGTGCATTTTATTCTTATTAGAACTTCAGACTAAATGTTATTTCTCTGAGATCATTTGTATCCTTCACCAAACATTTTTTTCTATTGAAACTGCATGTACAGAAATTGCATGTGAAATATGAAATATAAAATGAAAGTATAGGCCTGTTTTAATATGTTATATTTCTAGGCCTATGCAAAGAGAATACTGTAATTATGTCTAACAAACTACATTTAAGTGAAACTGGATCTTACAGCTCCCCGCTGAGATGACCGATCAGGGATCTACTTCTATTGGTACCTCAAAATATGAAATATAAAATGAAGACACTGGCCTGACCTTAATACAGCCACATTTTCAGGCCTATGCAAGGTCTATTTTACCAAACATATTTATATAGAATTTATCCTGGCAAATATATATCTATTCTTACAACTGTCCCTGCAATCCATGAACTGGAATTTGCATTTGTAAGTACGTTATAAATCTATTAATATAATCTGCAAATGATACTATAATGATCACCAGAACTAATATAGCAGCTATAAAATAATTTCTCTTTATCTGGTAAATAAACTTACAATTTTAATTTTGACCACTAAGTGTTACTTAAACATTCACAACCTGTTAATTATCTGAAAATTTTCTGAAGTGAAGTCTCTTAACTTTATGATTTAATTTAACTGGGCAATTTTTAACATGTCTTATAACTGATATTACATATTTTATGTAACAAGATTCATACTAACTTGTTGATCTTTCAGCTTTTCCCGGTTAGGGGTCACCACAGCAGAACTCCGGTCCGCTAATGATTGGCAGTAGATTTTTACGTGCAGAGTTGCTGGCCCTAACGCATAACCTTCAACAAAGGTACGCTCATTCACGCATGTCTCCACACAGAAGACGCTCTAACTGAGAATTGAACAGGACATCTTACTGTGAGGCAACAACACTACCGCAGCACCACCACCGCAGTTCATGCTAACTTGTTGATAACTATCTGTAATTTCAAAGCATAATTAGCATATGCTGCATTAAATTGTTCTTTTAAATCTTCAGTTAGATTCATCAAAATGTTAGCAATCCTTTATATTTAACTTTTAAATCTTTATGTCCTCTGATAATAGACTCAGACATCCTGTAACTATGTGCTGCAATAGTAGAGGTATATTTACTAAAACCTATGTTTTCTCTATTTCAGATTTGCATCTTTGCATAACCTGTCAGTGTCTTTTTAAATTTATGTCTAATGTGGGATAATCGTTATATAATATGCACTTCATTCTATAAGAAATGAAGTTTGACCTGTCCTGCTTGAGTATATGAATAACTATTACAATATATTCTTTAAATATATAAATTATCTTGATAAGCCTATTAAAATAATTCTTTACTTTACCTTTGTGTCCTGCTTAGTCCATTGTAGCTACATATGTGTACTATTTCTACATGTTGTAGACATTGTCTAAATGTTATCAGAAATGTATTATACTAAACATTTAAAATAAATGAGTATGAAATTTATATTCTGAATTTTGACTGCAACTGACCCTAAAGTAATGCTCATGTATACCAAACATCAGAAATAGCCATGCAAAAATATTATATTCTGGAAACTAACTAAACTAACACTAAAAGAATACCTTTTTTTGCAGTGGCATCTGAACACAGACAAAAGCATTAACTGAAATCTGGTAATGTTATGTAATTATCTGAAAATATAACTTGAAATTAAAATTCTGCTTGAAGTACTTCATGCTGTGATATTGCTAATTTGCATGAATACACGTCTGCATCTGTATTTCTACTATACTTGTTTTAATTCTAAACTAATTGGCATAAATACACATCTGCATCAATATTATACACATGCCCTAACTCTAACCCTAAGGAATTCTTTTTTTAGATAACTGAAACAAATTTACGTAAATTCAATTAGCATACTCTACATGTACTGAATAATCGATGCACTTAATTACATTTCACTTATATTTAAAAAAACATTGAAAAAAACACAATAATCTTTACTTGTCCCTTTTCTGTTGATCTTGATATGTGACTTGTGCATCACAACTCTTGCCAAGTTCAAGTCTTACTCTGTATTGCCCCAGTCACTGCTGAGGTACTGAAGAAGCTACCTTAATGTCCTTAAGTGTACATATTCAGTCTCTGTTACAAATGATTTGGCTTCCAGAGTTCTCCTCATCGCCCTGTGATAAGGATGTGGGCAGAATATCTTGTACCTTTAATAAAGTTGTAAATGAAAATGCATCAAAATATATTGCTGAAATAAACTTGTCCTTTTGGTATAACATCTATAAAATATATAAAAAAACAGTATCAAGTTCTCAAAATAACATTTTGCAGCTTTAACAGTTGTACTTGTTGTTCTGACTAAATATACATTTTCCTCCCTGAAATGAAACCATGTTACCAATAAATAAATACATTATTGTAGGTCTGTAACCAACCTGATAATGTACTATGGTAAAATAAAAAGGCTGTATCTTTATCACTGAATTAAATGGAAAGCTCTGTGGCATTTTTCTCCCTGTCATAGACTCAAATGAAAATAATAGTATGGCACTGTATGAATTCTTTAGCATGTTATTACACTTCTACACCTCTACAGAATTAATTTTAACTGATATTTGTTTTCTTTTTTTACCTTGTGACTCACAAACTGTAATTTATACAAAAGATTCATTGCCAAGTACTTTACATGTATCTGTTTTTCTGATTACATCATTTAACTCTTTCAGTACTTTTGAATGTTGCAAGGGTTTATAATCACTAAGGGGAATTTAATAAAGCCTACACCATCTTATTTACCATGTAGGCATTGTGGTACACTGCTTACATGAAAGCAGGTTTGCGATCCAGTAAACAGAGCTGGGTGGTGGGCATGTACGCACCAACAAAGAAGTATCCGTGGTATGCAAATCAACTTATAAGCAGGTGAAATTCATGCAAATGAGGGAGCTAGAGTGATCCAGCAAGCAGAGGCAGTCCTGCAGACCCTGCATTGGTGTCCAAAGTGTACACAGAAAAAATTAATGTACAGGATATTAAACAGACAACAGGGGCTGTAAAAGTGTAGTTAGATGGAAAGAAATAGAAAAGACACAGATATGTGCCAAACTATCCACTGTGTGTTTAAAAATGTGAGTAAGGGAAATAAGTTAAAATAATTGTATTTTTTTAATGATCTTTTTATTTTTGCGCAGTGCTCCACAGTGCGCGGACATACAGTTATGAAAAAAATAGTGGAAAAAACAAGTTTCATAGTATGTGATAGAAATGTAGTATAGGAAAAACACAAATAAAGTGCCAGCACCTTACTTTCTTTATTCAACAACACTGATCTGGCACCTCGGCAGTTTGGCCGAGGTGCCAGATCAGTGTTGTTGAATAATGAAAGTAAGATGCTGGTGTTTTATTTGTGCTTTTTTTTAATTTTTATTTTGGTGTGTTTGGCATTCATTTTGCAGCACCAGTGGACATACAGTTGTATGTCACAGACAGCTGGTGGTTCTGGGCTTTTGGATATGCCTGGTAATTTAAATTTTGTTGACATGTTTAATGAACGTGAGAGGAAGTTTGCACAGATGGATCCATGGAATGTAAGCAGTAGCCAAGATTCTGAGGGGTGATTTGTGCAACTGGAGAGGTTGATGGCCAAGGAAGTAGTGCTATTCCTGGATACCCATTTACTTGAGAAATATGTCAGCTTAAATCTAACCCCTAGGGGTTTGTACATTGATTGCTTATCTGCTACGAATTTTGTCGATGATGAAAGTGACTTGTTTGAGGAGGGGAAACATGTCTATCTATAGTGCACTACTAATTGGCTTCATATTCTGATAAAGTGTAATATGAGGACACATGAGAAATTGAAGGCGGAGATATTGCACTTACAGGATGAGGTGGTGGAGGAGTCCTGTTGCAGAGTGCAAATGTCTTCTATTCATGAAAATGTTTATAAACTTGAGAGTGAGATTATTCAGCATAAGAGAAATAATCTCTTATGTGACTACGAAACTAATGTGTTGTTTTCCTGGCAGTATGAGTCATCATGTAGCAGGTCAAAGGTCAGAAATAGCAGTCAGACGTGTCGGAACTTGTCAGCATCTTCTACAGAGCAAGATGGCCAAAAGACTGTTTCATTTGTTGACTCTCCAGTTCCTAAAGCCGAAAATGCTAAACAAGCAGTAACTACTAGAAATGGTCGGTCCTTTCTGTCCAACCAGATGAATCATGGAAGAGGATGAAGAAAGGGAAGCAATCGTTTCATGTAATGGACTTTTAAATGTTAATTGTGAGTACAATGAACAAGAAATGTGCTTCATCAATCTGTCTAATTTGTGTCTTTCAAATTATATGAAGGAAGTATTAATTAAGGGTAGTAAGTTTGTACCTACCTTTATGCCTTCATTTGCTGATTTATTTTTTGAACTTAAAAGATTGTGTAGGAAAGTGTTATGTATGTATTTTGATAAAAAAAACAAAAGATGATTTAGACAGAGTTGTTGTTACTGATGATGTAATAGATAATGAAGACAAAATTGAAGAACTAATGAAAGTTTCAATTTATGATGCTGATTTTAAACTCATGGATGCATTTAATGATGATGCTGGTGTAGAAAGGTTTTGCTATACTACAGGATATGACAAATTACAGTTACCCATCTTGTCGGTGGAAAGTAAATTTGTACCTATGTTAAATGTTCCTGCCATTATTCTGTTTCAGAAAATTGTATATAAGGACATTTCTACTGCTTTTAGTGGATTTTTGAAACAAAAGAAATTGTATAATCTGACTAAAAATGAATTGCCAGCTTTACAAACTCTAAAACAGCTAAGAACCAAATATATATTTAAATGTGCAGATAAAGGTGGAAATTGGGTGACTTTTGATAAGCAAATGTATTGTGAAATCTTAGACAACATACTTGATTGTCAGGATGAGTATAAACATTTGTCTGTGAACCCTGTGAAGAAATATAATGAAGAACTTATTGCATTATTGGAAAGGGGTGAGCATTTAGTTTTTTTGACAGAAGGGATGTTAATAAATTGTATGTTAAGAAACCTATAACCCCTATTATGTATGCATTACCAAAGGTTCACAAAAACTTGAGTAAGCCACCTGGAAGGCCTATTATTTCAGGGTTGGGTTCTTATTTGAGTAATGTTGGCAGTGTTTTGGATTTTCACCTAAAAAAGTATTTATGTAAGGTTTCTGCACATATTTCATATACACAGGATTTCTTGAATGAGCAAGCAAGGATTCATTGGCAGGAAGATTGTTATTGGGTTGCCATCGATGTGAAATCATTATATACCAACATCAAACACAGATGGGATTTGGAAGCCATAACTGGTATGCTAGTTGACTGTCCCAGAACATTTTATTAGTGAGTTTGTTGGAGTTTAGTTTGACCCATAACTATTTTCCTTTATGGGAGAAATGTTCTTGCATCTTAAGGGTAAAGCATTGGGGGCTTCTTATGCACCCTCATATGCTATAGTGTACATGGGATATTTTGAGAAGAAATTCATATATCCAACCATGTTTTATAGAAACAAAGTTTTGTTCTATAAGAGGTTTATAGATGACCTTATTTTCATCTGTAAGGGGGATATTTGTGATTTTTTTTTTTGAGACACTAAACTGTAATGAACATGGTTTAACTTTTTCTTATGAGTTAAATAGGGAAGCAATCATTTTTTTGGATGTGACAATGTATGGGGATGGTGAGGCCATAGGTTTTAAACCATATAGAAAAACTTCAGTAAATATGTTTTTGCCTGCAACTAGCATGCATCCTGAGCACTTATTGGATTCTTTGCCATATGGGGAATTTAAGAGAATTTTTGATCATACCAGTGATGAAAATTTAAAATTAATTGAATTGGATAATGTTGAAAGGAGGTTGAAAGATAGAGGGTATGATGAAGAAAAATGTCAACATTGTAAGCAATCTGTGCTTGAGGGTGTTATGTTAAAAACACAAAAATGCAAGTAAATAACAATAGTAACAGATTTAGAGGCACTAACTTTTCTAGTTGTACTTATGTAAATAATACATTTTATTATGTTACTAGGTTTTCTCCTTTCACTGAAATTTTAGTGAATATTATAATGAGAATTTGGCATATTATTGCTGAAGATGATAATGTAGGCCATCTATTTCCCAAAAATGTTACTTTCTCACTTAGTAAAGAAAAAAATTTTAAAGAATTGTTAAATCATAATTTTGTTGAAGGGCCCAACATTGATTTGCCATTAGGAACATTAGTTTGTGGCCATTGCAGTATACGTAACAGAGTGAAAATTGTATCTGGTTCATTGATTAATGGAAAATTATTTAATTCTAGGTACTATTTTAACTGCAGGTCAACAGGAGTTGTGTATATTCTGGGATGCAGTTGTCCTAACATAAGTTGGTATATAGGGCAAACTAAACGGATGGTTAGAATTTGAGTTCTTGAACATCTTAGGGATGTGAGAAACCATAACAGTTTTAGTCCTATAGCCAATCACGTCTATGAAATGCATGGAGGTTCTGATCATGATTTATTTTTTTGTTTACTTGCCAAACCCTTTCTACCTAGAAGGGGCGATTATATTAGTAAATTGCTTGAGTTAGAAATCAGGATGATATTTCAAACATTGTTGCCTTTAGGTTTAAACCAAGAACTAGGTAATTAAAGGGTTAGGTGCTTAGATTCTTTATATATAAATTATACATGGATAGTCTATTTGGTAATATTGTATTGGTATAACATCTTTAATATAATATGTTTATAATATGATCATTTATATGTTTTTGGAAAGTTTATAACAATTTATTATTTGATGTTTAAATTCGTTGATTATATAACTGGATCCTGTTAATTGGCTGTTTGTTTTAATATAAAAAACAGCTGAAATTGTTACACTTTAATCCTTGAAGGTGAACTGCCGAGGTGTCAGATCAGTGTTGTTGAATAAAGAAAGTAAGGTGCTGGTGCATTATTTGTGTTTTTTTTAATTTTTTTATTTTTATTTTGGTGTGTTTGGTAAATGTAGTATAGGACCCTGCATGGAGTATCCACAATGGTGAAATGGTGCTGTTGCTAATGAGGTAGGGCCTGGAACCATGTAGTTTCTAGGTTGTGTGTATGGAATCCTATGCAAATGACTTGGGGTTACTGAATAGCACAAATAGGTATCTGTGTTCGCATATCCCTTCTGTGTAGGCACAGAACCATGTCACTGTCCACAGAAGAGGTAGCTGATATCAATGGGGATGTGTGTCTAAGGACTTGTAAGCTCATTGGAGCTCAGCTGCCCGTTTGCATGGTGCACTGCTGTGCTCAGCAGGGGGTGTGTACACTGGCTGCTAAGATTTGTTTACCTTCAGGGTGCATGTTATAGTGTGTTTGCATGGTGCACTGCCATGCTGAGAGTGCCCTTTCAGGGGGGGTATGTACAATGACTGCTGAGCTTTGTTTCCTTTTTGGGGGCTTGTTTCCACATGTTTGCAAGGCATGCTGCAGTGCTGAGTGTATCCAAAAGCCAATGATATATTATTTACTGATTCACTTAAACTAGAGCCATTAAATGTTCTTAATGATGTACTTGGCAGGTGGAATGCATCATAGATAGCCAATCACACAGCCTACACCTAAAGCAAAGACCAATAAAGGTTGTATATACCCTACAATCTGATTTGTCCCCCAAACTCAGCACCAATAGAGTATAAACTTGGGAATTTTAACTGAAGGAATGCTAGGGAATGCTGCAGGTCTTCTACATCTGTATGTGCTAGATGTTGAGGTCAATGCTGCTGCTGATGATGATAATAGGTCAAGACTAAAAAGGAGAATTGTGTTCAGGCCTAGCTTAACCTTTCAGGAGCTACATGAGCTGGAGAGAGTAGAGTGCTACAGTGTGGACTGCAACATACTACAAAAACTCACTGAGCTCTGCCACCCTCAACACAGACCCAGAGCCAACAGAGGGGAACCCATCCCAGTGGGCACAAAAGTATGTGTAGCTCTAAGGATACTAGCCACAGGTACTTTCCAAAGACCAACTTGGGTATAATGGAGGTCTCCTAGGCATCAGCATCCAGGGTACTCTACCAGTTCCTGGATGCTGTGCTACTACATGCCAGTGAGCACATTTATTTTCCCCTCAACCTTGAGCCAAGAGCCAGCAATATGCAACACTTCTACCATGTAACACACTACCCTGAGGTACTGGGTGCCATACACTGCAATCATGTACACATCAAGGCACCACTCAGTGAGGAGGGTAGCATCTACATCAACGGCAAGGGGTATCACTCCATCAACTGCCAGGTCATGTGCAATGCTCAGGGCATTATCACGAATATGTATGCTGGCAGACTTGGCAGTTATCACAACTCCATTATCTGGCATACATCGCAGCTGTACCAGATGTTTGCTAGGAGGGACATCCCACATGGCCATTTACTGGGGGATGCTGGCTACACACTGGAGCCATGGATGATGACATCCATCAGAAATGCACAAACACCCATGGAAGAATGCCATAATGAGGCACACACACAAACTAGGAGCATCATAGAACCTGTGTTTTGGCTTCTGAAGTTATGGTTCTGGTGCTTTGATATATATGGTGGAGCCCTGCAGTACTCTCCAGACACATGTGCACAGATGAGCATAGCATGTGCCATGCTACACAATATGATCCTGTGGAAACTGCTGCAGCAGGATTAGCAAAGGGAAGAGACACTCAGCTCCCCACCTTTGCCTAGGTCCCCACAGCTACAGCCACTTGAAGACTCAGAGGAGGAACCCCTTGGGGATATCCCTGTAGGTAGACATAAGCTTGCCCAGTATGCCCTGGGCTTGGCAAGGGACAACACATAGCACATGCACTGATAACCTTGGGCCCTAGGGACAGACTCCGTACTCTGACTCACATACATATAGCAACACTTATGACAGCCAGCCCATGCAACCTGTACCTAACCATGTACTGGCTGTGTACTGCATGCATCAGACAGAGTCAGCCCAACCTACAGGTCTGTCAACTGCTGTTTTCTCAAGGTATATCACTCACCTATACACCACTTGTAAGGAATACTAGAATATGGTAGCATATGTATTGGTCTGCCGCATGTATGGAAGGGAATATAGTGTGCCACTGGGCTAAATAGAAAGATATAACAACCACATGGGACAGCAAGTACCCAGTCAAATAGTGTGTGCTTCATAATATTCACTAGGCCACATGGCCTGGATATCCACTACATTAGTCAAGGGAGATGGTAAACAGTGGGGTCACAGGACAGTCACACAACTGTCTGTGCCAGCAAATCATGGCCTGCTCATCCCCCACCCTCATCACATTAGTGTTCCCATACAACTGCTGTAACAGTAAGTCAGCAATGATATCAGGAGACCAGCCAACCTCAGGCCTGTGATATAGAAATTGGGCAGAAGTTGGATGTCACACATAATGAAGGGATGATAATCTATGTCTGGATACTGTTGATTGTGTGATGAATGACACATCTCTGTCTGGTGGCCTGTGTGATTCAGTGGGCTAGGGACATTAGCATGGGTGATGGTGTTGATGGTTTGAATCTGGCAGCATCCACATCTTTTACATGTCAGGTAGTCATATGGTGATATTCCCACAGGTTGTCATACCCCTCAATCTGTTACTGCAAGAAAGCAGGAAAAAATCAGAAAAAATGGGGGAACAAAGGGCCATAACTACAGACAGACATTACACATGCCCTGATTAACCTATAAGATGGCTAATATAACAGGGGGGTTGTATCACAGCAGAATATTTGCAAGATGTAAAGTCCATCGCTCAAATTCTTCTGTAGGTAGTTCTTTTCAGTGACTGCATTATACAATAAGTTACTGGAATACCACAAATGTATGAGGAACAGACCAGACATAAAAAAGTGAAATGCTGGACTTTCTGCAAAAACAAGTACAGTGAGAGGTATGCAGACTGTCACTCTGTATGTGGTGTTACATTATGTACTCCAGTCACATATTAAGTACAGCAGACAGCTGGGAATGCCTAGACAGGTTCAAGGAAGTGCTGTACTGTGGAAACAGTTGCAGCTGTCAATGTCTGTAGCACAGAAAATCCTGGACTGGAGTACAGGTAGTTCTGGCACGGAGTCACCTTGTAAGTACTGACAGTCGCACTGGGCATGCTTGTACACTTAGCTAACGTGAGTGCAATTCTGTTGCCTCTCCATCACAAAGACCTGCTATGTGGAAATACATCTGTACATACAGACAGCTAGGTATGCATTCTGTCTGTCTCTCTTCCCCGCTTCCATGAGTGGTGTATGTAGCAGTATGTACCCCAAATAGATATAATACTAATATATATATATATATATATATATATATATATATATATATATATATATATATACTATAATAATGATACATAGATTTTCTACATATATTTATATAACACATATACATAACATACACACACACACACACACACACACACACACAGTGAAATTTATAGAGATATCCCTGTTATACACATTTAAATTCATATATGTGGGGATGTATGATTACCCCACATATATTATGAAAGCTGTGGTTATCTGCATTTCCACATCAATGCAGTTGCCCAGAGGAACCAAACAAGACCACAGCAGTACATATTCTAGTCACCCTCAGACTCCTTTGCCTGCAGAATATCACCCATATAGACAGACACAGGTGAGCAGGTGGTGTAATGAATAATGATTCCAATGCATACCTTGCCCTCGACAGGGAAAAGTATCCCTGGCCACAGGCCACATGTTTTCCTATATAACTGTGACCAGTCACATGTGCCCATACTGGTGACTGTACACACATAACAGGGATATTAACAGGTACCCTACTCCTAGGAGAATAGATACAATAACAATACCACACAATATCACTCTTCAGGCCACACATGCTAACACTAGCCTACTTTGTGGACTCCACAAGTACAGTGCCTGCAGTCACATAGTCAACAGATGTAATCTGTGGCACATGCAATAAGTAGTGTAAGCTATTGTGTATAACAGTAAATAGTTAGTGGTTCTAATCTCACAGCAGCCAACTGTGTGTGTGTGTGTGTGTGTGTGTGTGTGTTTGTGTGTGTGTGTGTGTGTGTATGTGTGTGTGTGTGTGTGTGTGTGTGTGTGTATCCATACCACATACATATGATGACCTGTGTAACATGCACAATGATAGGGTTTTGCATTATTTTACTAGTTGTGGGTGATGTGACCTCCCAAATGAATGACAGCAACATGGTCTGCTTATATCAACAGGCATTATGTGCCCTACTTGGATAGTACTAACAGACATGAGGTATAGTGTGTGCATCCAGTATTGTCCTCTGTACTGTGTACCACTACATAGGTAAGTTGTCCACTATGCATTCAGCCAATATGCACCATGTGTGTGCTGTGGTGTATCCTGTATGCAGTGAGTGGAAGTGCTGTTAGCCTGAATGCGGCAATGTGTGCATGTCAAGCTGTGACAGCATTGTACATCATGTCACAGAGCAATAGGAGATGTGCACATCACTAACGTGATGGTCATACAGCCCTCACAATTGGAGACATCGCTATCCCTCATCACAGGGACAGCAGATATCGCCCAAGTCCATGGGAAATGCAGCCACACCCCCAGTGTTGAGATGACATCTGCCCAGCCAATCATACAGAAGGCATATGCAGAAGTGCACAGAAGTACTCTCTGTACCGCACCAGTATGGAGGGTCTGTGTTAAGGGTGCATTATGCTTGCTACACAAATGTCGCTAAGTATGTACTACTAACTTCACATAGTGGCTTAATGCCCTTAGGATGACTGATACATCTACTATGCTTCCTACAGGAAGGCAGCAAATACAATAAAGTGGGGTCATACCTTGTCTTATATGCATGGCACAGATCACGTATGAGTTTGCTGAATGGCACATGTGGCACTGACATGCATTGCAGATGGATAGTGGTGAGCACGTACTGATGATATGATAGGATGCTCTTAGGGGCCATACTGTCATCTGCATGTGCCAAAACAGTTTGGAAAGTAAGTCAACACATGGCTGTTGTAGTCAGATAGTGGCATGCTGAGGGGGGAGTATATGGAGGGTATGGATATGTCACCTACTGGTGACTGTGACCGCAGCTATGCCATATGCATCCTGCCATACTACTGTACAGACATGTTGATGTGTGGCACATGAGCTGTACACCTGTGTGGCCAGGTCTGTGTGGCTACCTGTCACCACTACATATGTACATCATATGTAGGGACTGCCGTGCTATTAACTGAGGACATAGGTTTCCCCGATGGAAAGATTAGTACATATATATTTGATTGGGGTTTATGGCCATTACTATGTCAACAGGCATGTATTTGTAATACTGCCATGCATGACTTCGACATAACACAGTGACTATACAAGTGCTCACAAGTAGTAGGCAGCAGCCAACATTGTTAGCCACAGTCAGTCAGTACCCACATGTACTGTGGAGACATGCATTCCAAGATGTAGATGACCCTCATCTGTGCCCTGTTGAGCACTGCTGCTTACAGAACAGCTGTTGGAGTCTGATGTCCCTATGTTGCGTATGTCTGCCATCAGTGGGCCCCATGGTGACCCCCACATTGACAGTATCATGGATGCCTAAGTGGGTGCTTTGTACATGTTACCTGAATGGGTAGTACAGTGAGATGGCTTGGCTCAGTCTGGGTGTTGTACACCCTGATATACCCCCATGCATGTCCCTGATGACTGCCACAGTAAGGTTTATGGCAATAGCAAGGCTGCAGGGCATGCTGCCAAATGTGTACACTATGTACAGACTGGTATGTCAGCTGTTGTATACGCAAGTGTCTGAGAGTCAAACTCTGGGAAAAATTCATCCAGGCACTAGATATTTGTAGATGTGTCAATTTCATCCACACACCTTGTAGATGTACATTCAGAGATCCCAGGTGACACGTATCAAGGGTAGCAGACCTTATCACAAAGTATGAAAGCATGATTACGTGGACTGACCCCATTGTCCCTGTTAGACAGTTATAGGAGCCATTCACTTATACTACCGTACCTTGCTGACATCATATTTTTGCTGTGCTGCCATGCCATCAGACTCCTTGAATAGAAACATACACAGATCCATGAGACACATCATCCTGTAACACTGTCACCAGTACAACATCGTATATCATAAGGTATGCAAAGTTTGGTGTGTAGTCTTGACACATGCCAGCATACAATATTTGCTGTGTACCACAACAAGTGGCATGGCAAAACAATACTGCATTACACAAGTACATGTCAAGTAATGTAGTCACCCTGTGCATTAGACACAGCTTCATTTCCCTGCATTGATGGCAAGGATGACAGGGACGTGGTACAGGTATCATCACAAGCACAGTGTATGGTGTGGGGGTGCTGGAGTCCTAGGCTGTGCCAAACTGTTAACAGCATGTGTATGAGTCAGAATGGGGTTGGGGTTAGACGAGCCATGGAGACGTGCAGTGCACGTCTGTGGGTGACCTGCATGTGACAGTGGTGTTTGCGTGAGTGAGTGTACACAGTCAAGTCCAATGCTAGCCCTACACATATGTATGTTGGACAGCTGTGAATCATACATGGTAGAATGGACAGTTCACTGTTCCAGCCATGAACAGCTGAAATGGCTCTGCCAGGAGTTGCACTGGCACTACCATGCCCAAGGTCAGATGTGGTGCTAGTACCTGATGGTAACTGCTGTCTGCTGGGTCTGTATCCCCCAAGGGACCACCCAGGACCATGTGTCCATCACCTGCCATGTCATGGTGTGGCCAGCACACTTCTCTCTGTAGTGCTGGAGGTACTGCCACTACGTGAGCGTAACTGCACATAGCCACATGGACTCTTAGCAGTTGGTGTTGCTGACCTACATCCACGGGTCTGATGGCCAACTCTGGCCAGATGTTCCTACACAGAAAATATTTAGCCTAAGATAGACACTGTCTCAGCCCACTGTCTGTCCGCAGCATCAGTGAACCAATCCAGAGTGTCCCCAATGTGGTGGAGGCAGTCACAAATGTCAGACTGTGCTGCATTCATAACCCTAAGCATACATCTGGTGTTCCATTCAGAACATGCCTGTGTCTTCATGATGGTCCAAAACATATGTTGAGTGACTAGAGATGTGGCACCAGCAAAAGGTGGTTAACAGACAGCAGACCTCCTACAAGCACCTCTGTCAATCCGCCTGTGTGAGACTTTGCTAGCTCTTTAGTCGTGGCCAGTGTGTACACTCACTGGAGCCATATTTGTCACACTTCCCTGTTCAATGTGTCCACCCTCTGACTGTCCAGTATTTGTGGCCTCTGGGGAATGGGTATGTGTGTGCATACTGACTTTTGTGGATACAATGGGGGCAGAAGAGGCATGTCAACCTCTGGGACAGATTCAGCCTCTGACAACCCCCATGTGTGCCTCACTATGGCCAGCATCATCTTCAGAATCAGATGAGACACTTACATCAGGTTGTGAGTGGGGACAGATTTCAACCCCCGCCCCCCCCCCTCCAGTCATCTATGAAAACCAAGAAAAAAACAGTACATTACTACCTGCACTTTTATGTATGGTAATCCACACAGATTGATACAACTGAGGATCCACAACTGCATTACCAGTTTCGCATCTTCTTATCTTTGCTCTCATGCACAATAGACAGCCTCATAACAACATACACATACAAGTCAAAGCCCTTATAACATGCACATCATCTGCATCCAGTTATGTTGCCAGTACAATTTACCTGTAAGTTATGCAATATGACACTATACATGATGATAGAACTGCACATTAAACCCAGTGCACCTGTCTTGAGAATAATATGCCAGTACTAGTGCCCCTGCCTCAGGTATGCAACATCTTCCTTTTGTGTTTGAACATGCATCTTGGATTACTTGCCTCATGTATACCAGGCTGTGTAGTTCCTCATAACTATAAGTGCAAACATGTTAATGTTCATTCACATACTCACCTGTGATTACCTAGTCTATGAACTTTAGTCAAGTTTTTCAGAATGGTACATACAAATATTCTAATCTGGCTAAACACAACATTTGTACATACTGCAATATGGCAGCCTTTAACTTTCATAGGGTATATATGATTCATAAAACAACAGTATCATGCTTGCCAGGTAGAGGACCATGGGCTTGGGTAACTCCTGACAGACCTATGAAAGGGTGAGGGAGAGGTATTGTCAGCGCCACCATATGTTGCAGCACTACAGGGTAAAATGTGCATATATCCACTTGTACAGTAGCCACCATTACTGGCTGCATTGCTGAAATTCAGAGTATGTGTGCACAACTGAGCTTAAACCCCAACCCCTCCAATGCAGATAGACCTGACATCCATGTACAGGTATGTGCAGCCTGCCACAATTACTGATAAAGTAGTACAATGATGGACACAGTAAGCTTACCTGGATGCTCGTCTGCTGAGGGCACTGTGGTACCAATCCCTATGATGTATGTTGAGATGGATGCTTGTGAGCTGTCATGTATTCCTAGGTTAACCAGAGATTCCTCTGTGGCCAAAAGTGGTTGTACCTCTGCAGGCCTTCCACCTGTGGTGGCATGTTCCCTTGCAACATCATCTGCCTTTTATTATGCAGCATTCATTATATTTGTGGCTATGTGTCACACCTGCTCATAAGTCCTGTTCTGCTGGCCAATCTGATTGACATCCTGCACAAGGTTTGCCAACAATGTTGCCTTTTGTTCACGATTATGCCTCCTCCTGGAAAACAACATCTGATGATGCTGTCTTAGTGCATCCACTATTATATCATTCTCTGCATCAAAGAAGGGGGCAGATCCTGCCTCTTAAACCTGGTTGATTTCTTTGAAACAGTCACCAAGGCCATTGACGAGGGGAAGATGGTCCACACAGCCTACCTGGACCTCACAAAAGCCTTAGATACAATACCCCACTCGGGCATTATAGATAAGCTCACCAGCTTAAATATAAACCCCTATGTCACTAGATGGATTGCAAACTGGCTCGAGGACAGAACCCACATGGTTAGAATTGCAGGAGCCACGTCAGACTCCAAACCAGTTACAAGTGGTGTCCCACAAGGCTCAGTCCTGGGACCTCTCTTGTTCGGTATATATTTCTCGGAGGTACAGGCCAACACGGAAGGACTGTGGCTGACCATGTTCGCAGATGACTGCAAACTGGGTGCCATAATCGACTCTCCAGCCGACACAAGCATCCTCCAAAAGGGCCTCAAAGAAACAGACAACTGGTGCCAGAGCCATGGCCTCAAGCTAAATGCCAAAAAGTGTATAGTCATCCCCTTTGGCAAAAACAAAGTGCCCACAAATTACCACATAGGTGGTAATCCATTAAGTACAGAAGAAGTAATTAGGGACCTGGGGACCCAAGTTGATAGCAATCTCTCATTTGACAACCATGTGGCCAAAGTGGTTAGAAAAACATTTTATATAGCCCACCTAATCATGAAGGGATTCACATCTAGATCAGGGGAGGTCATTGTGCCTCTTTATCATCCCTCATCAGGCCCATAATTGAGTACAATGCCCCTTTTGGGATGTACCTTACCAGACACCTGCATCAACTGGAAAGACCCCAAAAGTAACTCACCAAGAGGATCAAAGGGCTCAAACAGATGCCATATGCTGCCCAGTTAAAGAAACTCCAGCTCTACTCAGTGTCATACCACCTGTTCAGAGGCGATCTGTGCCTGACGTATAAAGCCATGTCCAACCCGGAATTAATGGACATGCTGCACCTCAGAAAATCCAAATCCCATCGAGCTACACGCTCGAGAGACTTGAACCTCAGCACTGAAATAAATAGGACATGCTGGAGGGACAGATTCATAATCCAGAGGCTCACTTCACTCTGGAATAAAATCCCAGTCCAGGTTAGGCAGAGTCCCTCATTGACTCTCTTCAAGAGGAATCTTGATGAGTGGATGGGAGATCGTAGGTTTACCCCGGGTATCACTTCTGTGTCACTGTTAGACAGAGGCACAGTATACTAACCTCGAAAAAGGGCATAGCAAAATAAATTTAAAATGGGTGGCGAAAGCCAAACACATTCTGGCTAGGCTTATAAATGCCCTAGGGCAGATAGCCTAGTATGAACCTATGAACCTATGTGTACAGTACAGACAATAAACAGCTGTCATGTCTTGGTTGGCAGGCATGGGAATAGAACCCAATAACAGTGACTGCAGGGGACATCTGCATATAATGTATTTATTGACTGCAGTAACTTTTAACAGACACTCCAGGCATACAGCCATACTGGGATTACACATTTTATTTCTGTCTGAAGATTGCTGATGAACACACTCTTGTTAACGATTTTAACAGTCTGTGACATCTAAACACACAATTATGTACTCATAATATGGGCTACTTCATCCGTTTACCTGTAGGTCCTGTGGAGAGAGAAACTGTTAGCATTATATGACTGCTACTGTAATATTTACTGCTACATACCACTGGATTTGAACCCTGGACTGTGTATGGCAAAATGTACTATATACAGAACATTTAACAAGCTGAGCTACTGAGTCACTGCTGATTACTGACTTACTGATATTTGCCTAGAGCTCACCTGGAACCAAAATATGACCCGGTAGTACTGCTATAGTGTTATACATGACTGCAGTGACAGTAGGATGCATATGCATGAAATACAAGCATAGCACAGATAGTAGGTATGCTATATTTCAGTATCATATCTGTAAAGTCAACAAACAATATCAGCTCTTGGAGTGGGCTACCTCACCCATATACATTTATTACCTGATGTCTGTGGATGGGAGAACATTATGTGACCAATACTGGCCAAGAGACAGCATTGAACAGTGCTATTTGAGTAAACCAATACAATTTGCAGCCATTGGATTTGCATTCTATAGCTATTACAGCGCATCAATGCATACAGCTCTACTGCAATGGTTATGACAACACAATCCTGATGTACTCTATTTTCCTTGGTGTTGTTGGTAGTGTTTCATGTTTTTATTGAACAATGGTTGATATTATTCATTTGTTGCACTACAGCTCTAATTCCACATTTATTGCACTACAGACTTTATTGTATATACTTTAATGCAGTTATTGGTATTGTTTCATATTTTAGTGCTCTATAGTTGGTATTATTCATTTATTGCAATACAGGTCTAATTCCACATTTATTGCACTACAAACTTTATTGTATGTACATTAATGCAGTTATTGGTATTGTTTCATGTTTCTAATTGCACTGCAGTTGGCATTATTCATTTATTACTAAAGCAATGAAAGTCAAAAGTGTAACCACTCTGAATTAACTCCCTCTCACACCAACAAACAAATTATCTTCAATAAAATGAATAAGAGGGAGAAACACGGCAGAAATAATATAAAAAAACTTTAAAATGGTTAGCACTTTCTCATCACAGATGCTTCTTCAGACCATGAATGAAACAAAATAAACTAAAACCACTTTATATACTTCCTAAGCTCTACCAAATTTCTGTTAATTAATTACATCTATTCATCACTCAAGTTAAAGAGACAGCATATTAATAGGTATCTAGCCTGAGAAATACTACAGCTTACTAACCAAAACAGTTTAATACACAAACTGAAAAAAAAAAATCAATAAAATAGGTATGTACATAAAACAAGTACAGAGTTTTTAATAAAACATGAACTATATAAGCAGATTTTATAAATGTCTTGTTTTTAGATAGGGCTTAATCAATGTTTTATCATTAAGCCCTGGTTCTTTTTCTGCCTGTAACTCAATAATCCATTTTAACTCTCTCAATTCCAGTTTATGTTTCATGTCACCCAACCTTGAATCTTGAAAAATACATTCAATAACTTTAAATTGAAAATTATGCATTTCATCTGCACAGATAACATGTTTGGCTAGAGCACTTCTATCTTGTTCATTACTTCTGATGACAGGGAAATGCTCTCTGACCCTTTCTCTCAATGACTGAGTGGTCATGCCAACATAAAAGGAAGGGCAAGTTAAACACACAGCCAGGTATACTAAATTCCTTGTTTTACAATTTGCCATGACTTTAAATTCATACTTCCTATTTGTTACAGGATGCATAAAACTCCTGTTGTCACTCAAGACATCACAGGTACTGCATTGCCTGCATTTGTTAAGACCATAGATCACCTCCTTGGAATTTTTTTTGGTTGACAAAGTAACCTTTTGAGATTCTTTTTGTTTTTATAACAAAAACTTGGCCTACTAGCCTAGCTATCTTAGGGTCTGATTGCAAAATGTACCAGTTTTTATCAATCACATTTTGTACCTTCCTAACATTCTCAACATATTCTAAATGAATGGGTAGATTTTTAGCTGTATCATTCTCTTTAAACTGTTGAGGAGAGGTACCTTGAGTATAGCTGATGTATGGTTTTGCTCTACCCTTCCTCATAGATCTAACTTGCTGAATCCCAGTATCTACCTCACTTCTCAGATATCCTCTGTAACAATTCATAGGTTCATAGGTTGGTACTAGGCTATCAGCCCTAGGGCCTATACAAGCCTAGCCATAACAATTCCCTGGCTATTTCTTCCCACACTATTTACTTCCCTGGACCCCTGTCTAACAGGCCGAATGACATGATCCCCTGGGTGAATTTCCTTTCTCCCATCCAATCGTCAAGGTTTCTTTTGAAGAGGGCCAAAGAGGCACTCTGCTTGACATGTATGGGCAATCTATTCCAGAGTCTGGGGAGTCTCTGGGTCAGGAACCTATCCCTCCAGCATGATTTGTTTATTGTGATGACAAGGTTTAGATCCCTGGAGCATGTGGCTCTGAGGGATTGGGATTTCTTTAAGTGTAGCATGTCCAACAGCTCTGGGTTTGACATGGCCTTGTATGTTAAGCAGAGATCACCTCTGAGTAGACGATATGCGACAGAGTATAGCTGGAGTTTTTTAAAGCAGTCAGCATAGGGCATCTGCTTTAGGCCTGTGATTCTTTTAGTGAGGTATTTCTGCGGCCTTTCAAGTTGTTGCAGATGTCTTGAGAGGTGCATACCAAACAGGGCATTGTATTCTATAATGGGTCTAATGAGGGATGAGTACAGTGGGACAATGACCTCCTTTTTTCTGGATGAAAAGCCCTTAGTGATGAGGTGTGCCACATAGAAGGATTTCCTGACTGTTGTGGCGATGTGGTTATCGAAGGTGAGACCACTGTCCACCTGTGTCCCTAAGTCTGTTATCACACTTTCTGTGTTTAGTGTACTGCCACCTATATGGTAATTCATGGATACATGTTTTTTCCCAAAAGGGGATAACTATACATTTCTTGGCATTGAGCTTGAGCCCATGGCTCTGGCACCAAGCACCTGTTTCTGTAAGGCCTTTTTATAGAGTATCCACATCATTTGGGGATTCAATAATGGCTCCCAGTTCGCAGTCATCTGTGAACTTTGTTAGCCAGAGTCCCTTAGTGTTGGCCTGTACTTCGGAGAAGTAGATGTCAAACAAGAGCGGTCCCAGGACTGAACCCTGAGGTACTCCACTTTTCACTTGTCTGGAGCTGGATTTGGAGTCGGCTACTTTTACAATGTGGGTTCTATCCATAAGCCAGTTAGCAACCCATTGGGTGACGTAGGCATTAATGCCCAGCTTTGTAAGTTTATCTATTATTCCAGAGTGGAGGATGGTGTCAAGGGCCTTGGCAAGGTCTAGACAGGCTGTGTGGACCACCTTACCCTTGTCCATGGCTCTGGAGACTGATTTGAAGAAGTCAATCAGGTTCAGGAGACAATATTGGCCCTTCACAAACCCAAACTGGGTGGAGTCCAGTGTTCGAAGGTTGCCAATGTCTTTGTTTATAAGTTCCATAATAATATGATCCATGGCCTTGCAGATAAGGCTCATCAGACTGATGGGATGGTAGTTTCTGGGATACAAGGTGGATCCCCCCTTGTGGAGTGGGAATAACTGTAGCTGTGCGCCACTCAGTGGGCATGAAACCTGAGGTGAGGCTATGACTAAGTATGACACTTAGGTGAGGTGCCAGTTCATATTGTAGTTCATGTAGTACACAGCCCAGGATGTCATCTGGTCCCATGGATGCTGTATTCTTAGCTTTGGAGAGTGTGATTTTTACCTGTGTGGCCGTTATTACTGGAATTTGGCAATCTTCTGGTATTGAGATGGGCAATTTAGGGGGCTATGCAAAACAATTGTAGATAGTAATTCTGTTCAAAAAGAAAGGTATTGTTTTCCAAAATTATTTCTATTAACATGCATAGAAAATCAATTCTTCTCATATCATAGGAGCTATGCAGGCTTAAATAGGTCTTAACTGCCTCCAACCAATATGTGTGGAATATTACAATAAAAAGTGAATTGATATCCATAGATACCAGTAAATAGTTTCAGGTTGTTCAAATGAACTACAAAAATTCCTAACAATATCAGACAAAAGTTGTTTCTTATCCTTCAATACATAGGATGAAGTACTATTGGTCTTAAATTGTTTTCAACATATTTAGATATTGAATGTGTAACACATCCTTGACCAGACAATATCAGTCTGAATGGTGGGTAATATCTATCTTTATGCAGTTTTGGAAGGCCCTGAATGAGTGGACCAACAGGGTTTGTAACAGTAAAAAAGTCCAACAAAGACTTAGAAATCAAACTACTTGCAAAACAGTCATATAATGATTTAAATACCTGGCTACAACATTATTCTATGTTATTTAAACTAACTTGTCTATATACTTTTTCATCATTAAGCATTTCTTGCATAGAAGCAACATAATCTTCAGTATTAAAAAAAGCAATTCCCCCACCTTTGTCCACAGAACGAATAACAATAAATGCATCATCCCTTAATTCAAGGAGAGCTGCCTGCTCTACCTTACTTAAATTAAAGAATCTATCCTTGTTATTCTGACTTTTAAAGCTAATCATTTCTTTCAGTTGCATTTCACAAACATTACAAAATCCTTCTAAAACCGGATTCATATCTGGAACAAATAAGCTGGGTGTTTTAAAGTCATTAAAAAGTTTAGAATTGTTACTGCCAAATAAAGATTTCAGCATAACACTGCGTGCAAAATATCTTGTATCCAATACAGTACTCACAAAGTCAATGTCTGAAGCTGGTGTGAAAGTCAAACATCATTCAAGTATGGATTCTTGATGTTTGGTTAACATTTTACTAGAAAAGTTCACTACCAGCATTTTCATGTCATCTCCATGTTCCACATCCTTTTCAAATCTCTTCCTACCACCCCTTCCTGGGAAGGCAGCCTTCTCTTCCTCCCCCTGCTGCTGGACCAGCCCATTCTATATGAATCCGTTTTGTGAATGGGAAGGGGGGCCTCCATTAGTGTGGATTGAACCATTTCCTTTATTAAAGATTGAACAGCTATAGAGCTTTCATTTTGACTGTTACTAATTAAGACATTTGAAGTATGCAGCATTTCTATTACTTCTAATGCCTCCGTAGTGCTTGGAGCATTGCATTCGCCCCTTCTTAAACTAGAATTGTTATTCTGTGCTGTACTACCACTTGCAGTCTCCAAGCTCAATGCCTGTGAGCCAGGAACATTTAAATCTGCATTGATATTGGTATTATGTGCCTCTCTTACTTCATTACCCTTTGGCCAAGTAAACACTTGTCCATTTGAGAAATCTCTTAGAGATCTCTCTAATTGTTTTCTTTTTCTGATTTATTAAATGCTGTTCATGTGCAGTCACATTCTCACATAACTTAGAAAGCAGTCTGTCGTATACATTCATCGGAACAATGGACTTCAGCTCTTCTTGTTTCCTTCTTATATCTCTCAATAATAGATTGTCATTGGGCTTGTGAAAATCAATTAAAAGAGCCATGTATTTAAAGGTGGTTTCAATATTCAGCTTTTGCCATTGTTTCAACAATTCAGGAAAAGTATCTGCTGCTGCTGAAGCAAGCATTTTTAGGACTCTGAGGCCCATCGGGATCACTTTATGAGAAATACATGCCTCAAAATGAAACCTTTGCCATTTTAGTTGATTAAACTTCAGTAAATCATGCTCCAGCTCATAAATGAGCTTGTTAACAGTTCCTTCATCAAATGTTACTTGTTCACATCTCATTTCTTCATCGGAAACCTCAAAGGCTAATAAAGGTTTATTACTTAATGCAGCATATTATCAAAGCCAGCTTGAGAGGCACTTACTTCTTTAGGAACATAGTCCAATTCAATGCTATTTCCTTCTGCCATGCTCCACTGGATTTACACCAAAAATAGTATCACAAAAGCAATGAAAGTCAATAGTGTAGCCACTCTGAATTAACTCCCTCTCACACCACCAAACAAATTGTATTCAATAAAATGAATAAGAGGGAGAAACACGGCAGAGATAATATAAAAAAAACTTTAATATGGTTAGCGCTTTCACGTCACAGATGCTTCTTCAGACCATGAATGAAGCAACATAAGCAAAAACAACTTTATATACTTCTTAAGCTCTACCAAATTGCTGTTAATTAATTAATTACATCTATTCAACACTCAAGTTAAAGAGACAGCATATTAATAGGTATCTAGCCTGAGACATACTACAGCTTACTAACCAAAACAGTTTAATGCACAAACTGACATTTCATCACTGAAATAAAAAATCAATAAAATAGGTATGTACATAAAACAAGTACAGAGTTTTTAATAAAACATGAACAATATAAGCAGATTTTATAAACGTCTTGTTTTTAGATAGGGCTTAATCAATGTTTTTCATTAAACACTGGTTCTTTTTCTGCCTGTAACTCAATAATCCATTTTAACTCTCTCAATTCCAGTTTATTTTTCATGACACCCAACCTTAAATCTTGAAAAATACATTTAATAACTTTAAATTGAAAAGTATGCATTCCCCCTGCACAGATAGCATGTTTGGCTAGAGCATTTCTATCTGGTTCATTATTTCCAATGTCAGCCAGATGCTCTCTGACCCTATCTCTCAATGAGCGAGTGGTCATGCCAACATAAAAGGAAGGGCAAGCTAAGCACACAGCCAGGTATACTAAATTCCTTGTTTTACAATTTGCCTTGACTTTAAATTTATACTTCCTATTTGTTACAGGATGTATAAAACTCCTTTTGTCACTCAAGACATCACAGACACTGCATTGCCCACATTTGTTAAGACCATAGATCCCATCCTTGGACTTTATTGGTTGACAAAGTAACCTTTTGAGATTCTTTTTGTTTTTATAACAAAACCTTGGCCTTTGGCCTACTATCCTAGCTTTCTCAGGGTTTGATTGTAAAATGGACCAGTTTTTATCAATCACATTTTGTACCTTCTTAACATTCCCAGCATATTCTAAATGAATGGGTAGATTTTTAGCAGTATAATTCTCTTTAAACTGTTGCGGAGAGATATCTTGAGTATAGCTGATGTATGGTTTTGCTCTACCCTTCCTCATAGATCTAACTTGCTGAATCCCAGTATCTACCTCACTTCTCAGATAATTCCTCTGTAACAATTAATTTCTGAAAGTTCCCATATCCTGGTCAAAATGCTCCTCTTCCATATCAAATCTAGATATACACATGGCCTGAACTTTTATAATATTCCTATAAGTATAGGTAGGATGCATACTGTCTCTACTCAGGATATTATTTTTTCTACATTCCTTTCTAAATAATCTGGAAGATAAAAAGCAAAAATATCTGCTGGCTTTACCATAAAGGGATAATCCTCCGAATGAGTATACCACTAGTTATGTATAAAGAGCAAAAGTACAACCTATTGCACCGAAGCAATGGTCAAAAAACTGCAGCACCACCCATCAAGAACCAATGAAAAATAGTTTAATAGTAAAACATTACAGCCACAACACAGAAACGGGATTGATTCTGATGAAGTTGAGTTATTGTAGATGAAAGCGCGCTCAATCCCGTTTCTGTGTTGTGGCTGTAATGTTTTACTATTAAACTATTTTTCGTTGGTTCTTGATGGGTGGTGCTGCAGTTTTTTGACCATTGCTTCGGTGCAATAGGTTGTACTTTTGCTCTTTATACATAACTAGTGGTATACTCATTCGGAGGATTATCCCTTTATGGTAAAGCCAGCGGATATTTTTGCTTTTTCTCAAGTGGTTTATGTGGAGGAGTATTGGAGGAGTGTGGTTAATCTGGAAGATAACTTCCCCTTAATGTCCTTGAATATAGTCACATCCAAAAAGATATTTCAGCCGAAGAGACAGAATGAGTGAATCTCAAAATATCAGTGGTGATATCTAGAAACTCTTGTAACTCACTTTCTGTGCCCCCCACACCAAAAGGAGGTCATCAATAAATCTCCTATAGAACACAATTTTATCAGCAAATGTTGGATGTGTCAGAACAAACTGTTCCTCCCAATAGGCAAGAGCCATGTTGGCATAGCTATGGGCACATGGTGTGCCCATAGCTATGCCAAACAATTATTCATTTATTGCACTACAGCTCTAAGTCCACATTTATTGCACTGCAAACTTTATTGTATATACTGTATTGCAGTTAATGCTTTATTCTTTCTTGCTTATTTCACTACAGTTAGCATAATACATCTGCACTCACCACACTCATGGTGCAACCTGGCCAAGCGCCCAGCATGTGACTCGACATCGCGAGCCCTCTCAGCTGCAGCTGTTGGGTGAGAAGCACGCCATTATGCATACCTGTTCTGCAGCCATTCAGATTATATACTTGTAAAACAGAGGTAAAATTACTTACATCCTCACTTTTTGGGCCCAGGTGTCCAAAGTTCCCCTCTTTCTCTTCTTCAGGTCATCATCATGGCGATGACACTTCTCACCTGTGTGGGGGATACCAGTAACACTGGTGAGATCCATGGCCAGCCAATCCCAGGCCTTTGCCTTATACTCTGAGCCCAGGAAACCACCCTGCAGCAGCCTATCATCATGGTTTAGCACAAGGAACCCAACCATGACCCTGGACTCCAAAATGCCCCAATGCTGCACCTGAAAGCACACACCACCACCAACACCACCAGCCATATTATACTTTCAGTTGACAGAACTCCAATGGATTCTGCCGTACTCCCACCTATTGGGCTTAATATAGGCTGTTTCCCTGTCCTGACACACCATTGGGCAACATTCAAAAAAAGCACTGTATCTCTTAGCACCTTGCAAACCAGTGCAGCTGAACTGAGAAGCAAGAAAAGTTGCAGAACCATAGTTTTAGCAGAGCTTAGCAACATACAAACATTGGAAGCTGTTACCATGTTTCTGCAGTGCTTAGCAGGTCTAAGCACAGTTGACCAGAGCTTAGCAGAGCGTAGCATGGCCATATTTTAAAAATGTCTGCATAATATGTATATCAAAATTAAATACATATTTTCCCTTCCATGCATTCAGACCCTGGACATACTGCACATGAAGCCATAACTCTACCCATTTAGCTATGTGGATATTAAGAAATCTGGTATAACTTCACATATACAGCTGAGCTACTGATAAGCAGTGCCGAGCACCATGCCACACTATGCAAACACAATTAGACATGCTTAAACACACCTTTAAATAAATAATTAATTACATCCAGTTTCTGTTTTTAGATGAATGGCAGGTGTCTGCTATCTTAAATGTGAGTGCAGCTTGGCATTGCTGTGCTCCAAGTCACACCATGCAATCACACTTAAAAAAAATATATATATATATATAAAATAAAAGTACATTTCAGGGAGTCTCATACTCATGTGCAGCCATGGTTAGCACTACATCTCTCCCTACCCTGATTCAATAACTGTGTTCCTCGGCTCTCCCTCAGCAATGCACCATCATAAATATGCATGGCATGCTGGCAAGGTGGAATTCTATGTAGGCTCTATCCAGTGCCTACACAGATTTTATTAAATCCTGGGGACTGTCTAAAATTTTCCTTGTAATCCAAATCTTCAGAGAAATATTAAGAACTGTTACTGCATAAAAATTGTCATTAATAATATTTAACTGGTCTTTGCCCTACTGCTTTATAGCATATGGTACTGTCTTTAATCCATCTCACAAAGTTAACCTGTAATCTGATTACTCAGTTACCAAGTCTGTGCCTCTGGTGTGCTCTGGTAAACTGCAATGTGTGCATAATATGCTTGAGAAGTTTCTTCACTCAGTAAATTACATACTTATGCTGCTTTCTTGCATGGACACAGAACCTTTGAGTGTACTGTCACATTTAAAATGTAACATTGACTTTAAATATTAAACTCTGTAAAACTAGAAGAAACATCATTTGCTAAGTGTAGATTTTCTTCTGTTTCCATTTGTATCAAGATATTATTTGTGCATTGCAACACTTTATTACCATAACTCCATGGCCTTGACAATGTCTGCTGAAACAAAATTATCTGACAGTTCAACTGTAAACCATTTATTCCATTAACTTAACTTGACGGTCATTTGTGGTGTATCATACACCGCTTGTAAATGGGCTTATACACAAATTATATTAGGATAAATTATTTGGATATCCTTTTAGAAAAGAAAGTATCTTTTGCATGTTATACTTCAAGTATTTATAGAAAAGACACATTTTTAATTTGTATTTTTAGTACACTAGGTGTCACCCATTTCACCACTGAAGGGCAATAGTTAAAGGCCAGATGGTGAGATTATCAAGGTTAATTTGCAACAACAATTGGTTTAATAAAGAGATTCACTCATTAATTTGTAAGTTTATAGAGAGAGGGCATCCTATTACAATTACATGGAATGGAGGTGCCTATGCCATGATTACTGTCACTAAAGTAAAATTCAAAATTGAGCTTTCTAACAAATAACTTCAAATAAAGCAGCACATCATCAATTCTGGCAGGTCTGGCTGGTACAAATGTGAGCCTTTTTTCAAATAAGTCAGTCCAACTAGTAGTGACTTCCATTTCACTCAAATTGTATATTTTGAAGTCACCAGTCCCATTGAGAACTATGTCACATCTCCTTGTGAAACAATCTACCGGTTACCGCTCTCCCTGCTTCTCCCCTTGCTCCCCCCTCCACTGATAACACCCTCAAAAATGGTTGTTCCTTCTCCATGTGGTCTGTTTTTCCCTTATTCTTGGTTTTGTTATTTTTTCATGTTATTGAGTTGTGGTTAATATGTTCCACTCATTCTGTTAGCAGTTTTAATTTTTATCAGTACTTCAGGCTGAAGGTTATTTCTCTTAGCTCATTTGTGTCATCCACTGAAAGAATCCTTTCTATTGAAACTATACTTACTGAAACTGCATGTGAAATGTAAAATATAACATGAAGATAGAGGCTTGCTTTAATATGGCCACATTTATAGGCCTATGCAAACAGAATACTGTATTTAGGTCTTACAAATTACATTTAAGTGAATCCTGATCTTAAAAACTACAAGAGACATGCTGGGATTCATAATGAAATACCATACAGTGAAGTACTAATTAGTGGCTATGTGTTTGGTGCAGTAATTCAAAGGCACATATGCAACATATCTGATAACAGCTCACTGGACACACATATCCCTTTCCAGGAGCAACCTAGGATTACCATATGGTAAAATAACTTGGTCAGAATCACACAGAAAACAAACAATGGCTGAGGGGATCAAACCATGTTCTATAGGAAGCAGCTCTTTTACAAGTCATAACCTTTCTCATCTTCAATAAATGCTAGACAAACTGTTGTAGCCCATACATAGTGCATTTCATACCTATTTCCCTGGAATGAACAAGATAAATTAAAAATATATTCACAGTTAAAATATTAATATTTTATGCTTACTAATATATTCACAGCTATTTAAGGAGCACACTGTCAACACTGAGCAGAAGAAGGAAAACAAGGATCATACACAGAACATAGCTCACATGATGATGACTCTGTTTACTACATACAGTTTACTTCCTATGCACCATAACTACTCTGGTTCATAAGTAGTTATCATGTTTGCAGTCCAGATGACCATTAAATAGCTTAGGACATATTTTCAGTTGCCACAAAGCACATTTTTGTTAAGTGCCTTGCTCAATGATAGCAATTAGGATAAGAGAGAGTTGCTGTTACTCATGTTGAAGGAGACTTTCCACATTTCCAAGATCTATGGACAATGTTTGAAGAGGGAGTAAACCAGCTTTACTGACTCCTTAAAATGATAATATTTGTGGATTTGGAATATTTAAAAGGCACTAATGTCTGAATCTGTGTGGAAGATAAATAATAATTTGGAAAATGAGGATGACTAAATGGCTGTAGTGAGAAAGGGTACAAAATGAGTTAGTACACAATTTGACAGGGAAGAGCTTACACTTAGGGATACCCTTAAAAAAACTAGTCTTAGTACTGAGAAAAAATGTGTACAGAGACTAATGAAGAGAGCTCTGTAGTTTTTAGAAGGCAAACAAATGAAGAAACACAGAAGGAGAAATGAGGCATATGTAGATTAAACAAAAAAAGAAGGTAGCAAGACAGAGCCTTAAACAGAAAACCAGGAGAGGACACAAACAGGACTCTTTTTTTTCTTTTTGGGTCCCCTTCTGTCACTGTACTGGAATGGCACCCAAGTTTCCCATGTCCATACCAAGCCTACCCACCCCCCCTGACATAGTCAGGTGTGTGCTAGGGCCAGTTGTGGATCATAAGGACATCCTGGGGATCCAGTTTTCCCTTCATACTGCAAGGTTTTTTCCTCATATGCCCCGACCCCTCCTCCTCCCTCATGGTTGTTTGTAAGGGAGAGCATGCAACAGAGACATTGTGGTACATTGTTATGTCTACACCACTCTCAGCCAGCCCACCACCATCTCCTCTAGGGATCACACCTCTTTTCAATAGTGTTCCCTGCCTCAATTAGGGATCATCACAGGAGATGCCCACATTGCCATCCTCTACCAGGATTGGCACACCCATCATTTCCTGCCTCTCAGTCAGTCACCCAAGCTACTAACTGAATCCAGGTTGCCTACATCATAGTTATATCTTTATCCCTGTATGCCAAAGGAGATGCCTAAACAGGACTATAGTGCTTCTATCAGCAGAAATAGAAGTTAAATGCATACAGATCAAATACAATCACTTTTGTTAATTGCCCAATCTAGTGGATGGGTTAAGTGAAAGAGAAAATTCAGCCCTGTCTTTGAAGGAGATGAAGCTACACCCTCCAGTTCACAGTGGGTAGGGATGACAGCAATGCTGATCTAGATAAACCACATAAACCATGTTGGTTGAAAAATAGCCAACTAAAGCCAATGTAAATATAACACTCTATGTAATGCTAGAAAAAAAATGTAGCAAGAAATGAAGGGGTGTCTTATCAAACTATTTCTACTTTTTATTCATAACTTGAACTAAAAATTGAGTTTGTTTATAGTGTAACTAAAGGAAATGAACAAGAAATAAGACAGTAAATAGTACTGTGCTATTTGAAACTCTGATAATGATGATGGTTCATAGACTTATTTTTTGGTGGACATTTAGGCATGGATAAAACAAGGATAGGCTTTAGCTATATTTTAGTGATCAAGCATTATGAAGAAACTAGCCAGTTTCTATGCTGCTTGTTCACATTGCCAGAAGACAACATCTAACCCAGGGTTTGGTAAACATTTCAGGTTCTTAAATATAAAGCATGTTCCATTTGAGCAAATAGCTATAAGGTTGTATGTCTCCTTCTGTGCTCAGGTAAAGGTTTACCGCTACACATGAGTTATCTTGTTTAAGCCAAAAAGTTTTCATAATATTACAGAGCTTCAGGCAGGTAAAAGGTGCTTGTATTGGTGTCTATTGCTAAGAAAAAATCCTGTTAAGATGAAATGACCTTTTGACTTGACAGAGTAATTAAAGTAGAGAGCAAAGTAAGTCCGACTGGAAAAAAGAAAACTTACGGACATATCACATAAATATGTTGAAGACCTGGAAAAAGTTTGAGGCCTCTTTGCTGAATATGTTTGCTGAAGAAGATAAAACCCCCAGAGTATTTTCTGAAGTAAAGATATGAAAACCATCTTAATTAATCCAGAGAGAAGAAGATAAAAAAATTGTAATGAGAAATAGATAGATATTTACAGACCTGACTGTCAGAACTATTTTATTTCAGCACAATATTCACCCCCAAATTTAATATATTCCATGTAGGCATAGTGTAGAGCCTGCACGGAAGTTATCAGGTCCATGTACGTGGTTCCTCCTCAGTAGCACACCATGCCTATTAATAATGGCAGGTTGATGAGGGAGAGCTGTTGAACACGATTATTGAATCAGTGTAGGGAATGTGCCACTAACTGTGACCACAGATACCCCCCGCACTGTCCTACTGTATGATATCAATGTATTTATTTATTTTTAAAGTTTGTGCGGTGCAGCGTGCATCAATTGATATGTGCCAGACATCTAAAAATAGAAACTGGATGCATTTAATTTTTGATTCAAAGGTTAAGTTTAAGCATAGCTTAGCAGGTCTGCATGGCACGCTGCTTAGCAAAGCTTAATCTTGGCTCAGAGGTATATGTAAAAGTATAGCAGCATTTCACATATCCACGTAGCCAAGTGGATAGAGATACAGCAGTAGGTGTGGAGTTTGAATGCATGTAAGGGAAATTAATGCAATTATTTTTGAAATATGGATTATGCCAATTATTTTTAAATCATGATGTGTTGCACTCAGCTAGGCTCTGCTAAGCCTTGCTAAGCCATGATAAGCACTGCTTAAACAACCTTTGTGTAGACATTGCTTGGCAGTGCATGGCACTGCTTGGCTGTGCTTAGCTGGTTTGCGGACTGCTAAGCACTGCTAAGCATTGCCAGTTTATGCACTGCTCAGATCAGCTGCACCAGTTTGCGTTGTGCCGAGCAACATGCTGCCTTTATAAAAATTGCCTAATAGCATGTAAGGGCAGGAAAACAGGTTATATTAAGTGCAACAGGTGGGAGTAGAGCATAACCAGTTGAAGTTGGAACAGTGCAGGAACTATGGCAGGTGTTGGAGCAGGTGTGGGCTTCCAGGTGCAGCGGTGGGGCATTCTGGAGTCCAGGGTCATGGTTGGACTCTTGGTGAAAGACTATGAAGACCGGCTGCTGCAGGGTCAGTTCCAGGGCTCAGAGTGCAAGGTGGAGGCCTGGAACCTGCTGGCACATGATTTCACCAGTGCTATAGGTATCCCCTGCAGAGTTCAGCACATCCATCACCACTATGATGGCCTGAAGTGTTGGAAGGGGGACCTTCTGGGCATCTGGGTCTGGGAAGCTCAGGCTGGGAATGCTCCACAAGTATGTAAGTACTGTTAGCATTGTTTTACCAATACCTAATCTGAATGTTTGATAGACAGGTATGCATAATGGTGTGCTTCCCTCACTATAGCTTCAGAGGAGAGAGCTTGCAACATAGAGGTACACTCAGGGCACTTGGCCAGGTTGTGCCATGAGTGTGGTGAGTACAGATTTATTTGCAATCTATAGTCAAATAAGCAAGACAATGTAAAGCATTAACTGCCAATAGGTACATACAGTAAAGATTTGTGCAGTGCAATGGATGTGGATGTAAGCATATACTGCAATAAGTGAATTCTGCCAACTATAGTGCAATAAATAGAGAAGACTAAAGCATTAACCCTGATAATGTAAATGAAATAAAGTTTCTACTGCAATCATTGTGGAATTACAGTGGTATTGCAACACCTGCATTATGTCAACTGTTATGCAATAAAGACTTGAAATTATACCATTAAATGCATACATGTAGATTCAGAGCTGTAGTACAATATATGCATGATGGCACCTGTTCTGCACTAACATCTGAAGCAATAGCATGAACTCCCAAGGTATATTGTATATATCAGGATTGTCTTGTGTTAACCATTGCATTTCAGCATTATGCATTCATGCTCCGAGGTATGGTGCTGCAGACAAGTATGACAGTGTAATGTCTGTAGACTGCAAAAATACTATCTGCAACCATATATGGGTGAGGTAGACAACCCAATAATCTGATATGGTTTGTAGACTTCACAGATATTTCCACCTGCATTCTGTGTAGTAATGTATAGTTTACTTAGTATCTCTGCCATGCATAAATCTCATGCATGTGTGTTCATCTGTCACGGTATTCTAGTATAATACTGTAATAGTATTACCAGGTCATATTTGTTTCCAGGGGAGCTCTAGGCGAATATCAGTAGCTCAGTAGCTCAGCTTGTTAAATGCTCTGTCTAAAGTACCATTTGCCATACAAGGACCAAGGTTCAAATCTAGTGCCAAGTAGTAAAAAATATTACTGAATCAGTTATGTATTGCTGACACATTCTATCCATAGAAAATACAGGTAAATGGGTAAAGCAGCTCTTATTATGAGTAAATAATTTGTGTGTTTAGATGTAATAGACTGTTAACAGGATTGACAGGGAATGTGATAAGACTTCATAAAATAAAGGCAAAAAGTACAATAGTAATAAAATAAAATCAAATAAATAAAATGTGTAATCTTGGTATGGCTGTATGCCTGGAGTGTCTGTGAAACTTTGCTGAAGGTCTATTCCCATGCCTGGCAAGGACAGCATGATAGTTGTTTAGTCTCTGCTCTGTCCACATGCACGACTCTCAAGTGTCATGCTGTCATGGACTGTAATGACTGTTGCGTAATCCCTCTGTTACAGATGTATCATTGACATGATTATGTCAATAGCACAGTCACACTACATCAGTTCACAGTACACCTTGGTAGATATATAGGTCCACCTGATGTGTAAGTGTTACCTGTAGTTGTGTACCTGCAGATGTTACTGCTTGGTCCATACTCTTCCATGCAGATAGCTTGAGAGCTATGTACATGCTACAGCAGCTATAGGGCACTGTTATACATAAAGGAAGGACAGACCTGTAGAGTATATAGCAGTACTGTTGTAAACTATATAGCCTATATCGGTATTAATGCACTGTATTTCTCTCTCTCCCCCCACTCCTTATCTTCATCTAAATTTATTATTATTATACACTTGTTATGGTTTACTATTAACATATGTAATTCTCTAAACTTTATTTTGGGGCAGGTGTTTTATTATTGTTATGTATTACAATGGTTGCATATTAACATATCTTGTTGAATTACCTACGTTGTTGGCATTATGCCATAACTATTACTGGCATGCTGTTAATATAGTGACTGTTATGTTATTTATTGTTGTGTTCCATATAATATGCATTGGTATGTTAATGGGTTATTTCCATTGTTCTGGCATACTGTTATATCTAACAAAATGTTCTGTTCATAACTAACCTACACACATTGCCTATACCTCTATCACCACAGGATGACAGGGTAGGCCAGTTCCTGCTGATCCACCTACACTACCTCAGCCGGCCTTGACACCAGGTAGCAGTGCATCTGGGACCCAGGCCAGTGGTGCCCCCTCTGCTGGCCCTGCACCACCCTCGGGTAGAACCACTTCAGAGGATGGGACCTGTCTTCCCTGGGAGCAGTGGTGGAAGGGCAGTAGTCACCCAAGATCAACTACTGGCCATGGTGTGCAGGATTTTGCATAGGAGCTATGAACAATGCCTGTGCCAGATTGAGGGCAGTCTCAACATCCTGACTGGGCTTGGTGGCCCTGGTGCCCAGCCTCCAGCATAACCAACTTTGAGCAGAGAAGGATCAGTGGTGACTGCCCATGGGTGGGAGCTCAGTCATGCTGCTGCCATCTGGGGTCACATGCATCTCTGATTCCACAACACCTTCCCTGTCCAAGGTGTTTACCCCCTCATGTGTCACACTCTGCTGCTGTATACTGTCTTTTCTGTTTTGTCTGTCTGCAAATACAACATCTCCTACCCAACATACCTGTCAACATTCCACTCTCTCCTTAAAAAAAATCGGCACCTGTCCCACAGAAAAATATCGCTCCATACATAGCTCTCCATTTCACACATGTGTCCACTGGATACAAGCAGTTAGGTCCAACTGGCTTGTCAACACATTTATGTTGTCCTCACCCTTCTCTATGGGGTTTGAGGATCCACATTCATGTACAAAATCTGTAAAAACTGCACAGCTGTTGCTGTACAAGAAATTGAAATCTATAGTCCTTTCCTACACCTTTCTTGCACACCCCTACCTGCCTTTCAGTCTGTTTTTCCCCCTGCTTGCCTCCATTTCTCCACTGTCCTATCACCTCTTTTCTTTTTAAATTTTTAGCATGGGTTTGCACGAAGTTAAGCAGTGTGCTGGGGAAACCTCTGCAAACTTGCTTAAATGTACTTAAAAGTGCCTTAATGATCTTATGTGTTTCTCACAGTGTTAGGGACATCTGCAAAATAAGCACCCCTGCCACAACACAAACCCGGGCCCCTGTCAACTACAGCATAGTGCATTAACCCACTAGGCCACTCAGCTCTTAGGTAAACAGGTGTTTCCAGGAAAATATACTGATTGCTGGTACTCTTCAAAGACTCTAAGCCAAGGCGCTAGAGAGTGAATTTTATTGTCCATTAAAATCTTTGGATTTATTGGCCAGTGTTGTTCTTTTTAATTTGTCTTATGTTCTTTTCATTTATGGTTTTGAAATATACTGATTGCCACTGACATACTGCAAGTACATATAATGGGGAAAATGGGAGTATTCCTGGGATTGTGATGCAAACACTATATCAGTACACAGCCAAGTAAATAATAATGGATGTACGTGAGGCCTGGAATAGCAGGCACACCCGTAAACTGTATCGAGTTTTGCCCCCTATTTTTGGCCCGGTTTTCATAAAATTGTATTTTTCTGGCAAAGTAGTGACAAGTCATTAAAGATTAAAGTAAGAAAATCATTGACAGACATTTCAGTTTCACAGTTCATACCCTACAGAAAAGGCATGGTAATGCAAAACATGTTAATCTAGCAACATTCTAAGTTTGTAAGAGCAATATTTATAGATTGTCCCTATTTTGGGCATTTATCCAACTTTTATTGATGGCTTTGTCCAGATTTATTGCTCTAAGAGGTCAAGAGGTATGATATCAGGTAACTGTTCCCTTTTATCAGCAGCATCTTTAGACACACCTGCTAAGGCAGCAATGGTAAAGTACATGTGTACAACTGGGACCCTGATGCACAACTGTCTTTAAAAGCCATGCACATAATGATGGATGCAGACAATGTGTGTCACAGATTGTATTTATGCACATATATTTTGCAACTACACCTTCTATAGCACTGACACAGTAGTTCAGTCTGTTAAATAACTTGTATGTGGTATGTTTTGCCACCCACAGTCCAAGCTTTGAATCCAGTGTTGCACAACAATTGCATTATTGGGAACATAGCAAGTAATGACTTAGTCATGCAATTTTAACCCACACAGGTTGCTGATACTGCATTAATTGCTACCCATGTTTTCAAGTCAAAGCCCTGTAGGTAGGGACACACTGCACATATTTGAACATATTTAAGACTAAGAAAGAGGCCAAGGCCTACATGAAGGCCTTAAATATTGTACTGTGGTGATATGTCATTGGGTAATGAAAGTGCAACCCAGCTTTTTTGGATGCAATTATCAAGTCTGAGACACAGATTGGTGCACGGGCAATTACCTGTTAATGAGCATTCCCTATAAAAGTCAATCAACTGCCTACGGGTACCAGGTCTGTATGTTGCTTTACTCAGATACACTATGGTTTAGCAAGCTGTTTGCAGAGGATCTGGTCAAAAAAGGATTCCTTCACTCTACCAGGTATGTAATACATGTGCCCATATAATGGGATGCAGATGGGAGGATGGAGGTATAGGGAAAAGGGATTACAACAGTAGGCCTGTAGTACATCTATGTCATTGACATGCTAGTGATACTCTGCTGTCCAACAGCTACATGCATGCCTCTCATATGTCCCTGCTTTGAATCAAATCACAGATCTGCCCCTGTTACTCCTCCAACAATGTTGGCTACAGTAGGAAAGCTAGTAGATTAGAGTTCAACATATTAACAGTAAGTAAGGGTGTACGCAGCTGTAATATCACATGATGTACTGCAATTAACCCCTCACAGTTTGTCAATGTCACACAGAAATAGTTCAGACATTGTAAAGACATCCTTGGCTGTCCCTAAGGTACTCTGGCAAGGTCACTGTTTTGTTGACATTCACACCTCATTGCTTGAGAGCTATGGTTAACATACCTGTCAACCCCTTACGGCAGGAATTCAGGTCATAGTAATTATTAGTGGGGGGTGCAGGCCCAAACTCAGTGACAGAGTGTACATATTGTCCATAGGTTCATAGGTAGGTACTAGGCTATTGGCCCAAGGGCCTATGCAAGCCTATCCAACAAGGTTCCCTGGCTTACGTCACCCAAGGAAGTTATTTTCCTGTGCCACTGATGATCAGAGAAACAGAAGCGATCCCCGGGGTGTATTTCCTATTTCCCATCCACTCATCAAGATTTTTCTTGAAGAGTGCTAATGAAGAACTTTGCTTGACATAGATGGGTAGCCTGTTCCAGAGTATGGGAAGTCTCTGGGATAGGAATATATCCCTCCAGCATGTCCTGTTTATTGTGGTGACAAGATTTAGGTCCCTAGAGCATGCCATACAAAGTAAGACCGTGAATAGACTAATGGAGATTACTGTAGCATGTTTTCTGAGGGGTTTGGAGTGTGACAGCCAGATTTTCTATAGTCTGACAACAACCATCAATAATTGTACAACCCTTTGTCAGACATTCATATGTGTGTGCCAAAAGGACCATATCTATGAGGCACATGTTCGTACAAGGCAAGACAACATACCCAACACTTTAGTCATAGGTGACTCAATAATCAGGCACACTGATGTCCCACTCACCAGGCTGAACAAGGAGAAAATTGCAGTCAGCTGCCTGTCGGGTGCCAGGATCCGCCACATAACGCATGCACTCAAGGCACTCCACAACAAGTACAAATACTACTTTGTCATTGTCCATGTTGGAGTGAATTACTTGAGACGTACTTCCCTGGAATACATGAAAAGAGACATGGAAGAGCTCTCGGATCATGCAGCCCAGGCAGGTAAGACCCTAGCCCTGAGTAGCATCCTGCCTTTGTCCAGAATGATACCACAGTATAAGGACAAAATGATTGACTTCGATAATTGGCTAAGCTTCTGATGTTATTCAAAGGGGTCCAGTATCTGTCTGCCTGGGATGACATGATCGACAAACCACAATGTTTTGCCAGAGATGGTCTGCACCTGTCAACCCTGGGATTCAGGTTACTGGCTAAAGATCTTGCCACCCCTATAGTGCCTTTTTTAGGCAATGTTCAAAGGACAAAACCACCACTGTAATGCTGCTCAATGCTAGAAGTCTAAACCTCAAAATGCACTCTCTCAAGGCACTCCTAAAAATGGAGAACATCGATATCTGTGCAGTAACTGAGACCTGGTTCAAGGCACCAGATAGCTCCCCTACAATACCAGGCTACAACTCTTACCACACTTTTCGGCCACCAAACCAAGACTGAAACACTAAAGGTGGAGGAGTGTCTATATTCACACCTCCAGGCTAGTTGCTCAACACAATGCATCTGAAATTCTCCAGGTGCAACTAACACTAGGTAAGACTGTAATCCAAACTGTAGCTTGCTATAGATCCCCTAGAATGCCCCAAGATTCTCACTACACCTTTCTAAACATACTGGAAAATATTAAAATGCAACCAAACACCCTAATACTGGGTGATTTCAGCTACCCTGCCATTAACTGGGAAAACTACTCGGGTACCAACACCTTTTCCCAATGGTTCTTGGAATTCATAAATTCCAACCCCCTGGATCAACTAATCCATTGTCCCACCAGGGTCTCCAATATCCTAGACCTCGTCATTACCAACATGGGAGATAGATGCTCCACACCAGTGGTCACCCCTACATTGGTCAGGTCTGACCATAAGCAAATCACCCTTGAAATCCACATCCCACCCCACCCCCACCCCCCAGTAAGGAAACCTCCGTAAAAAACTTCTCCAAAGCCAACTTCATGCTACTCAAGTATGAAGTGACAAACTTCATGACACCCATGCAGACAGGAGCTGAAAGTTCGACTGCTGAAACCTACACTAAGGCACTGTACGAGCACATCCACCTGTGCATGAATCGTGCCATCCCAAAGAGAACCAAGATGCTCTCCTGCAAACAAAGGAAGCCAATCTGGTGGTCCTTAGCCATAAACAAACTATACAACAGAAGAAATAAACTGTTGCAGAAAAGAGGAAAATCTCAGGATGCAAAAAACTCCCTTTCCAGCCTCAGTAAGAAGCTGAGATCCCTTATAAAATCCCCCAAAGCCAGTTACAAAAATAAAATTGCCAAAGATTCCAAAGACAATCACAAGGCATTCTATAGTTATGTCAAGAATCTAAATGGCAATGCACAGATATGCTCTGAACTACAACAGAATGGCATTAAATATACTGATCCCGAGGATATTGCCAATATCCTGGCAGATCGAATTAGTGCCAACTTCACCCCCTCTCACCCCCTAAAGGACCCATCTCAATACCAAAAGATTGCCAAATTTTGGTAATCACGGACACACAGGTAGAAACTGCACTCTCCAAAGCTAAGAATACAGCATCTATGGGACCAGATGACATCCGGGCTGTGTATTACATGATCTACAAAATGAACTGGCACCTCACCTAAGTGTCATGTTTAATCATAGCCTCACTTTAGGCTTCATGCCCACTGAGTGGCGCACAGCTACAGTTATCCCACTCCACAAGGGGGATCCACCTTGGATCCCGTGAACTACCATCCCATCAGTTTGACGAGCCTGATCTGCAAGGGCATGGAACGCATTATCATGGAACTTATAAACAAAGACATTGGCAACTTTCAAAAACTGGACCCCACCAAGTTTGGGTTTGTGAAGAGCCGATCTTGTCTCCTGAACCTGATTGACTTCTTCAAATCAGTCTCCAGAGCTGTGGACAAGGGAAAGGCGGTCCACATAGCCAATCTGGACCTTGCCAAGGCCTATGACACCAACCCCCACTCTGGAATCATAGATAAACTTACTAAGCTGGGCATAAATCCCTACGTCACTAGATGGGTTGCCAACTGGCTTACTGAAAGAACCCAGACTGTAAAAGTAGCATACTCCAAATCCAGCTCCAGACAAGTGACAAGTGGAGTACCTCAGGGTTCAGTCCTGGGACCACTCTTGTTTGTCATCTACTTCTCTGAAGTACAGGCCAACACTAAGGGACTCTGGCTAACAAAGTTTACAGATGACTGCAAACTGGGAGCCATTACTGAATCCCCAAATGATGTGGATATCCTACAAAAGGGCCTTACAGAAACAGATGCTTGGTGCCAGAGTTGTTGGCTCAGGAATAATGCCAAGAAATGTATAGTTATCCCTTTTGGGAAAAACTATGTACCCATGAATTACCACATAGGTGGCAGTACACTAAACACCAAAAGTGTGATGAGAGACGTAGGGACACAGGTGGACAGTGGTCTCACCTTCAATAACCACATCACCACAACAGTCAGGAATCCTTCTATATGGCACACCTCATCACTAAGGGCTTTTCATCCAGAAAAAAGGAGGTCATTGTCCCACTGTACTCATCCCTCATTAGACTCATTATAGAGTACAATGCCCCATTTGGTATGTACCTCAAAAGACATCTGCAACAGCTGGAAAGGCTGCAGAAATACCTCACTAATAGAATCACAGGCCTAATGCAGATGCCCTATGCTGACCATCTAAAAAAACTCCAGCTATACTCTGTGGCATATCGTCTACTCAGAGGCGATCTTTGCTTAACATACAAGGCCATGTCAAATCCTGAGCTGTTGGACATGCTACACTTAAAGAAATCCCAACACCTCAGAGCCACACGCTCCAGGGATCTAAACCTTGTCATCACAAAGAACAAAACATGCTGGAGGGATAGGTTCCTGACCCAGAGACTCCCCACACTCTGGAATAGACTGCCCATACATGTCAAGCAGAGCGCCTCCTTGGCCCTCTTCAAAAGGAACCTTGACGATTGGATGGGAGATAGGAAATCCACCCCAGGGATCATGTCAGTCACCCTGCTAGATAGGGGTCCAGGGAAGTAAATATTGTGGGAAGAACTTCCAGGGAATTGTTATAGCTAGGCTTGTATAGGCCCTAGGGCCAATAGCCTTGTAACAAAGTATGAACCTGTGAACCTATTATGCAAACAGCTGTGTAGTGGAGATGTATGATGCCTACAGGGAAGATATACTACAGCAGGTCTACATTGATGTCTGTCATTGTGGCACACTGGTGTTGCTGGACTGTCCCCATATAGTTGTTGTAATAGCACACAGCTATTTGTCTGACAGTGGCTGTATGATAGTGGGACACACCACAGTAGACTCAGTAGACTGCAGTGATGGGTGTGGAGACATACAGCAGATTCTGTCAAAGCACACAGGGACATGACAATTATTGCTACTATCTTGGTGATAGCCACACATGTATTGTATTAACATACTTTGGGTTATGACATGTGATGGAGCGGTAGATAGTGCAGCCCATTTTGGTTGTGCAGGGTCTGTACATAGTGGATGTACATGTATCTGGTCATGTGATGTGTTCCCCTTTTGTTGTCTTTCAGGAACGATGTCTCACAGGAGGCATCCAGCATTTACAGCAGCAGAAAATAATATTATTGTGGATGGCCTCAGACTGCATCATCACATTCTTCTGTCCAGCAGTCACCAAAATCAGGACCAATGTGCAGCACTGTGGGCTGACCTCATCATGGTGGTTAACCAAATCGCCTAACAGGACAGGACCTACAAGCAGGTCCAACACCGGGCCACAGATAAGGTCAATGCTGCACGGCAAAGGGCAGCTGCTGTGGTCAAGGATTGTGCTGTCACCTGTGGAGGGCCTGCAACAGTGCAACCACTCTTGGCCACAGAGGAATTCCTTCTGAGCCTGGGATCAGCCACCAGCTCCCAGCCATCCATCACCCATAAATCTTGGAGGTGGGTGCCACAGTGTCTGCATCAGAGGAACGTCCAAGTAAACTTGCTGTGTTCATCAGTGTAATACTGTATCAGTTATTGTGGCACACTCTGCATACCGGTACATGGGTGTTACATCTATCTGCATAGGGGGGTTGGTTTAAACACACAGTTGTGCACACGCAGTCAGAATGTCAGCAATGTAGGCAGTGACACATTAGCTACTGTACATGTGGATATATGCGCATATTACCTTGTAACAATGTAACGTGGTATTGCTTACAGTACCTCTCCCTCAGATTTTCATAGGTATGACAGGTGTGGCCGGAGTCTGAAGTCCTGTACCTGGTAAGTGTGATACTGTTATTTGACAGATCGTATATACCCTAAGAATGTTAAGGGCTGCCATGCTGCCCTAGGCACATCTATTATGTTTAGCTAGAGTAGAATAGTTGTATGTTCCATTTTGGAGCAGTTAACTGAAGTGCATAGAATAGGTAATCACAGCTGTGTATTTGCAGGAACATTAACACATTTGCAAGTATTGTTAAGAAGGACTATGCAGCCTACTATACAGGAGGCAATCACTCCAAGATGCATGTTCACACACAATAGGGACATGGTACATACCTGAGGCACTGATACTACAACTGACATATTATGCTCAAGAAAGGTGCACTGGTTTTTAGGTGTAGGCCTATCAGATACACTGTCATGTTGCTTATCACACAGGTGTATTGTACTGGCAATGTTAACTGGATGCAGCTGCAGTATATGTTATAAAGGGCCTGTCTTGCCTTTGTATGTTGTGTGTTTGTGTGTTGTGTATGGGATCAGAAATAAAATGTGGGATGTGTCTGTGTGGATTACCATACATAATATTGCAGGTAGTAATGCACTGATTTTGTCTTCCTTCTGACAGGTGAATGTGGGGGTCGGTGTCTGTCCCCCTCACAACCTGATGTCAGTGTCTCATCGGATTCTGATGATGATGATGATGACAGTGTCTATAGTGAGGCACAGGTGGGGTTGTTGGGGGGTGAATTTGTCCCAAGGGTTGACATCCTACTTCCTCCCCCATTTTCCCTACATGCAGTCAGTATGCCCACACATACCCAGTCTCCTGAGACCACTGATAGGCAGTCAGAGGGGGTGACATTAAACAGGGCAGTGTGGCAACTGTGGCACCAGTGAGTGTAGCCACTGGTCATAGCCAGAGATCTGGTGAGGTCCCACACAGACAGATTGACAGGGTTGCTCAAAGGAGGAATGCTGCCCATCCACCACCTGTCACAGGTGTCACATCATGGGTCACTTGTCACATGTTTCAGTCTGTCATGGAGGCACAGGCACATTTCGAATATAACACCAGATGGATGCTCAGAATTATGGATGCAGCACAGTCTGACATCTGTGACTGCCTCTACTGCATTGGTGATGCCATGGATCATTTCACTGATGTAGTGGACAGATGGTGGGGTGAGACAGTGTCAGTCTTTCACTGGACATTGTCTGTGCTGGAACATCTGGTTGGAGTAGGGCATTGGACACATGGACATAGGTCAACAACACCATCTGCTCAGACTCCATCATGTTCCCATAGTGGCAGCACCTCCAGCACTAAAGAAGGAAGTGTGCTGTCTACACCATGATGTGGCAAGCCATGGGCATGTGGTCTGAGGTGGTCCCATGGGGGACACCAGCCCAGCAGACAGCTGTCACAGTCAGCTACTAGCACCACATCAGACCCTGGGCAAGGTGGTGCCAGTTCCAATCCTAGCAGAGCCAGTTCCCATGTTCATGGCTAGAGGTGATGAACTGTCCTCTCTGCCATGTACAGTCCACAGCTGTCCAATAAACACACATGTAGGGGTAGCACAGGGCTTAACTGTGTACACGCACACCCTCAAACATCATTGTCGCATGCAGGTCACCAACAAACACACGTCACCTCTTCATGGCCCATCTAACCAGCATCCCTTCCTGACTCACACACATGCTGTCAACTGTTTGGCACAGCCTAGGCCTCTGGCACCCCAACACCATACCCTGTGCATGTGATGATACCTGCAACACATCCCTGCCATCCATGCCATTGATGGATGGACATGCAAATATGTATCTGAAGCACACGGTGACTATATTACTTAGCATGAGTTATGTTGTGTGGTATTATTATGCCATGGCAGGTTTTGTGGGACATGACAGGTGCTGTATTCTGGCATGTGTCATTACTACATGTCAAAGGAAAAAACTTCAAAGGCCAATACACGTAAGGTTCAGATAAGGCACATTTAATAACTTGCTGCAAGGAGACAAAAACATGCAAATACAGGATTTTGCCTAACTACTAACAGGAAGTACTGGATTTATGAAAAACATTTTGAGAAAAACAACCTGGCCTTGGTGGGCTCTAGCCCGTTACAAGCTTCTATTGTGTAGTTCTAATACATGTGTTACATTTCAATGTGCTTTTCTAGCTTAGGCACAAGCAAATGCTGATTGCAGTTCATATTTTCAAGCAGTCTTTGTTCTGATTATCTATAGCTTCTGCAGCTGTGTATTTTCTCACAGCACAAGCAGAACTCCTTGTCTAAGTCTCATAACATTAATACAAGTGATACATCTATTCATTATTTTCCTGACACAAGCAGACATTATCTGCTCCCCTGTAAATTTCCAAAGCATAACCAAAGATTATAGCTGCGCATATTTCATGACAATACAAGGTTAGAAAGCTTCTGCAATTTGTACAGATTTTATGCAGCGTGAAATAGAATAAATGTGTTAACCCTTTTCAAGCCTTAAATGCACTAAGCATATTACTAATACATACACTAATACATATTTTTCTGACATTTCCCCCCTTTTAATACTTTTATTCTACTTTCAAAATAAGCATAAACAATTTTTTCTTCTCCTAACCTCTTCCCACTTAGGATTTGCAGTTAAGAGAGTCATTCAGTTTAAACTTATGAAAGCATTTTCAATCTTTTAACAGTTCTTCAAACTCAGTACTTTGATATAAGGTTTCAGAAACTGACATGTCTATAAAGTCTTTAATCAGTCTTTTCATGCAGGGGATGCCACAGCAAACACATACTCCCAGTAGGATCATTTCTACACAAATGGTAATCAGGATGTTCATCAGGATAGTACCCCACCCCCCAAACCATTTCTGGAAAAAGTCCATCAGTGGGTTTGGTCCTGGTTTGGTCATGGCTGACACTTGCTGAATTACCTCAAGGTGATTATCTGTCTCGTGTTTATGGTCAGGAATATGCAAACAGCACTCCTCCTGGATTAAAGCACAAGTATCACCTCTCGCCGCTAGGGTGAAGTCGAGAGCCATGCGGTTTTGAAGCACTACAGTTCTCATGGCATTCAGTTCATAAGTCTCCAATTCAAGAGTGGAAAAAGTTGCATTTCTCATTACTTCAAGAAGTTTAGACAGTTTTCTCAGCTCCAAGATCGATTTCACTGCTCCATATGCTGGTAATATGCCTGCCCACGATATAACACTATCACTCAAGTCCATGTGTGTCAGTCCATTGCCTATAGAATGATGGTTTTTCCAACGCACGATTTTCCCCACTGGTTTTACAGGTTTCTTGATGACTTCTCGGACATTCCGAATTTTTCCTCGAGGCAAAACTGCAGTGTGTCGTATGGCCGGGACCAGGTAGACCATAAAAAACAACTGCCGGAACAATTCTCAGGTAACCACTTGTATGCCTTTCTGCCACATACAAAATAACAGTCCTCTACTTTAGTAGTAAGTTTGCTATGAATATACACTTGCCCTGCATGAAACATTTTTCTATCAATTATAGACAGTTGTTTATAGAGAACAGAATTATGTTTTACTTCATCAATTGTTTTGTGCATCAATTCAAGAAATGAATCATAGTTGGTATTACAATAAGAACCTGCATTGTTAGCTTTAGTGTAACATTTATAAGGAACAGTCACATTGCAGTTGCTCCAACCCACCTGAACAGTATAATTTTTATAAAAACACACAGTTCCCTTTTGTGGAATAGACAAGTGCAATGCTATTTTATCTTGTGATATAATGGTTGAGGTATCATAAATCAAGTTTTCCCAGGTCTCGTTGACCCCTAGGGGGACTGAAGTCATTAATAATCCCCTGTATGCTGTCAGCAAAGCTGTGCAAATCCAGCAATTCGAAACATTGAAAGTCTCAGCATACACATATTTAATTGCCTGGTAAGTGTTGAAGTTTGGGTGCCAATCTATGAGTAATGCTTCACGTTTATTCAGTTCAGTTTGTGTGACTGGAAAAAGGAATGGCCATAACAAAAAGATTATTGTCACTAGTACAGTTAACAGGATGATTATGCAATACTTCTAAGGAAATGGTTGTTCTGCATTCCTGTTTTTTCTGGATTCTATCATTTTTGCTCTTGACATGTGACAAGATTTTTGTCCAGTTCAAAGTTCTTAACTAGTTTGCAGTGCATCAAGTGGATCCACGAAGCATGCTCTGCAATCTTGACTGCAGTGGGTGTTGACAGAAGCACTTGATATGGACCTTCCCATTTTGGTGACGTCCAATTCTTATTTTTTATTGTCTTCACCCAGATCCAGGTTCCTGGACCACTGCCACTTCTTATGGTCTGGTTTGTTCTTTATCTGAAACAGAATTTGACTACAACAGATGTTTAGAATTCAACAAATTTCTCATATACTCTGCTAGTGTACAGTCGGCTTCCTGGTCTGCGGGCATGAGAGGTTTCCACTGAGGTATATAATAAGCCCTTCCAAATAGTTTTTCAAAAGGAGTCAATCCTTTTGCATTCGGAACAGTTCTCATGCTCAACAGTGCCAGGGGCAGACAGCACACCCAATTTCGATTTGTTTCTGCTATTAACTTTCTTAGCTTACTCTTTAAAATCCCATTATGTCTCTCAACTAACACTGCAGATTGCGGATGATATGCACAATGATTTTTTAAAGAAATTCCAAAATATTTACTTAACTGCTGTATGGTTTGGTTTACAAAGTGTGTACCATTGTCACTGTAGATCCTTTCCAGAATGTCAAATCTAGGGATGATTTCTTTAACAAGGATTTTTGCTACGGTAGCCGCATCTGGATTTTTAGTTGGAAAGGCTTCCACCCATCTGGAAAACATATCTATAATGGCAAGACAATACTTCTTATTTTCACATTTGTTCAATTCTATGAAATCCATACAGATAGTATGAAATGGATACAGTGGTGAAGGGAAACTCCCTTGCTTGGCCTTCAATGCCCCTTGTGCATGATGTTTGTTACAAACGTGGCACAATAAACAACATTTTTTAGAGTAGTTTAAGAATCCATATGTCGTGAACACTCGGTTCACCAGCTGTACCATCCCCCCTGTTGAGACATGGCATTGCCCATGGCTCAACAAAGCTGCATATCTAAACAAATTAGATGGTAATATCGGTTTCCCTTCCTTAGAGATGTACAGCCCCTTTTCGAGAATTGCTCCTCGTCTTACCCATCTTTGTTTTTCAGCCTGCGTAGTAAGTGTCTGCATTGTCTTTAACATTTCTAAGTCTAAAATTTCAGAGGGTTGTAATTCCTCATTCAAAAGAAATACTTCTGAAGCTGCCTGTTTTGCAGCTGTATCAGCTCTCACATTACCGTTTGAAATCCTATCCTGTTGTTTGGTATGAGCTGTGCATTTACAAATAGCTACTTTCTGAGGTAACTGAATAGATTCTAAAAGATCTAAAATAAACTGTGCATGATTGATTGGTTTGCCAGTGGATGTTATCATTCCTCGATTTTTCCAATGTTGCGCAAAAACATGTACAGTAGAAAAAGCATACTGGCTGTCAGTAAAAATGTTCACACATTTACCCTTTGCTAAGGTACATGCCCATGTCAAGGCAATCAATTCTGCTGTCTCTGCAGATAAATTGTGTGGTAACGGTTTCGCTTCTATAATCTCAGTATCAGAAACTACTGCATATCCTACTAGGTTCTGTCCTGAAGGACCCCTTTTGCACGAGCCATCCACATAGTATGTCACCTCTGCATCATCCAAGGGGACATGGGTGAGATCTTTTCTAGGCAGTGTCTTTTGCTCAATCACCTGCAGGCAGCTGTGTGGTGTGCCATCTACAGGGGATGGGAGCAAGGTAGAAGGGTTCAAAGTTGTGCATCGTTAAATTGTCATATGAGGTTGTCTCAACAATATAGTCATACAGGAAAGATGTCTAGCAGGGGAAAGATATGCTACCTTCTCTTGCAGTAAAATAATTGCGACTGCATGAGGCACTCTCAATGTGAGAGGGTGGAACAAAACTACTGAGGCCGAAGCCTGTATTGCCATTGCAGCTGCAACTACTGCTTCTACACAGTGGGGTAAAGACTGTGCCACTGCATCTAGTTGTGATGAATAATAAGCAATAAGGCGTTGCTTGTCCCCATGCTGCTGTGTTAACACTGATGTCATATAACCTTGCTTACAATCTACAGTTTGGAAAAAATGTTTATGATAGTTTGGTAATCCTAAAACTAATGAGGACGCTATTAACTGTTTCAATTTGCAGAAAGCAGATTCTGCTTCTGGTGTCCATTGTAACAAATCCTGTGCTGCTATAATCTTTTTATATATCAGGTTAGTCAGCAGTGCAGATTCCAAGGCATAGTTTGGAATCCAGCTCTGGCAAAAATTAGTCGTACCCAGGAAGGACATCATTTCCTTCTTGGTAGTGGGTTTTGGTGCTTGCAAAATCGCTACTTTTCTGTCCTCATCTAATGTCCTACCCTCTTTGGATATTACATATCCTAGGTATTAAACTTGTTTTTTCCAAAGCTGCAGTTTATTTTTGTTTACTTTATGTCTTTCAGTGGCTACAAATTGTAATAGCGCTATGGTATCTTCTTTTTAATCTTGTTGGGTGGGGGCCGCCAGCAGGATATCATCAACATAAAGTAAAATCTGACTACTTCTTGGTGGGGTAAATCCCGCCAAGTTGCTTGCCATTTCTTGTGAGAATATTGTCGGACTTTCACAATATCCCTGTGGTAGTCACGTATATGTATACCTTTTCCTCTGAAATGTGAATGCAAACCAATATTGGCTGTCAGGGTGTATCGGTATCAAAAAGAATGCATTGCTGATATCTACTACAGAAAAATATTTCTGTTGAGGTTTTAAATCATTCAACAGGGTGTGTGGGTCTGGCACTGTAGGTGCCCTTGGTATTACTGCATCATTTACAGCTTGTAAATCTTGGACCATACGCCATTCTCCATTCGCTTTCTTAACAGGAAATAAGGGTGTGTTACATGGTGAATCAGGAGATTCCACCAGCACCCCTTCCTTAAGTAAAGCTGCTATAATAGGTTTGATTCCTACCTCTGCATCTTTTCTTAAGGGATAATGTCTTTTCTGTGGTCTAAATACTGACTTTGGCGTGATAGTAACTGGTCCCGCTGTACAAATAAGTCCTACATCTGACTTTCCGGTTGACCAGAGAGTTTCTGGTATATTCTGTAATGCATTCTCTTCCTCCTTTAATAGGAGTGCTAATAGCTGTCCTTGCTAGACTGCAAGTGTACAGCTGGGTTGGTCTGAGTTATCCAATTCAACTTCTGAATTTATATTCCCTGTTCTGACAGTTCTAACTCTGTCTGCTTTTCCCATCTCATGACTTTTTCTCCTAAGTCTACCCATTTTACATTCTTGTCCTTAGTTAAGCTAACATGTGGTAATCGATTAGATTTATAGAGTGCAAAGAACTCCTGGGGCAATGAACAGCTGGCTACACTGTTCCCTTCCATGTCCCAGTACAGATTACGTAATATCAATCTGTTTGCACGATTTCCAAACAATTTTTGCTCATATTCCTTATCAGGTCCTGGTGTGTTACAATAATACAGTGTACAGTGCAACAAATGTTGTTTATCAATGTCAAGGGAGGGGAACTTGCTGATGGCTACGTTCATCAACTCTTCGGTCACTGCCCCTGGACCAGTCGTAACCAAGTCCTGGCTGTACAAATACATTTCACCCTCCGAATGCACTGCAAAGGTATCAATTTGTCACTGTGCTTCCATGCCCTGCATAGTCGGAACTACTGCTATACCAAATAGCTGCATAAGGTCTCTACCCAAGAGGTTTACTGGGCATTTTGCGGAAACAACAATTTTGCTTTTCTGGGTCAATCCTGAAACAGGATCAGTTATTGCAATATTATAGGAGAGGGGCTCCCGATACAGCTGTCCATTAGCTGCTTTCACTAGTATGCAATCAGGTGACTCTGAATTCTCTGACAGTTTGGAGGGATGTATCAGGGTCCATGATGTCTCTGAGTCACACAAGAATTTGACCTCCCTCCCTTCTATCAGGAGTGTAACTTCTGGTTTTGTGGCTGCTATATAGAGCTCTAAGCTCAATAAAGCTAAATCCAATATTTCATTTTCTTCACTATCCATAACTTCCTGCACTTCCTCTATTTCTTCTGTCACATCCTATACTCCTTCTATCACATTCTCATTTGTCCTTTCTCTGCTATCCCCTTCTAGTGATTCCTGACTATCATATAGTCAGTCCTCACCCTCCTTGTCTTCCGTGGTTGCCTTCTTGTTTTTCTTGCAATCCCTTGCCAAGTGTCCCTTTTTACTGCATTTAAAACATTCACCACTTTTCTTTCACCCTTCAAAGTCCTCTGATCGCTGATCAGATTGTTTGTTTCCCTGGACATTTCTCTTGCCCTTTTTCCCGGACTGTACTACATAGACTTCTGCTCCATCTTCTACAGAAAATACTTGGGCTTTCTTTTTCTATTTGCTATTAAAATGCCTTTTGGCATGCCTAGCATATTCAAGTAATGACTGTAACCTGCTTGTATGATGTACTACCACGTGCTTTGTAATAAAACTGCTTATGGGTGCAATGCTGCCTTTCAAAAATGCATTCTTTAGCTGCTGCTCATATGGGGAATCTTGTGTCTAATCTTCAGGAACCTGCATTCCACAATGGTTATTAAAACATTCTAACAGTCTGGCATAATATCTGTCAATAGTTTCACCTTCTTGTTGGATGCATTGATTAATGCAAGTCCAGTCTGCCCTAGGCTTCCATTTCTCAGAGATGCGGTCTGTAAGACCTTTTACTCTGTTGTCTAGTTCTGCGCTGCTATGTGGGAGGGGTCTGTGTGCAGCGTCACGGGGATTCCAGTTGCCACTAATCATGTGCCAATCTGGTCCCACAATTTGTCTGACTACTTTTTCTACCTCTTCTCCATTTAAATTATAACTTAGCCTCATTCCTTGTAAATCTTCTAAGAACTTTCTAAAATTAACTTTTGGATGGGGAATTCCCTCAGTGGCTTTCCAGATGTCTTACGGAGTCCAGGGTCTATACACTAGAATAGTTGGGTCCTGACCTTCTTGTCCCGCCTGAGGATTAGGTACTTCTATGAGTGGGCATATTTCTTCTTCACTCATAGATTCTTTCCGGATGTCTTACGGAGTCCAGGGTCTATACACTAGAATAGTTGGGTCCTGACCTTCTTGTCCCGCCTGAGGATTAGGTACTTCTATGAGTGGGCATATTTCTTCTTCACTCATAGATTGTGAATTCCTACCCATTTAATATAATTCAATGTCCCCTTTTGAGTTACCTGCCCGTGTTCGAGACCTGGTCTCAATGGGATCTCTAATAAACGGTTTTGCTTTTGTAGTGTCTCTGTTCACAGTGGCAGCAGGATATCGCGTGGGTGGACTAACTTGTTCACTTGCTTCATATTCTGGTAAGGGGGGTGGAGGGGCCGATGCTATTACTAAGTTATTGTCCTCCTTATCTAAAAACATTGCTTTTGAATTATTGTTCTTTTGTTCCCTACGGTTTACTTCCTCAATCCACCTGTGTGCCTGAGGAATTCCTAATTGGCGCTGCTTTTTTATCCGACCTTTGGAATCAGTTTTAAGCTGTTTGACAAGTTTGATAAGCGAGGATTTTTCCAATTTACCATCAAATTCATACTTATTAACCCACTTTGAGTAGTATTTAATATTATCAGCATGCTGTGACTGCATGTATCTTGCGTCTTCGCTTAGCGGCGGATTTTGGGGTCTTTTTGTGCAATTATTACCCATTTTGTTCTACCCTTTTAATCATTATGTAACCTCTTATTTTTAATGTGGTACCACGGATTTTGTTATAGTCTCTTCAGAGTGACTGCCTACCTACTCTGTTTCCCTGATCTATGACAAGACAGTAATCTTTACTGTCCCTGACTTGTAAAAATACAGTCCTGACAAAAACAATACAAATCTAGTCCCTGATCTAAAACAGAAAAAAGTAGATTCACCTTACCTGAGCTTCATGATTGATCACCTGGTTCATGAAAAACCCATCCTTCAGTCTCAGATCAGAAAGTGGCTGGCCTCTTTTGTACGACAATTCAGTCGGAGGGCTTTTCAAATAAGAAGAACCGATGTGGTTTCTTCCCCGTATGGTTTTAAGCCACCTGGCCTGTCTTATCCGAGGCGAAGTGAGGGTTTCCGGTCCGAAGGACCAATATGTCAAAGGAAAAAACTTCAAAGACCAATACACGTAAGGTTCAGATAAGGCACATTTAATAACTTGCTGCAAGGAGACAAAAACATGCAAATACAGGATTTTGCCTAACTACTAACAGGAAGTATGCTATTCTTATACTGTTCTACAAGACATTGTCTTCTATCGTTGACGTAATCAAACACAACTTTCAGTATTGTTCTACAGCAGATGTTACTCAGATTTTCTGCTGACATGACTGGATTTATGAAAAACATTTTGAGATAAAACAACCTGGCCTTGGTGGGCTCTAGCCCGTTACAAGCTTCTATTGTGTAGTTCTAATACATGTGTTACATTTCAGGGTACTTTTCTAGCTTAGGCACAAGCAAATGCTGATTACAGTTCATATTTTCAAGCAGTCTTTGTTCTGATTATCTATAGCTTCTGCAGCTGTGTATTTTCTCACAGCACAAGCGGAACTCCTTGTCTAAGTCTCATAACATTAATACAAGTGATACATCTATTCATTATTTTCCTGACACAAGCAGAAATTATCTGCTTCCCTGTAAATTTCCAAAGCATAAGCAAAGATTATAGCTGCGCATATTTCATGACAATACAAGGTTAGAAAGCTTCTGCAATTTGTACAGATTTTATGCAGTGTGAAATACAATAAATGTGTTAACCCTTTTCAAGCCTTAAATGCACTAAGCATATTACTAATACATACACTAATACATATTTTTCTGACAGTACACATCAAACTTTGTGTATCTTTGTTGCATGATGTTAGACTGATGGTAGTGTTACAGAATGACAGGTGTCTCACAGACCTGTGTATGATTCTGTTCCAGTGGTCTGACTGGCTAAGCTATGGAGACTTGGTGGCAATACAGTAGCATGGGATGGCATGGCAGCACAGCAAAAATATGGCATTGGCAATGTATGGCTGAATACATGCTTGGTTACCTAGGTGCATATATGTCAAACAGTGTTTTCAGGGACAATGGGGGCAGTCAGTGTAATCATACATGCATACCCTGTGACAAGGTCTGCTACCCTTCATATGTGTCACCTGAGTGTTCCATACATAAAATGTAGGTGGTAGCAGATAGCAGTTATGCCTAGGTAGATGTGGGCTATTTAGGGCCAGCAGCTAGTCACGGGGGAGTGAAATGCATGACCATTGCACATATAGCTCATAGGTGTACTGCTGCAAGGGAATATATTTGTAGACACATACACTTAGCTTATGTGAGATTTGAACCCCTACCTATGTATACACCACAGAGATTATTAGGTTGTCAGCGAGTGCTGTTAAGGTGGATGACATCAGCAGACCTTGTAAAGGAGGACAATGAAGAAGCTGGCAAATAGTCACAGGGCCTTAAAATGTATAACCATTGCACAGAGATAGGCCATACAAGTGTGTCCTCACTGCTGCAAATGGATATGTTCATAAACACACACACACACACACACACACACACACACACACACACACACACACACACACACACACACACACACAAAGAGAGTTGCCTGGTGTGAGATTAGTACCTGTCTAGGAGTATACACTATAGCACAAAGTTCTTATCACATGCACCACAGACCTTATCTATTACTAGAGTGTCAGCCAGTACTGTTAAGGTGGATGACATCAGCAGGCCTTGTAAAGGAAGACAATGGAGAGGCTGGCAAGTAGTCACAGGGCCATAAAATGAATAACCATTGCACAGACATAGGCCATATAAGTATGTCTATACTACTGTAGGGGAGAAATATCTACACACACACACACACACACACACACACACACACACACACACACACACACACACACACACCCACACACACACACACACACACACACACACACACAAGATGGCTGATGTAAGTTTAGAATCCCTACCTACTATTGCACAATATTGCTCACAGTACTTATTGCACACACCACAGGTTATATCTGGTGTAAATGTGGCTGCACCCACTGTATTTGTGGGCTACGCAAAGTGACCTTGTATTAGTCAGCATGTGTGGCCTGCTGAGAGACCCTGCTTGATGATATTATTGTATCTAGTGTCCTAGCAGTGGGATACCTGTTAATACCTCTGCTATGTGTGTACAGTTACCAATATCACCATGTCTGGCTGGTTGCTGTTTGGTAGGTGGACAACTGGCCAGAGATAATATGGTTTGTCCAAGTCCCGCATTGCAAACTTTGCACATTACATGACCTGTCTGACTACAGGGTGACATTCCACAGGCACAGGGTTCTGTGGGTGAGTGTATTCTGTGGTTATGCAACCTTGCTCTGTTACCATCATTCAACCATTGTGCGTGTAGGTGTAGATAACCCCAGCATTCTGTGTGTAAGTGGGGAAATTAGTACATCCCCACACACATATACACATGTATATATATATATATATATATATATATATATATATATATATATATATATATATTTATTTATTTATGTAAAATAGGGATGTCAACCTAACTGTAGCTGTGTGTGTGTTATATAACTGTGTTAAGTAGACATATGTGGAGAGTCTAAATCAGTCTACACATTTATTTAACTCTCTCTCTTTATATATATATATATATATATATATATATATATATATATATATATATATGCCACATACTGATAGATAGGGTAACCATGTGTGAGGGGGGACACAGAGAGACAGATACGTATACATAGCTATCTGTATGCACAGACACATTTCTCCATAGCAGTTCTTTGGGCAGATGAGGCATCAGACATGGGCTCAAGTTAGCTAAGTGTAGGAGCATGCCCACTATGACTGTCAGTACTTTACAAGGTGACTCCATGCCAGACCTACCTGTGTTCCAGTCCTGGATTTTGTGTGCTACAGCCAATTGGCTGCTGCAACTGATTCAGCAGTCCAGCACCTCCCTGATATTTTATCCAAGGCATTCCCCGGCTGTTTGTTGAACATAATATATGACACATACCTATCAACTGTATAGATTGTAATAGAATGTACAGAGTTTTGCATCATATTTTTTGTATATTTTTACATAGCATTGTGATTTTCTGGTACATCAGTGGCAAATCATTATAGACTGACCATTAGGAAATGATGTCAGACCTTTGAGTAACTGACTCCATACACATCAGAACATTCATGCTAACACACAACCTGTTATTCTATGAACTTTCAACATTTCTCTGGCCAATAGTTAATCATTCTTGTTATATTTGGACCTTAGTCCCACTACTGTTCATGGCTTTGTCCAGATTTCCTGCTCTAAGTGGTTGAGAGAGATGATATGACTGGGGTACATTTAACACCACACACAGGGTGACAGTCTTCACATCTCTCACTGTACATGTTTTTGCAGAAATTCCAGCATTCTGTACCATATGCCTGCTCTGTTCTTCATGCAGCTGTATTTATCCAGTAATGTACTACTAAATGCAGTCCACTGAATTGTTTTAAGTACTAACACAGTTAAGTGATGGCTTTTACATCCTGCTGCTAATCTGACCTGTTGCAACCTGCTGTTATACTAGCCACTTTCTAGGTTACTCAGAGCATGTATAACGCCTGTAGGTTTGGCCCTCTACATTTTCTCTGGCTTTGTCAATCTTTCTTGCAGTAACCGATTGCGGCATTTTGACAGTCTGTGGGACTCCTACCAAACAAGTAGCTCATATGCAAAAGTTGTAGGCGTAGCCAATTTCAAACCATCACCACCATCAACCATGCTAATGTCTTTAGCCCAATGAGCCACACCAACCACTAGAAAGTGAGATTTAATTCCTCACAGTATCAACAGCATACAGACATACACTGTGACCCCTGCTGTGAACCCTGCATTTTGTGGAAAATAGAACATATGGCCAGGTTCTTTATGACAGCCTTGGAATTGTGTGGCCTGCTTCTATATATTTGCAAGGGAGCACTACAAAATCTTGAAAGCCCAAAATCCTGAAGACCAAAATCCTGAAAATTCAAAATCCTGAAAACTCAGAATCCTGAAAACACACAGGATACCAACATTTACTATATTCTAGCACAAGTACATATAGAAACATATTACCCTTCAACTGTATGCGGGGGGCAAGCCCCCCTGCAACCCCCCATGTGGGGGGCTGTGCCACCCACACTCCTGTTACTTAAATATAACAACTCTAAGATTGCACTTCAGTACACTAAGTGCAATCTCAGAGTTGATATATTTAAGTAGCAGGGGGTATGGGAGGCGCAGACCCCACATGGGGGTGCAGGGGGGCTTGCCCCCCTGCTTATACTTGGAGAAGAGTAATATGGTTTGTGTTTTATTTGTTTCTGTGTGTACTTGTGCTGGAATATAGTAAGTGTTGGTATCCTGTGTGTTTTCAGGATTTTGAGTTTTCAGGAGTTTGAACTTTCAGGATTTTGGTCTTCAGGATTTTGGGCTTTCAGGATTCTGTAGCACTCCCATTTGCAAACATACTGTTACTGCAGTTGTATGAGAACACTGATGTGTTGGGGGTAGGGTACTCTGGCATTGACAGTCGTCGTGCGTCTGTCCTATGACCCCACAGTTTGGCATTTCCCTTGCATAATGCAGTGGAGTTTCCAGCCATGTGGCCTAATGCATATTACAGGGCACTCAGTATTGGACAGACTACCTGTTTTCCCAAGTAGCTGTTAGTTCTCTGCAAGTAGTCCAGTAACCCACTCTATTCCCTTGAATACATGCAGCAGGTCTATACATATGCTACCATAGTCTAGTATCCCATACATTTGTTGTTTAGGAGATTGACTTACTTTGTGAATGTAGTGGTTGAGAGACCTGTGTTTCAAGGCTGACTATGATGAACGCAGTACACAGCCAGTACATGGTTAGGTAGAGGTTGTGTGGTCTGGCTGACAACCTTTTCACTAGGCATGTGAGTCAGAGTAAGGTATCATTCCCTAGGACCTAGGTTGTCAGTGCATGTACTATGTGTTGCGTCTTGGCCAAGGCCAGGGCATACTAGGCATGCTTACATCTACCTACAGGGATAGCCTCAGGGGATTCCTCCTGTGAGTCCCTCTGTGGGTGTGGCTGTGGGGATCTAGGCACTGTTAGGGCTGTGTGTCCCTTTCCTGTGATGATCCTGCTGCAACTGTTTCCACAGGATCTTATTGTGTAACATAGCACATACTGTGAGCATCTGTGCACATGTGACTGAAGAGTATTTAAAGGCTCCACCAGATATATCAAGGCACTGGAACCATGACTTGAACAGCCCAAATAGCTGCTCTATGATGGTCCTAGTTTGTGCATGTGCCTCATTATGGCATTCTTCTGTAGGTGGGTGTGCATTTCTGAGGGGTGTCATCATCCACAGTTCCGGTGCATAGCCAGCATTCCCCGGTAGATGGCCATATGGTATGTTCCGCCGGCAAACATCTGGTAGAGTTTTGATGCATGCCAGATATGGGAGTCATGAAAACTGCCAGGGCTGCCAGCACAAACATTCGGCAGTTGATGAAGTTAATTGAGTGATAAAAAAATATCCACAAAGAACACACAGGGTAACACTCTTCCAAAAAAAAACAGACTCCAGACAGGTAAGGTTATAAGCACTTTCGTACCCTTTATTCATACTCCAAAACAGAACTTAAGGATACACTTTTCTTAAAAAGCATTTACTTGTTGAAATGAATTACTTGTAAATGTAAACATTCTCCTAATGCATTTGTTAACCTTAGAAGAAACAGAAGAAACAAAGGGAACACATTCCTATTCAAATCTCTTCTGCCCTTAAGTGCAATAAACTACTCAGTGAAATTCTGTCATTGATTCCAGGGAAAACTGTTGCGTTTAATAAAACCTGCCAGTATGTTTCCCTGTACTCCAAAAAGCAGGGCCAGTTACCTCCCCTCTCTTGTCTCCCCACCTTTTTCAATACACAAAAAAGAAACTTCCTAAAATCTTTACATCCCATACTATGTCTATATAGGGCATTGTTTTTGTCCTGTCTCCTTATTGCATACATGTGCTGATATATTCTCTTTTTTAGTTTATTCTCCGTTTTTCCTATGTAGTATTCACAACAAGACTGGCACAGAGCTACATACACTACTCCTTTTGTATTGCAATTATAATGACCTGTTACTGAAATTGTTTTTTTGTAGCCTTCAATCACTATACTAGTTGTTTCATATATGTATCTACACTTCCTACATCCATTACATTTCCTCATACATCCAAGTGAAATCCTGTCTTTGTTCTTTTTCATTTCAAATACATGTCTAATGTTAAACCCCCTTCTGAATACAATTTTTAGTTTGTCAACTACTTTTTCTGTTAGTTCAAATGCTCCAAAAACACAGTTCCAGTTTTTTTCTATTATTTCCCTTGCATCCAAACTATCTTGGTCATATGTTAATATACAACAGCAACTAGTACCAACATCTGGTTTGTTTGACCCTACCAGGCTCTCTGGATTTTTCACTATAGGAGGATAACTTTCATTTCTTCTATTTACTACATATTTTTCTTGAACCTCTAACACACTGTTGGGTTTCCCTCTTACTCTCAACATGTCTTTCAGTTCTTCTAACTGTTCTTGGAATTTTTTGACATCTGTTGTCAATCTAGATGTTCTAATAATTTGGCGCTTAACCAAATTCCTTTTTTGCCAAAAGGGGTGGTCACTTTCGAAATGTAGGAACTGATTTGAGTAAGTGGGCTTTGTATAAATGCAGGATTCATAGCATCTCTTCCCTCTATTTTTATATAGGTTCATAGATTCATATGTGAATATCCAAGTAGTTAACCGCTTCATCCTCTATTTTACTAGTGAAGCTTAGAAAATTTGTAGAAGCATTGATGTATTCCAAAAATACATCAGCCTCTTCTGGTTCAGCTTCCCAGAGAATTAAAATGTCATCCAGGAATCTATAATATCTATAGATGTTTTTCCTGAACCTGGAACTTAGTATACATTCAGTTTCCCATTGCCAAAGAATGATATTGGCAAACACTGGGGCTACTGCTGCCCCCATTGCTACCCCCGGGTTTGTTTGAAATATTCTCCCTAGAACCAAACAAAGTTGTTTTTCAAAACTGATTCCATGAGGGTATTTAGTACATAAATTGTGCCTTCTGAATACCTAGTTCCTTTCTTTAAAGCTTCCTGAAAGTAATCCATACCTTCTTCATGTGGAATACTCAAGAAAAGGTCCTTGACATCTATACTTACAAATATTATTTTTTCTTTAAATTCATTTTCTGCCATACATTTTAATAGATGCCAGGAAACCTTTAACACGTGTTTTTTGTCCTCAAAGAAACCCTTTAAATGGAAATCCAGCATTTTTGCTAGGAGTTCTGTTTTACTCCCCCTTCCTGGCACTATTGGTCTCATTGGTGGATCCCCTAATGATTTATGAATTTTGGGGATCCCAAAAAGGATTATTCACTTTCAGGAATTTCATCTCATCTTCACTGAAACTATATTCTTGAAAGAGCTCCTCTAAGGTCATGAACAATCATACATTAAAATATTGATTTCATTCAGTGATGCTACACTAAAGTAGGAACTGTCATTCAGATATTTCGTCATTCTACTTGTGTAGTCATGGTGACTCATTATGTCTACACCCCCCTTATCTGGCCTCATTATTCGTAATTCATGGTTCCTCATTATTTCTGTTAAAAACTTTTGTTCCTCATTTGTTAAATTCTGCTCCCATTGTTTGGTTCTATTACCTTTTAAACTTCTAAATTCTCTCTCATTAAGTCTCTCAAACAAAGCAATGGGTGGTAAGAAAGGGGGGCTGTATGTACTCTTTCTTTTCAGCATTGCCCCTTTGTCTTCTTTCACTTCACCATTTTCAATTATCAGTTTTAAGTTGATAGCCCTTGCAAACATTTTTAGAACCAAATTTGTCCTGACCATGTGGTTCTGTTTTTTAGGGATGAAGCTAACCCCCTTTGTAAATAATTCACCATAAGTGTCATTCAAAGGGATTCCACTATAGTTATAGATCTTAAGCCCATTATATCCAAAGACAATATCATTTTCTCTTTCCATACTCATATGCATGCTCTCCCCATTATTGAGAATGTTGTTATACATTTCTTCTATAAAGTTATTAAAACTTATATTTGTTGTTGAACTATTAGCTTTCAAACTTTTCAATTCAAAAAGAACAATACTTTCATCAGTCATGTTTAGGGCATTAATACAGTTTTTTATTCTCCTCATATTCAATGCCTGTTGACCCATCCATTACCATAATATTAGTTTTAGCATTTTCTGTATTTAAACCAAAACATTACTTTTTTCATTCATGCAGTTATTATTTTCATTTAAGTTGTTTATATTTGGGTCATGCATTTCAAAAGCTTTCAAACTATTCACTTCAAAAAGACCAATACTTTCATCAGTCATGTTCAGGGCATTTACACAGTTTACACAGTTTTTATTCTCCATGTGTTCAATACCAGTAGGCCCATCCATTACTATAATGTTGTTGTTAACATTTTCTGCATTTAAACCAACACTATTACTTGATGCTCTCATATAACTTATATTTTCATTTAAGTCATTAACATTTAAATCATGTATTTCAAAAAGACCATGATTTACATCAACTGTCTCATTCATTGAATTCAGGACATTTTCAGAATTGTTATTCCCTGAATGTCCAGTAGTACCTTTCCCATTTGGGTCAGTGTTGTTACTCATTTCACTCACTCTACTATTATTTTCATTTAAATTATTGCCATAATTACCATCGGACACTTCTAATTCAAAAAGGACATTTTCAACAGCATTTTCATTAATTATGTTTAAAACCATAACACGGTTTTTATTCCCTGAATGTCCGTTCTTATTAGTCCCAACAAGTGTCTCTATATCAGGGCTTTCACCCCATTTTTCGAGCTGATTATTGTCTAAAAGTTCAAGAGGCCTTACAATTGGTAATATGGTTGTTGTGGTGGCGATCTTCCCCTCCTTCCATTCTAGCCCCCTTGTTGACCCCGATACCCTTTCCAATTTTGATTTTTGCTCCTACGTGTCCAGGAACCATTTTTGTTTTTCACGTGTGCAGATCTTCTTGGTAAGGGTCAACAATCCTGTTCCAAATCCAGCCTTTGTTCTCTAAATACTTCTGGGCCATCAGTCTCATGTCCTACTTACATTTCAGTGGTTCCTCATCTGTTTCCACAAACGATACCCTCGACCGGTTGCTCGCACCAGGAATTGGATATGCCCTTTTTTGTTCATATTCCTCCTGGTCTTTCTTTAACTTTTTCTGTTTCTTCTTTTTGACTGTAGAGTCATGCAGCTCCACTCATTGTTAAATACTATTGTAAATCCCTGTATTGGACTCGTATAGCCCATGCGACATAATCTCCCTCTGCAAATCCATTATTTCTTCTTTCAAAATATTTATACTTCTTTGGTTTTCCTTTACCAAAAGCCACATGAGTTCCAAGCCGGTCCAGTCAAACAGCTCAAGCAACTCATGGTGAAGGACTGAACCACTTTCAATGTTGTTGGGGAACTTGCAGATCCTCAACCCCTTCAGTACCCTTCTATAACGAATGCAGCCCTCGAAAAACACATTATCTAATTGAAGCCCTCTAAGTTTTTTCAATGCTTTTTCCAGCTTATACACCTTTTGTTTAAAGCTGGAAATAGGGTCTTCATTGCTGGTTCTCTGACTCCCATACCCCTTCCAAGATGGCACAGGCTCCCTATTCAGCCAAGTGAGGAAATCTCCCTCTCCCATTGGCTGGGGCTCACTTGCTCCTGCCACACCTCTTTCACCAGCCTCACTTACACCATTCATGCTCGCCCCTTTCTGTAATGCCCCCAAATAGGACACCCTTGCTTCTTTTGGTTCCCCTTGTGAAAAACCATTGTTACGGACTCTCATGTTAGCTCCAGTTGAATCATTAACTTCTCTTAGTTTACCAGAACACACTAACTCCACTTTATTGTTGATTTGGGTAATCATAGCTAGCAGTTGTGTTAAGTTTACATTGTCCTCGATACAGCCATTATCAGATGCCACAGAATTACCTGTTTCCATTCTCCACCTCTTCTTACTTATAGTTTCTCTCTTCAGAGCCAAAATAAGTCCAAAGTGTCTCAATTCTTAATATATCAATAAGTCAGTAGGTCAAGCTCCTTGTGCTTAACCTTACTCCAAAAAACACAGTTAAAATGGAGAAATGACAGTACCAAAATGTGTGTATCTGATGAAGTTCCATTTTGGAGTGTGAATAAAGGGAACAATAGTGCTAATAACCTTACCTGCCTGAAGTCTGTTGTTGTGGAAGAGAGTTACCCTGTGTGTTCTTTGTGGACATTTGGTTTGGACTTTTTGTTTTTATTGTTTATTCTGATAAAAAATATAATACAATTCACCAGCTTGCACTTTATTAAAAGAACGTCTCAAGTCTCTAGAGCTTCGGCAAGAAATGCCTTCTAGGAGTACATCAATAAGGAAAAAACAGAACCATTTTATACAAACATTAACTATCAATTATAAAACACTTAACTAATTAAATAACATCTAAAACATAAATACTGTATTTCTATTATATTTAGAAAGCAATTATATCAAAAGTTTCCATGAACATTCAGTATTAAGTCCACAAGGGCTTAAAGTATTGTATTTTAAAATATAAATACTTTCTTTATATAACAAATGATGTTTATTCCTAAACTCAGAGTTGCCAACACCCCAGTTAACTTGTTCTAGTATGCTGGCTTGCAGAGAGTCTGGATTGATATTGTGAAACAACTTAAATGCATGGCAGCAGGACTAGCAACTTTTTCGATTTTTATGTCTCTAATGTGCTCTTGCAGTCTCCATTTAAAACTTCTCTTAGTTTCACCTGTATAAAACAGACTGCAGGAGCATCTGAGAACATAAATAACATTAGATGTTACACAAGTAAAACGTCCTTTAGGACTAAAGGGAACATCATTGATATAACTAAAAAATTAACAACATATTTACATGCTGAGCATCGAGTACAACCACTAGTGCCCAGTATACGTAAAGTGCTACATAACTTATCCACTGGCTTAACAAATTTACTGTGTACAATAATGTTCTGTATATTTCTACCTCTTGTGTATGAAAATATAGGAAATCTGCATAATGTATCACAAAATACTTTAAATTTAAATAAAAATGACCAAAAATGCTTAATTATCTTAACTTGTTCATGAGAAAAAACATTGTAAGAAATAACTGTGTATATTTGCCTGACTTCTAACTGATCTTGTTTAGTATTACTGCCAGTATATCTTCTGTAGTGTTTCATAACAGAGGTACTGGTTGCTGACAAATTATTTTGTACCAATAAATTATTTTTTAGTTTATCCAGTGCCTTCTGGATATCTTTCATGAAATAACCTTTTCTCAAGAACATATTTATAGATGTACACATTTCATTGTATAATTCCTTTTCATCAGTATATAGTCTGTAGACTCTTAGTAACTCTCCATAGGGTAAAGAATCCAGCAGATGATATGGATGGCAACTGGTTCTATGTAAGAAAACTATTACTGTTGTCAAACTTTCGATGAATTTTAGTTTTAATTTTTTTCCCCCACTACACCAGTTAAATCAATATCCAGAAAACTTATAGTTTGGCCCTGTTGAAGTCCATCAAATTTTATTTGAAACCTATTTACATCCAAATCTTGAAAAAAAGGCAGATAAATTAGGCAACCCACCCTTACACAAACATACTAGATCATCAATAAATCTATAATAGGAAACAACATAAGTTCTAATTAATCTAATAATAAGTAATAATTATGCCTATATAAATATTCCACCTCATAAAGGCCCATAAAAAGATTAGCATAGGCAGGTGCAAATTACGCACCCATGACAGTGCCTATTTTCTGAACATAAACATAAACATCTTCACAAAAACAAAAATAATTATTAGTAAGACACAATTCTATCAGTTCTAATACATAATTACTTAGTGGACTGTCTCCTAAGAAAAACGTAGTAGCTTCTAAACCATGTTGATGTTGTATAGAAGTGTATAGACTTTTAATGTCAACAGACACCCAATACATGTATTCAGTCCACTCAATGACTTTAATTTTATCTACAAAAATCAAAATAATCTTTTATAAATTATGGTAGCTTCATTACATAGGGTAATAAATAACTATGTAGAAATACACCTATGTTTCGTAAAAAATAATGAGTAGCAGAAATAATGGGCCTTCCTTGGGGATGTTGCATGCTTTTATGAAGCTGGGTAAACAGTAAAAATATCCTATAGAATTATTTTCATTATATAGCTTTTTATCTACATCTTGTTTACAAAAATACCCAAGTCTGTAACCTTTAAAAAGTAAATGCTGAAATTTTTTTTTGTGCATTTTGAAAATCACTCACTGTCACCTTAACATATACTTCAGTATTACTAAGATGTTCCATGCACATTTCCATGGACTGATTAGCATGCATTACTACTAAATGATTCCCCTTGTTAGAGGGTTTAAATACCAATTCATGTTGTTCCCCCATATTTTTAACAATTTTCCATTCATCTTTTGACAAATTGTAAGAAAAAGAATTCCCTGTTTGCATAAATTCTTTACATGTATGTTCTAAAGAAAAGTTGACCAAAGCTGAAAATTGTTGCACACCCTCATGCAGAAAAGGTGTGACAAAATCACTGGAACATTTTACAGATGTAGTGACAAGATAGCAGTAACCATTTAACTCATCTATATCCGAAGAACATGAATAAAAACTGTCATCTGTATCTGAAATATCTTCAGTGGAAATTAAAATATCATTAATGCCAGCATCTGAGTTATTTCTAGAAAAATAGTTAAGCAAATGTAATTTTCTACATATTCTATATGCTTTATTAAACTTGTAGGGTCTAGGCATCACAGTAGGTATAAATTTAAGACCCTTATTTAAAATATACAGTTGTATTTCACTCAATTCCACTTATGATAAATTTATAACAATGTTATTCTCACCGTTTACACCAGAATCACAATACATAAATTCAGTTCCATCTAATCCTTTTGTTGTGCTGTTGATAATCTCTTCTTTAATTAAAAGTTTGTTGTTGGTGGTGAAAACCATACTCGGTGTTTCTTTCCGAATCTGCTGTTCTCTTACCATTCCGAAAATTATTGTTCAGATATTGAGGCTTTTGAGCTTGAGGCAGAAATGGATATTGCTGGTCATCTGTATCCCAGTCTTTAGAGCCTCTAGAAGTGTCTGAAAACACTTGATTTAAACTGCATGCACCATTATAACTCCTTTTGGCACTATTAACAAGCTGTTGACATGCATTAATGTTTTTTTAAAATATTTGCGATTTTAAACGCATGCACTTTCATGGATGTTAACAGTGCAAGCAAAAGCATGTAGGTAGCGATCTTACTTTAAGGTCGCTACGGTAACTAAATAGTTTATAAAATGCACTTTAATGTAATTGGGCAAAATTCATGCTCAAATGCATAAATGAAGTTTTTTTATGTTCTGCTGTGTAATCTGATGAAGGTGGGTTATATTACCTGCCGAAAGCGCTAATTCTACCTGTGTGGCAATATTAAATTATCTTTATTATACGAACTCTCTCTCATTGTGTTCCCGATCGTTTTTGGATTTTATTGGTTTATCTTGTGTGTTTGGTGATGGTTTGGTCTTGTTTGCTTTCCAGATGAAAGCCATATGGTTATTGTAGTCCCTTGAATCTCTTTGTAGTTTTTTTTTTTTTTTTTCTTTTTCATGAGATCCTTTTCAAGATCAATCAGTTTATCATTAATGTCAGCTAGCTGGGTCTGTAAGCAAGTTGGACTAATTTTGGCTGCCAAAGAATTACACAAAGTAGAAATTCCTTCCTTTAGCTTTCACTGCAATAAAGTGTCCCGCTCTATAGCGATATTCACCCACTCAGTGGCACACTAATGGGCGGCTGCAATCAATCTATCTTGAAGCCATTTTTCTGCTTCATCTGAAACATCAAAAGTTTTAGATGGATTTTTAAACACACGCAGCCCCCTTGCTGTAATGTCAAGTTGAATATAATGTAGCAGAATCAAAATGTTAAGATTAACTGCATTTTCTTTCAATATAAGCTGTTCAAGCGTTTAAATGATATCAGACACATCCGTTGAAAAATAAATTTTTTACTGGGCTTTTTGTCGTATTTTCATACTTTTGGGACTTTCTTCTTGTATTTTTTAATTGAGTGATAACCCTTGCAGTTCACGTAGACTATACTCTCCTCACCAGGTGATGCTTTGATGTGGACATGACTGAAGTCTATGGCACCTAGTACCTCAGGGTAGTGTGCTACACAGTAGAAGAGATGCATACTGCTGGCCCTCTCATCAGGGGTGCAGGGCAAATAAATGTGCTCACTGGCATGTGTTTGCATGGCATCCAGGAACTAGTGCAGTACCCTGGATGCTGATGCTTGTGAAACCCCCATCATGTCCCCAGTTGGTCCTTGAAAAGTACCTGTAGCTAGTATCCTAAAGGCTTCACATAACTTTGTTTCCAGTGGGATGGGTTCCCCTCTGTTGACTCTGGGTCTGAGCTGTGGGCAGCAGAGCTGGGTGAGTTCTTGTAATATGTCCCTGTCCACCCTGTAGTGCTCTACAAACTCCAGCTCATGTAGCTCCTGGAAGGTTACCCTGGGCCTGAACATTCTTCTCCTTCTCAGCCTACGCCTATTATCAGCAGCAGTATCAGCAGTGACCTCAGCATCTAGCACATACAGATGTAGCAGAGCTGCAGCAGACTCTATCAGTCTATCAGTTAAAATTCCCAAGTCTGTACACCAGTGGTGCAGACTATGGGAAGAAAATCGGATTGTAGGGTGCATGCATACTTTATACTGCTCTGCTGCAGATGCAGCCTGTGTGATTGGCTAACTCTGATGCTTTCCACTTGCTAAGGACATCATTGAGGGGTGGAATGGCCCAGTGTCAGTGGAACAAGGGTCATCAGTAATATAAATATGTATGGCTTTCTCAACCAATTCCTTTTTTTTGCTTTTTTTAAAAAAATTTTTAACAGCCTTTCTTGCTAAGCACTGCGGCACAGTGCGTACACCTGTGCTGCAGGTATAAACAATGCTCAGCAGTCAATAGACAGAGCCCATGAATGGGCATGCTCAGTACAGCGGTGCACTGCGCAAACATGCTCAAACCAGCTTAAACATGCCCCCCAAAGCTAAACAAAGCTTAGCAGCACTGGACACCCCCCCCCTGCTCAGCTCAGTGGTGCGGCTTGAAAACGGGCACTGCTGTGTTCCAATGTGCTTAAAGGAATAGAGGCACAACCACTTTTGATGTTAGCTACTTCTTCTGTGGACACCAGCACATTTCTCAGGCTACATAGATGTGATGTGCAGGCACGGATACCCATTTTTGCTATTCAGTAACCCCAGCTCATTTGCATACCAATCCATGAACACAACATGGAAACTACACTATTCCAGGACCTGCATCCTTAGCAACCACAAACATCTACCATTGTACATACTCCATGCAAGGGCCTATATTGCATTATTGTCACATATTTTATTTTTTTTTCGTTTTTACACTTTTAAATATTTTTTTTTGCATAAAGGCATGTTTGCACAGTCCTGCACACAGCACAAACATAATATGGTATTAAAAAAATAATTATTTTAACTTATATTCCATTACTTTTTGGATACACAGGGCAGAGTGTTGCATATATTTGTGTCTGCTATGCTATTTCTGCTATTCTAACTTGCCTTTTACAGCCCCTGTTCACTTTTCAATTTTATGCACATGGTAATTTTCCGTGTACACTTCGGACACCAACACAGGGTCTGCAGGAATACCTATCTGCTTGCTGGATCACTCCAGCACCCTCATTTGCATGCAATTCACCTGCTTATGAGGTGATTTGCATGGCACAGACATTTCCATGTTTGCACACTCATGCAAGTCCCTCAGCTCCATTTACTGGATTGCATGACTACTTACTTCTGTGTAAACTCCGTGCCACTATGCCTAAATGGAAAATTAATCCATGTAGGCTTTATTGAATTCCCCCTTCAGACTATTCCTGGATGAAAAGTAAATCTAAAACCATATTAAATACCATATAAGCTGCAAAGAATGAACTACAGAAGATGCTTGCAATGGGGGTCTTAGAGGAATCATGAAGTAAGTGAAATAGACAATTGTCCTAGTTCCCAAACCTGAAAGGATTATATACATTTTTAAACTACTTTAGGAAACTAAACAGTGTATCCAAATGTTATTCCTACTCTATAACTATAGTGGATGAACTAATAATAATGTTAGGTAAGGTTGGATTTCTGTCATTTCTGATTTTGACTGTCATTAGCAAATCCTATTAAATCTCATATTTAGGAAGAAAGCAACATTCCCTACCCAGATGATCTTTTTAAATTACAAGGCAATGCAATGCTGCTTGGTTTTCATTGTGTGACAGTAACCTTTCTGAGGCATATGGAAAGCATTCTTAATCCCATACCAGATATGCAGCAGTTTCTGTGATGATATTTTTGTCTGATGATGGTGAAAGTTATCTTGCCACTGAGTATGGCAGAGGCATGGTATTTTAATTGTATGATAAGAAAAGAATAATAAACCCATACACAAAAATGGTAGGAGTTACATGCAATTGTTCCATACCTGCAAACAAAAGGCAAGTCAGGGAGTTTTTGGGGTTGGCCATCTACTACTAGAAATAAAATTCATTTGTTTTCATGTACTTTGATTCATCTATCAAAGGGAGGTCCCATCTTAAATGTCAAATGGATGGAAGGGACAGATCAAGGACCCATCCTAGTTACCCCATGGTTTTTCATATTGTTTGCAGTATTCAAGGATGCTCCTGATGTAGTGTTAGGAGTATTAGAGCTACAAATTGTTGAAGTGGAGGACTACTCAGTTTGCTGTAGCTGCTAGAAGTTAGGTAATGCTGAGCAGAGGTATACTGTGATTGACCTAAAGTATTTTTCAGCTAAACAGGTGTTACTTATGCTTCAGTATTTTCTCTTGGGCAGAGAATTTTTATTAGTTATTGATCAGGTGACGCTTCATAGGCTAAACACACTACAAATGGCAATTTCAAGCTTGTGAAGTAATCTTTGTCACCACAGTCATTCCACTTCAGAACAGTGTACCACCCAGATGTAATAATTTAAATCCAGCTGAGCAGTCCTGAACCTAACCCACTTCTGCAGATCTTGTAATCAATCATTCTATTCTTAAGGAGCCATCTAATACAGTGGCTTCTTTATCAGGGTTTAAACATTAGTGAGAGACATGGGCAGATATAGAAGCCCTGAATGAACCTATGTTGTACTTGAGGATATATTGAAAATAACACATTCAAGCTTTACCAGCAGGGAACAAGAAACATAGTGGAGTTTCTGTGGAGGAGTTTCCTGTATATATTAAGGGAAAAGGAAAGCACCTCAAGATGAAAAAAAAATTCTAATGTGTAGTCGGCTCTTAATCCTGAGGACAGTAGACTGCGGTGCACTGACTGGGTCAGCGCAATTAATTCTGAGTATAACTTCTATGAAGAGAGGAGAAGCTATTAGAGGTGGTCTGCACAATAGTACTGATAGGAATACAAATGCCATCCTGGGTTCCAAGTTGGGTGTCCAGTGTTGGAGGGGATAAAGTATCTTTCAACCACTCCATGTAGCCTATCAAGATTGAGGGTATTGGAGCTTTTAAATCCTGAGGTAATGATCTCAAGATCCAAACTGGCTCCAAATACTGTGGAAAAGGAAAACAACGAAAAACAAACTATTAAAAAGGAACTCCAACAGCCAGACAGGATACTTTAAACGTAAAAGGTTTATTGTTAAACTCCACACGTTTTTCGTCACTCTCATACAGCAACTTCTTCAGAAATAAAAACTAATTACAAAATTGAAGTTTAAAAACCCGGCATAAATTGTCACATGATGTTAAGGACCTGTCAGCTGTACTTATTATTTAAACTCATACCATACTAAAACAAGAAATACAGAATTAACCAAATATACAAAATTTAAAGAAATATATAATTAAAATACAACTGGTCAAACATTGCAATCACCCGAAAAACATTCGGATAGCAGGACATAATAAACATAAATGAAAATCGGTACTAGACTTGCAATAGATTTCAAACACTTAACTCAAGTGGAAATGAATGCTAGGTACTTATTTATTACCTGCTTAAGCTTTTTAACTTTAGTAGGCAAGAGATATTACAGTTTTCATTCAAACCTGGATATGAGAAGGCATCCAAAGCTAATCGCCCTTCCAATTCATGTTCTTCAAGTAATAGCCTACTTAGACCTCCTCTAATATCTGTCACCATTTGGTCAATGGCTTGGAAGTGGAATGTATGCCCATTGCATAAAGATGAATGCCTAGCTAAAGCATTTTCACTTTTATTTTTGTCTATTGCACAAATGTGATCATAAGTTCTTTCACGTGCCTTCCGGTCAGTTTTACCAATGTAAAATGCCGGACAGCTGTTACACTTTGCTATATATATTACTCCCTTGGATTCACAGTTCAATTTAAATTTAATAGTGTACTTGTTGTTATTCCCGACCATAAATAAGTTAGCAATCTTGATAAACTTGCACATCTTGCAAGCTCCACATGTAAACATACGTAAGGTTCTCCCACTGGGTTTAGTGATTCTACTTTCTAAAAGGTTTTTCAGGTTAGGACCCCTTCTATAAACAATTTTAGGTAAATTACCTAACCTGTCCATTATTAGATTGTCTTTATACAAGAAAGACCAATTCTTATATAAAATCAACTTAATTTGTTCACTATTATTGTTAAAAGTCGTAATGAAACTCACATTATCAGTAGAATACTGGTTGTTCTGGCCACTCCCTTCTTTGACAGATATGCTGTCATACATGTGGGTATTAATAGTTTGTACTTGAAGGGTGGTATTATTAAACATAAGATTAATACCAGAGTTGACAACTTCAGAAGGAACTAAAAGGGTAGTCTCATCTACATCTCTCTTTAATAAAAGGGGTTTAAAATAGCCACTATTACGTTTGCACTGAATTTCTCCATCAAAGATTCAATCAAGGTGGTTGGATATCCACGTTTATGGAACATGCCTCCCAAAAGGTAACATTCAACTAAAAAATCACTATCCAATGAGCACATTCTTGCAGCCCTAATAAATTGACTTTTCACTATTGATCTTTTTTGTGTGAATGGGTGGGCACTAGTATAATGCAAAAACAAGTTGCAGTAAGTAGGTTTCCTGAATATTTTTGAAACTAGTCTCTTGTTTACTAGGTCTTTAACCAACTTGACATCAAGGTAGTCTATACTATCAGTACTGAAGTTAAATGTAAACTTGAAAAAACTCGTTGTAGAGTTAAGATAGTTTACAAGTTGGTATGCTTGATTCTTATCACCTCTAAAGATGATAAAAATATCATCAAGAAATCTAGTATAGTAGATTAGAGAAGTGTTATACTCGGGGATTATTAAGTAAACAAGTTTTCTCCCAGTAGGCCATGACAAGGTTTGCCAAACTAGCCCCGCAAGGTGAGCCCATGGCCACACCTTGCTTTTGTAGGTAATATTGACCATTAAACATAAATAAATTATTGGTAAAAATAATGTCAATAAGTTCTTTAACCAAGTCAATTTCTACTACTGGTGCATTTTTACCCTTCAATATGAGAGCTATCCATTCTACAGCTTCTAGATGAGGGATAGAGGTATACAAGTCGACTACATCTATAGTTAAAAAAATATTCTCCTGTTTGAATTCTAGGTCATTTCATTTTTGTAAAAAAGACCATGAATCTTTACAGACTTATAATTCAAGTTTCAAGTACTTTTGTAAGATGGAATCCACTAGTTTTGCACAAGGGTAAGTTAAAGATGCTCTACCGTCAATGAGTGGTCTCATAGGTGGATTAAACTTATCCTTGTGTATCTTGAGGATACCAAACATTACTGGTGTTTTAGGGTATGGTATATTAATATAATTATGTACATCGAGATAAATTCAGCATATTCACGTATTAGGAGTTATTTTAATGATTTGTTCATCGGGGCTAAAGTTGACCTCGATGTATGTAATTACCAAGTAGGCTATTACTTGAAGAACGTGAATTGGAATGGCAATTAGCTTTGGATGCCTTCTCATATCCATGTTTGAATGAAAACTGTAATATCTCTTGCCTACTAAAGTTAAAAAGCTTAAGCAGATAATAAATAAATACCTAGCATTCATTTCCACTTGAGTTAAGTGTTTGAAATCTATTGCAAGTCTAGTACCAATTTTCATTTATGTTTTTTATGTCCTGCTATCCGAATGTTTTTCGGGTGATTGAAATGTTTGACCAGTTGTATTTTAATTATATATTTCTTTAAATTTTGTATAGTTGGTTAATTTGGTATTTCTTGTTTTAGTATGGTACAAGTTTAAATAATAAGTAGAGCTGATAGGTCCTTAACATGATGTGACAATTTATGCCGGGTTTTTAAACTGCAATTTTGTAATTAGTTTTTATTTCTGAAGAAGTTGCTCTATGAGAGTGACAAAAGACATGTGGAGTTTAACAATAAACCTTTTACATTTAAAGTACCCTGCCTGGCCATTGGAGTTCCTTTTTAATAGTTTGTTTTGTATTGTTTTGCTTTACTTGGTTTGAAAAGGAAAACAACTCAAGTTGAAAAAAAAATCCAAAGTGCAGTCAGCTCTTAATCCCTAGGACAGTGGACTGCAGTGCACTGACATGGTTAGAATGGTTTGTTTAAGTGTAGTTTCTATGGAGAGAGAAGAAGCTAACAGAGTTGGTCTTCACAACAATACAGATACAAATTCTAATGCAGTCCTGGGTTCTGAGTTGGGTTGCATTTTTGGTAGCATATGGCAGTCATTTGGAGAGGGAACTGTCCCTTTCTTCAGTGATTAATGACAGGAGTGAAGTAATGCTTCACAAAACAAATGCTGTCAGTATTACTACCTGTTGCAGGAGGTTCTTTGCAGCTCTTTTCATACACAATTCATAGTTTACAAATAAAGGTTTAACAAATGCAGGAGGTTCTGTGCAGCTCTTTTCATACACAATTGATCGTTTACAAATAAAGGTTTAACAAATGCAGTTGTAAGATGAATGTTGAGGTTATGCACATTTCTAGTTACCACTCATCATAGCCTCTTGTTTGTTTCGGCTTTTACTCTCCGATCACCCCTAACGCACATTCTTTTAGAGCATTAATCTCACCAACCATGCCATGAAGCTGGAAGGGCTAGAGCATGTCTTTAGTTCCTTGGCAAATGAGCAGCTGAGAATCAGGAACCTGGCAAAAGGCAGAAATTGTTCAATCAGAAAATCTTGAATGACAATCATCTCACAGATATGCATTGGTTTGATATCTGCCATTTTGCAAAAGTAAGAGATGCTGTTGAAAAAATATATGTATGGGTTTCTATCTGACTGTATCTGTTACTATATATTTTAATTGTATACGTCTTTCTGTTGTTTAAAGTAATAGCTTTGTGTTATTCAGTAGTAATCCTTACACGTGAAAGCATGCATTAATGGAAACATAATAAAACTTGTTTATGTACTAAAAGACTGTCATTCTTGTTGAAAACGCTATGCCTTGCCTGACTATGACAAAGAGTACACATAAGATAGATACAGTTTTCTAACAGAATTTACATAAAACAATCACATGTTACATTTACTACTGCTTTCAATACAACAAGTAACATGAAAGACATATAAAATGATTTCAGTTTATTTAAGAAAGAAGAAAAAATGAATAATGAAAATGGATAAGATGTCTATATGAAGGAGAAATCTATGTAGCAACAAAAGAGCTGCTGAAGTACACAATTTAGTAAAATACAAATACCAGTAAAAGAAACACAACGAGTAGTATACCTGTTAGTGTTATGAATGCCACATTTACAGCTAGTAATATTAGGTAGCATAAATAATAGTATTACGCACCACTTTTTAACAGTAAACAATTTTAAGTGTAATAAGTATAGCAGTTGTAAATAATTATCTTATCCTTAGTCATGTTAATCTGGTTTATTATTGGTTTACAAATGAAAAATTAACATTGCAGCATGGCTTCAGGTGAAACAGTTCAGTAATAACAATATATTACACTGCAGTCATGAATCTGATGTCCTAATTGTCAGTATTAAATAATAAAACAATTAAATTATAGCCAATGTAAAATGTTAATGTGTCCCTAAAACATTTGCATTTTGCTTTGTTAATCAATGCTATATTTTTCCTGAATACCTATAGTTTACTCAATGATTTTAGTTTGATGGTCATTTTGTTCAAATATGTACCTTGTGTGTTCCTACAGTTCCCTGTGACATTGATTATAGCAATTTAACATTTTATTTTTTTTAGGGAGGCATGTGCTTATGCCTGCCTTTATTAATATGGTCAGGTACTGAGACTTTACAAATAGCTTTTGCCTTGTGAGTCTGCATTTCCAATTACAGCAAAGCAATGCCATGATATCACTGAATGTGTTTATGGTGTTAGTACTAGTATTAACAACTTCACTTCATGCACCTCAGTACTTTGTCCAGGGACACAGAGTATTCAAATTTGCACTTTAAAGGAATAAAATAACTAAGGTAGTATGCCAGAACTAATACTTTAGGTTATCTTCAGTTTGCTTCAGGGCGTGTAAAGATTTTGATGATTGCTGTTTTCACACCATGGAAGAACATTCCAGCACAAACCATAGCAACAAATAAAAAAGGCTGGGATTTGAAAAGGCTTACTATGAGGTGGAAGGTTTAACACTGTCATCCTCCCCTGGTTTCCTAGTCTTAGATTGCCCTAAAGTTGTTGTCCAACCAGGGGAAGCCTCAGCATGGAGGACTATCTCATGAGCAGAACTGTATAGTAATGTAACAATCCAGGTTTATTTTTTTCTACTATCCCAGAATCAGTAACTGGCACACTGTAGTGTTATCTAAATATTGTCAGTGATTAACAGCATACAACTGCAACTAAAAACAATAATACAGTATTATTTAAACTTAACACTACAGTCAGTAGAACATTGCTAATTTCAGCAATGCGTCCAGAAGAAATGCAGTTGTTAAGTCATTAAGTTAAAAAGAGACAATGATTGCACTATGCTTACTATGCATAATAAGGCCAAAGTAAAATCAGTCACAGTAGCAAAACTAACAAACTGCAGAACAGGCACCGAAATACGTATTTATCCCAACAAGGATAAAGGGCCTTCCCTTTTGTAGACTAGGCTCCATGCTGGTAACTTAATAGCATACGAAAATGGTTGGTGGTGCTATGTTTGAACTGAACAAAACCTCTTTGTATTTATAATCTCTAAGGGTCAGCTCCCACATATGCCAGACAATCAGAGTATAGCCAAGGTCACACAAGCTGACCAATCAAAAACACGCACTCCAAATTCTCTGGAATCCAAGCTTAACCATTTGTTACATGGAAACCTTTGCTCTCCCCAAAGGCAGGAACACTGCAATCCCAGATCTAGGTAGCAGATAAATTCCTTGAATTGCACTGAATCAGTAGGTACCCAGAGAAAAAATATCTGTGTAGTCTTCATCTTCTCTGTAGTTTTCTTATCTTCACATCAGCCCAGCACTGGAATGCAGTGATCTGAGCATTTATCCTTGTATTTAGAGTATCTAAGACTGTGCCTCATAGAACCAAGCGAGTCAGAATGCATTCAATGCCTCCATAGAAAATGGCAAGTGAAAAACAGGCACTCCAGACCATCTCTTTGGAAGATAGTGATCAGGGTTTTCAATGTGAGTGTGCTTAACTTGAATAGATGGAACCTTGACCACTTTGTGTTAGACAAGGTACAGCAATGATATTTTCTATCTAGCATGATCCTGTAGTATGTTAATTGATTTACTTCATTGCAATAAGCTGCTAAAACAACACCTTTTTCTCTGCCGATCCCAAAGACTGTAACTTTTCAAATGTCTATTAACAATATTTCATTTGCAAATTTGCTTTCCAGTTATTTATAGTATCATCAGAAAAGGATGATAATATTTGCTCAGAAATAGTATTTTGCTTTTCTTAGGATGATATGAAGTTGCGTTACTTTTCCTGAGGTTCTCAGTGGATGAAAACAGATACCTCAAACCACTTCTTCTTTTATTCCTCCGATTGCCTTTTTGCCCCCATGCTTGCCAACCATAGAACTTCCAGCTGGACTTGAACTAGAACCCAGTCATTCTCTAGTAACCAGAATATGCCTAGATCCACTAGGGTAGAGCTGTTTGGGGGTGGTTGCCAATCAAGAAGAAATGGTGGTTGCTTGTGTCCTTGCCAGTATTCTATTACTAGCTAACCTAATTTCCAAAGGGCAGGGGGGGGGGTGTGATCCCATATCATCATGTGGAAAGCAATGCATTATCTCATATACTTTCTCAGTGAAGATATTTTGATGTAGCCAACTCCTATTCTCAGGTCACCTGTATACTTCCTTCTTCACAAAGAATGCTACAACCTGAGACCTTCTCTGTTCCCTCTCCACACTGGATGAGGATGACCATCTTCCCTGCCAGCTCCACAAGTATCTGAGCCTGAGCCACTGGCCAAATTCAAGACATCCAGGCTGTAGTCAGGGCTTTATCCCTACAAGCAACTGGAGCTCAATCCATTGTTTCATTCCATATACTCAGGGTTTGTTACTTTACAATATAAAGATCTTCTTTTAAATGTAAGGCAGATGACAGCATTAGTAGTACCTGTCAGTCTGTTTAAAATTTTAGTCATTTATTGTTCCCTGTAATAAGTAAAATACTGCGCTCGCATTACCTATACTGTATTCTTTTGGACAGGTACATGGCAGAAAAGGGCCATCTGACAGCTAACTTTCCCTTAAACAAAATAAATAAGTTCTGGGATTATGACTATTGTAATAAATCATTTTTTTTACCCTACCTCCATTTTCTTGGTGCATACTTTTATTTGTGCACACATTCATTAATCAGGTAATTATTAGTAATGAATAGATATGGCATTACATCTTTCCAGTATAGTGTCCTTCTTCATTCTTTTGATTGCAAGCTATGCTGCAAAATCTTAACAAAACTTTGTCTCAGGTTATATCAATGAAATTACTAGTTAAAATAAAAATATTATATAACTAAATTAGCACGATGCATGCAATAATTTCTGGACCTGGAATAAACAGGTGCTAAGTGTAGAACTATTCAAGCCATAATTTAGTAATGCTGAAATATATAAAGATGTAAATTAAGTAGTAATTTGTGATGCATGGTATAAGTCATGATAGTTTCTGTCAACATTATGATGCTTTTACATAGGCCATGTACAGAATGCTTATATGTTTATTGCCAACCTATTGCTTTTGTAGGGAAGCTGTTATATCATATGTGTTTTTAATAGGGCTTTCAAATGTATTGTTATAGCAGAAAGAATTACTATTAATGTATCGTAACATGACAAGAAATGAAAAGAAGCAGTTTTAACTATGAATTTAACAGCATGTTTATTATGTGAGTGTGTAAAGCAAATGCATATCCAATGTGTTCATTAATATTTAAATGGAAAACAATCCACAGATAAAGCTTTGTATTTCTATTTAGCATTCAAGTAGATTTTCTTTTATCTTAGTCATATGATTAAAAGTAAAAAAATAAAGGTCAAAGTCTAAGTCTCACAATTAAAAATCACTTCTTTTGATAACCTAATAATTTCCTGCTAAACATTATCCTAGTATAGTACGTAACTTAGCAAAGACAGAAGCTACCTGCATACAAAACATTAAAAGCCATTACAGACTCACATGAATATTTGAATGAATGAACATAGTTATTTTAGAACACTGTCTAGCCAGACTGTTGTTAAAATTATGTCATACATTTAGAAAACTTAGTTACTATCCTTAATTGATTACTGTCTGCCGATCTTGGCATATATTTCATCGTATAATTGCAGCCTAAGATCATTTACAGGAAAGTGACGAAAATAATATTGCCATCTCATTTATCAAACAGTAGCCTAATCTGCCCAGCTACATAAATTAACTTTTCTCCATCCAGCAAATATAATCTCAAGTAGACCAAAATGGTTGGATGTTGACAATGCTTATTCACCCAGCATCTCTGAAATTCTTCAGTTTAGCATCCATGCTTTGCAAAATGCCATTCTTTCTGAGGTTAGTAGGGCAGCCGGTATTGGTTTAATGCAATACTAAATGAACACATTTTTTTTATTTTGTTTGTTTTTTTCTTATTTTCATATATAAATTGTGATTTTCTGAAACACACCAAAAGAAGATAGCTACAGATGTAACAGTTCACTATGTAATAATTTATTTAAATATTACATGCTCAGCTTTTATTCAAAATCTCTGCACAAGATTAACAGTGAATCAGGATGCTATTTAACAATAACTAGGGATGCAAAACAAGAAATTTTCTAAGCTTAAGGTAACTGAAATATAATAACCAAATAAAAAAATACTTTTCTGTCTGCTTATCTACCCCCACTCTAAATCTGTCTGTTCCTGTTTTTCTTTCTGTTTATATATGTACATCAATACAAACAGAATGCATCTATTATCAAATCCTGGTTGACATCAGAATACTGATCTTGAGGGAAATTCATCCTTTGCACTTTTCGTCATTGTACCCTAACATAGTTACTCATTACAAACTAATATATTTGCATTTGTAATACACAATACCTTCTTTGCTGTAGCATAGACTAAATTCAGACCTGCGGAATCTAGCTTTGTTTGTATAACTTGAGCACTAATCCAGACCATCTTGTTTTTGGGAGAAGGTTCCCCTGCACCCTAGTGGCAGGACTGTGCAGTTAGAACTTGTCTGATTGAAGACTGCTGGAACGGGGCTCAGGTTTTAGCTTTTTATTGGTTAATTTGTTAAAATTAGTTTGCTCATTTGCTACTGTTACATTAAAAAAATACACTTTATGCATCGCCGCTTAGCTAGGGTTAAACTATTCCTGGCGCCATAAAGTCTGCTCTTCAAAATTTCCCTTAGAACTAGCCAGTTGTTTTAGTTTTAGCACAAAAATCTATTTCTTTGAGCTCAGCACTTGATCAGAACTCGTAGTAAGCACCAAATAAGCTACAAATTACTACAGCACTCAACCTTCCTCACTTGTCTAGAGGGAAACAGTTTATAGTACTAAATAAATGATCATCTATCCAGGCATGTCTAAGGGTCAGCTCCTGGTGTTTTCTCCTGATTAACTGATGAATCTGGGCATCTTGTGGCAATGCAGCAATTGCCTCATGTACACAGACAACCCTCTCCTCCTACAACCCAACACTACAACCTGTGAAAGATGCACTTATATAGCCAAATTGGAAGCAAAGCTTTTTTCACTCATGACTGGACTAGACAGTCAAGAAGAGAAGGTAAACACTTGCACCACAACACACTCATCACATAGTCCCTCAAAACCTACACCACCAAAACACACACATATCAACAAGAAACACACACCTACATTCACGGAGGCTCTCAATAAAAATCTGCTCAAGCAACAGAGAACTCCAAAGCAGAAAGACATGCAACCACCACCCCCCAACACAACCCAAATGACACATAGCCCACAAACACAGTGTGCCACTCAGCCACAGCCCATAAGGCATAACAACGTACTCAACACTCTAGTCATAGGTGATTCTATAGTCAAGCACACTGATGTTTCACTCACCAGGCTAAACAAGCCCTGGTATTCATGAAGGTTGCGCCATGCGCCAGAGTAGCATCGGCGATCTAGCGCCAAATATGGCCATCAAGCGATTCAGATAAGAGCTGTTTCCACATGCACTACCAGCGTATGCCAGAGCTGTGCAACTCCCGGAGCATGTATGCTAATTACCCCATGCACAGCAGTGTAGCATGCGAATGAAGATATATAGTGATTCATGAAGTTGTGCAGGTGTAGCGTAAGCACGTAGAAATGTAAACCAAAAAAAAAAAAAAAAAAAAACGGTTTACATTTTGTCAAACATAAAATTGGAACCATGAAAGTGAACCAGACTTACGTATTATAATGTTAATATATGCCAATGGCTAAATATGTAGGTAATGGCATAAAACAACATGCACAACATATAAAAAATAACATTTAATGTCATGGCCACACCAACGCAAAGTAAAACCGCAGTGCATCAGTGCACAAACGGGATCACAAGGAAAATATATTTAGATGTCATAAAACTGTAATGTAACACAATTCATGATATCCCCATAATAGTCAATGGCATGCATGCTACACCACAACCATGGCGCAAGGGTTGCTATGGGTCTGAGACAGTGTTCCGTGCAGTTACTAGGAATTAGCAGTCAATGCCAAGCAAATGAGTCAAGTAATACTGAATCACAAACACCCAGCAGGCATAAGGATGTACCACATGGAGTAGCGTTACAACACCAAGGAGTGGCCTGAAGGTAAACATGACATCAAGAGAGGGGCGTGCCACCATAGCTGTAAGCACATTGCTAATCCATGTTGTGTGTTGCTAAGCAAAGCCGCAGGAGAGAGTTGTGGAAGTAGCCATAGCTTTGCTTAGCTGAGAGCACACAAGGTAACTGAAAGTTCATGTGAACATGGATAAAATTGTGCACAAAACCCGGTAAACGGTTGTGCGCGGTGCACACCACAGCTGAAACAGGAAGGATACGGGAAGACAATAAGGAAATGCTGTAGCATGGTAATTGGAGTACAAATGAGTAATTAACACCTAGAAACTCACAGTGAGCCATAGACAACAGCTAACAAGGCTGCTAGCAGCTACCTGCAGAACAGGAAAGGGGAGATGCTGTACAGCAAAGAAAAGAGAACTGTCACAGCAGAACAAAGCAAACTTGCAGTAGATCAGCAACATAACACATTTCCCAACACAATCCTGGGTTGTGGAAGCACAAAACAAGAAAGGCAGCAGCTGGATGCATGCCTGACAATGGGAGGTGAATCGGGTTAAAAATAGAAGTAAAGGGCAATAGATGAATCACGGCAGACAAGTGTAAGTCAACACCAAAGGCCCCACAATAGCAGTACCTGCTGTAAAACCAATAATTAAGATACCCTGCAGCTGGAATAGCACAAATACACCCAATTACACCAGCATCATCCATTGCACAATAGTATAAGGTGTGAAAGCCCCACACACACACACACTTGTGTATTCCCAGACACTCTGCACCATAGGTGTCTACAGACGGGGAACTTTTAATATGTATATGTTAGGGGCTGCCATAGCTTTGATTCACCAGAATGTGTTGGAGACTGACGGTGGTGTGGAGGATGATGCTGACAACCATCTCAGGCACCGGAGGAGGAGACGAGAGTTCAGACCCAGGGTAACCTATCAGGGGCTACATGATCTGGAGGCAGTAGAGCGTTACAGGGTGGACAGGGACATCATACAGTAACTTGTTGAGCTGTGCCGGCCACGCCTCAGAGCCAGAAGTAACAGAGGGGAACCCATCCCAGTGGATACGAAGGTATGTGTAAGCTTGATAGAATACTAGCCACAGGTACCTTCCAAAGGCCAACTGGGGATATCATGGGGATCTCACAGGCATCAGCATCCAGGGTACTCCACCAGTTCTTGGATGCCATGTAACCACATGCGAATGAGCACATATACTTCCCCCAAATGCAGGAGGAGTTGGCCAGCAATATGCATCTCTTCCACCATGTGGCAGACTACCTGGATGTACTGGATGCAATGGACTGCACACACATACACATCAAGTCACCACCCGGTGAGCAGGGTAGGCACTATATAAACCACAAGGGATTCCACTCCATCAACTGCCAGATCATGTGCAATGCCCAGGGCATTATCATGGATGTGTGTGCTGGCAGCCCTGGAAGCTATCACGACTCCCACATCTGGCATGCCTCACAGCTATATCAGGTATTTTCCAGGGGGGACATCCCATATGGCCACCTGGTGGGGGATGCTGGCTATGCACTGGAACCGTGGATGATGACTCCCATCAGAAATGCACACACAGCCAAGCAAGAATGCCATAATGAGGCACACGCAGAAACCAGAATCATCATGGAGCGCGTGTTTGGGATGCTGAAATCATGGTTACATTGCTTGGACATATCTGGTGGAGCCTCGCAGTACTCTACAGGAACGTGTGCCCATATCTTCATAGTATGTGCCATGCTACACAATATGATCCTGTGGAAACAGCTGCAGCAGGGACAGAATGGTGAAGGCCCTCACAGCCCACCACCATTGCCATGGGACCCACAGGCACAGGGGGACTCAGACCACGAACACCCTGTGCTAGCCCCAGTAGGCAGACCAAGGCATGTCCAGTATGCCCATGCCTTGGCAAAGAGGGAATGTATAGCACACACACTGACATGTAATATGTGCAAAGGTAGGTAATAGGCTGTCTTACCAAGGGTATTTGTAAGCCTAGCTAGTGTGTGTTGGCTTTCGCCACCCCATAGGTTGGTTTCCTGTGCCTCTGAACAGCAGAGCCAATAGTTCCCTGTGCCTATGTCCAGCAGAGCCACTGCAGTGATCCCTGGGGTACATGTCTGTCTCCTATCCACACGTCAAGGTTTCCCTTGAAGAGTGCTCATGAGGGGCCCTGCCTGATGTACATTGGAATCATGTTCCAAAGCATAGGGAGTGTCCTGGTCAGGAATCTATCCATCCAGCACGTCCTACTCATTGTTGTGGTTAGGTGTATATCCCTAGAGCATGTGGATCTCAGGGGCTTCTGTTTAGGTGGAGCATATCCAGTAATACAGGGTTGAACATGGGCCTTGTATGTCAAGCAGAGATCACCTGTGAGTATGTGGTATTCAACTGAGTACAGCTGGAGTTTTGTAGGTTGGGCTGCATAGGTCATCTGTTTGAGGGCAGTAATCCTCTTGGTGTGGTACTGGTGTGGTCTTCCAAGCTGTTGCAGTTGTCTTGTAAGGGATATCCCAAATGGGGTGTTGTATCCTTTAATGGGTCTACTATGACATGTGTAGAGTCACAATGGCCCCTCTGATCTGGATGCGAACCCATTAGAGATTAGGGGGGCCATGTAGAAGGATATTCTAACCACCTTGTCATTATGGGTATCAAAGGAGAGATTGCTATCTACTGGGGTTCACGGATCCTGTATTACCTTTTCTGTATGTAGGGGACTAGCACCTATGTGGTAGTCCGTGGGTAATTAGTTATATCCAAAGGGGATGACTATGCACTTTTAGTCATTCAGCTTGACGCCATGATATTAACACCAGGTATCCATCTCAGTGCGACCCTTCCAGAGGGTGTCTGTAACAGCTGGGGAAACAATTATGTCCCCTAGTTTGCAGTCGTCTGCAAACCTTTTCAGTCAAAGCCCTCCTGTGCTTGTCAGTATGTCAGAGACATATATACCAAACATGAGGGGTCCTAGGACTGAGCCCTGGGGGATTCCAGTTGTAACTGGTATACAGTCGGACTTAGGGTATGCAACTCCCACTGTGTGGGTTCTGTCCTTGAGCCACTTTGCAAACCATCACATGACATAGGGGTTAATGTTCAGGCGGATTGGTATGTTGATAATACCAGAAGGAGGAATGGTGTTGAAAGCCTATGAGAGATCTAGTTAGGCTGTGTGTACCTCCTTGCCCTCATCTAATGCCTTGGTAACTGTCTCTAAGAAGTCCACCAGGTATAGGAGGCATGGTCCGGCCTTAACAATGCCAAACAAGGAAGGGTCAAAGGTTGGGAGGTACCCAATATCTCTGTGACAGTGATCCATGATGTGCACCATAGCCTTGCAGACCAGGCTAGTCATGCCTATAGGGAAATAGGTTCCATGGTCCATTGTGGTGCCACCTTTGTGGAGTGGGATAACTGTTGCTGTGCACCATTCAGGGGGCACTATGCCCGATGTGAGGCTATTATTGAACATGGTGCGTAGGTGGGGAGACAGTACGATCTGAAGTTCATTTAAAACACAGCCTGGGATGTTGTCTGGTCCCATGGATGCTGTGATATTGCCTTTAGAGTGTGCAGCTTTGAGAGGGATCTGCCAGGATGTTGCCAATATCAATTATTTCTGTAATGTTCATGCATTTGTGCTGTAACTCAGAGCAGATCTGGTTGTTGACATTGAGATATGTGACATAACTATAGAATGCTTTGTGGTTGTTGTTGGTATTAGTTGCGTTATAATTTTCGTAGCTAGCTTTGGAAGATCATATAAGGGATCTCACCTTCTTACTGAGGCTGGCCAGGGATCTCCTCCATGCATGGTATTGTACTCTCGTTTGCAACAGTGTCTTCCTCCTGTAGTACAATATGTTTATGGCAGGGGATCACCAGATTGGTTTAGTTAATTAGGAGTATAGCGTCCTGGTTCTGTTTGGGAAATTACAAGCCATGCACTCCTGTAAGTGCTTATAGAGTGCACTTGTGTAGGATTCAGCAGTTGTAACAGTACTGTCCATCTGCATGGGTGTCATGATGTCCACCACATCTGTCTTAAGAAGCATATAGTTGGCCTTGTAGACATATTATACTGTGGTTCCCTTAATGGGGGGTAGGTGCGGGATGTGGATATCAATGGTGTTCATCACATGGTCTGATCGGACCAACGAGGAGTTGGCTTCACGTGTGGAGCACCAGTCACTCATGTTGGTAATAACTAGGTCTAGGATATTGTTGCCCCTGGTGGGTGTGTGGATAAGTTGAGTCAGGGCATTGGTGTTTATGAATTCCAGAAACTGTTGAGCTAATGTGTTGGTACATGAGTAGTTCTGGTGGGGTAGATTCAGTGAGACTTATGTGAGGAATGTGGTGTTGTGCGACTGTGTACCTTCTCCACATGGCAGTCAGGGTCAGGCTTGGTTGAAGAGACCTTTACCTCCAGTTTGGCTAGATGAGTGCATCTCTCATAGGTTGTAGTGTTAGGTGGTAGGTGGAGCGGCTTGTCTGTGTACATGAGGCAATGTGTACATTGCCTCAAGATGTCCAGATTCATCAGATAGACAGGTGAGAACACTGGCAGTTGACTCTTGGACATGCCTGAATATAGAACTACATTCACCTAGATAAGTGAGGAAACTGAGTACAAGAGCTACATTACTCTATGCAAGTGAGAAAAGTGTATACAAAACCTGTTCACCTTTACCTGTAGGTAAAGAGGAAGATTGAGTGCTATAGTAATTATTAGCTTATGTAGTGTTTACAAGTCCTGAACAAGTGCTTAGCATGAATAAGCAATCCAGATAGGGTCTTGGATAATATAAACACACAGCCCCCTCCCCCCAACAGGTACACAAGCATATATCCATGTACACCACAGGACCCCTGTACCCACAACTATGCAGGTACAAGCTGCACTCAGTCTGCATGGTACCTGCCCACATCACAGGTTGTGTCATACACATATGGAAAAACAAGATGCTCGCCACATACACATCATGTAAAACATAGCTCCATGTCAGGTTGTGTACACACTGAATGGTGCATACCAACAGGTATCACAACCCACAAAGGGGGAGACACTACTGATAATGGGAAATACTTTACTACTACCCTGCAGAGTTTGGTCTGGAAGGCCATGAACCTTGATCACTTAAGTGATGTCAGCAGTACAGATGTAGAAGACAGTATGGTTGATGTCACACTGCATATCATAACCTTGCCAGGTCATAGGACATAATCACCCATACTGTGTACCACCTACACTCGGTATACTAGATGTACATTCCTATGTCACAGGAGTGTTTTGCAACAGGACTGCTGGCAGAACCAGCACTACAGAAGGTGTCTGAATAATACATGATCATTACACCAGTGGCAGCTACAGTATGTCAGGGTTAATGAATTTTATTCCCCCTCATTGTAGTCCATACCTCACAGACAAACAGAAGGCATCTGCCTATTGAAGTATGTGAATGATTATGACCTAGGAGCAATAGCTGACTAGCATTGTCACCCCTATGTTAATAACCCTGTACCCATGAACTACCACTTAGACAGCAGTCAACATAATGGACACTTGTGTGTGAGGGATGCAGCTGGGCAGTTGTCTTTCCTGTGATAGCTACATCACCACACCTGTCAGGTAGTCATATGTGGCAACCCTAATAATGATAGGGTGCCATTCATGAATATAGAGATCAGTGTCATGCCATACAGAATACTCAAGTGACCCATATCAGATCGCATATTTCCTTTAAGGAGGTATTGTCCATGTGCAGATGGCCTACACCAGCCTTCTTATTCCCCATCTCCACTATGTAGAATGATGCATACCCTGAATAAATCCATGTCCAACTCAGTGATGTTGGACATGCTACACGTACTTATCCTGATCTCGAACACATATTTCATGGACATCCACCTACCACATGCTGGACAGATCCTTGTCCCATACACTTGACATAGTCCTGCCATACTATGCATTTCTGTCCATCAAAGCTGCACATCGCTCCCCTCACAGACATGGTGCAATGACCGCATGGTTACGCATGGTATATGTATCATTAACCCTGTGGATCAGTAATGTGGCACTGATCCACCTGGCCCCACAGACCAGCTTGTCTGCTACTGCCAGGTAACCTTTCATCCCAGATTCATACATGGCCCATGGCATATAGCCCACTAGTTGACTTTGACTGGACATGCTATAGTTGATATCCATCACTGAAAATACCATCTGTCTAGCCAGTGTCCCATGCGTATCACATGTGCAACACAGGTGATACATGGCAGGATGTTGAATCGCTGTACAGTGCCATGTAGATGTATAAGGCAGAACACATACATATAAAACCTTATGTGAGCATGTCTGCAGGGTCACAGGTCATATCTGTTAAGACAGTGTAAGCCCTTATATGTGACATATACACTGCATCAAGGTCGACTGTATTAATGTGGACACATCCAGCCATGTGCTGATAGGTAGGAACACCAGTACAAGCAAACAGACATGCCCACATCAAGACAGCAACCACATGGAGTATTTGCAATGTAATCAGGTGACACACATGCATATATGGTGATAATATCCACTCAATATTGAGTGTCACAATTGTGACACAAACATGTCAGTGTCATGTAGGTTTGCAAATACAACTATTTAAACTGAATTAATGCAATACACATGTATGTTCAGCTGTAGCTCTGTGTGTCTCTGTGAGTTACTGTGATCTGTCTCCATCATTGCCGTGTGTAAGGCTTCCCCCTTTTACATGCTTGGAGGATGAGGTCCTCATCCCATACCTACTTGACAATCACGATATCCTGTTCAGCCATGTGCCACAGGATGCACAGCAGCAGGATGCCCTGTGGATGGAACTTTGCAGGAGGGTTAATGATGTGGGTGGCCACAACTGCACATACCAGCAGATGCACAGACACTGTACAGACCTTATTAGATGGGCGAAGCAGCATGAAAATGCAATCGCCAGGGAACATGGTGCAACAGGTGGTGGACCACCAACCCAGCCCCCACTCACAAGTACCGAGGAGCTACTGGCCAACCTGGGGACACCTGCAGAACCACATCCACAAGCCTTAGCCAATATTGTGAAGGTGGGTTTCTCTCAACCACTGAGCCTGGAGTTGCCTGGTAAGTCAGTGCTGCACCTATAACAACTATATTCCATATAGTTGCATGTGTCACTGTACAATATGTAATGTAACATCATATGCAAGGCATGTATACACACATGCCGCATACTATAGTATGCTACTCTGTGTATGCACACATGTGCATACACCATAGTATAGTCTAATGTACTGGTGTATGTGTTATGCACATTGCTCCCTGTAGCCTTTATACAGGGGTGGATTATGCTCATACTGCTGTGTTACTCATATTTAGATACCTCTGGCATTCTGCTGTGACAGCAGCCTATTGCAGGTTAGAGTGTTATTATTTATTAGGAACCGTAATGCACAAACCTATCTGCCATGTGGCCATTCACAACATGTACACATAATGTATGGTCCTGTCACAATATACAAGTTGGACCTGCAATGCATCACAATGACTACCCATGTGCAACACTTGCAACTATGTGAATCATCTCACCGACATGAATCCTCACAAACTTTATTGCCAGATGAGTTGACAGCTGTGCATACAATGGTGGAGGTGCTGTTCACTTTAGGACATACAACAGATCTGATCTACACATGTGGTGAATGCAAACAATACTACACAGTGGGCTGGAGTATGGCCAGCACACAGGTTTCACCAGTGTGGATCATAGCCCTGCTATGAATGTCACACAATGTGATGTGCTATCTTGACATGTCCATGACATCTATTGGCCTGGCTGCTGCACTGCCTACCTAACCTGAAAACATATCCCACATACCACCCATTATCTGCATAACCCTGTTGTCTGTGGAGCATATATGTCATATTGGACAACACAGACATGTGAAATAGATGGCCATCACAATAATTTGGACAACACACGTACACACATGGCCATGGAGGATGGCCAGAGACATGAAGCAACACACACAGTAGACATGTTGTGCTTGTGTGTACACCCTGTCATACAATGGCTACACATGGTTCAAACATGGCCTTTGTATAAAAGTCATAATGTAGATGTGGAGCACTAGACATCCTACAGGCCTGTGCACATCTTGTGTAGGTGTAACATCAATCCACAACTTAAGATGGGTTGAACATCTTGAGGGTGACAGCAGTCACCTGTACAGTATCCACATCAGGCCACAGATACAGTACATTCCAGTTGCTGGTATTGGACATAAATGCCATACAGCTCCTTGTGTGTGTGTGTGTGTGTGTGTGTGTGTGTGGGGGGGGGGGGTACACAGATATCATGTGGGACATGGTGTACCGATGTGTTCACCATGTCCGGCAATAGTTGCCAGGCTGCAGCAATATGGTTGCAGATGTGCAGGGGTGACATCCATATACCCATCAGTGACCTGTGTCACAACTTCCACATCATGGTTTAGTGTGTACACACCACAGTGATGTGGGTCACATTCCACAGTATATATGTATTGCATCTGAACACAGTCATAGCTATGAATCCTGTCTGTAACTCACACTGTATAGCACTAGAGACGCCTCATGATTCCCTGCAATGGCCATGCACATCAGCTAAACTTGCAGTATATCTGGAGGGCGGACAGACACCACTGAATTGGTACACCATTGCCCCACTGTATATTTAACAGAACACCATTGTGTTAAACATGTATGCATGTCATTGCACACGTCAGCAGATCACATGTCATACTACATGTGATTATCAAGGTCATATGACACACATTAGGCAGGTGTACTGTTAACCTGTGCTGGTCCACATGGTGTAACACAGGGATGTATGCTAACCACTACTATGATTGTGTAATTTGCATGCCGTCTGCTATGACACACGCATGCTGTTGTGTGCAACCTAGGGATGTATGATAACTACCACTATTATTGTCTGCGCTGCATGCCATCTGCCATATCACATGCATGTTGCATGCCTTCTGTCATATCACATGTGTGTGTGTATGTGTGTGTGTGTGTGTGTGTGTGTGTGTGTGTGTGTGTGTGTGTGTGTGTGTGTGTGTGTGTGTGTGTGTGTGTGTCTATTGTATAGATTGTAATGTACAGTTCTTGTCTGCCATCACAGGTGATGTAGGTGCATTGCTCTCCTGCGGTACATCAGATGTTAGTGTCCCCACAGACTCTAGCAGTGATGATGAACCTATGATGAACCTATGATTGAGACACAGGTAGAGTTGTCAGGGGCTGAAACTGTGCCATTGGTTGCCATTCCATCTATAAACACCTCATCCCTGCACACAGATCCCATATCTGCACATACCCCATCACCAGTGGACATAGAGGAAGGACAGTTGGTACGTGGTAGCTTGGAACAGAAAAGTGTGGGGGCTATGGAAGGTGTGCCTGCATGCCATGGTGACAGCCAAACTATTGGTGGTGCCCCACACAGGCACATGGCCAGTGCTGCTTATAGGAGGACCTCTGGCCAACATGCTCCTGCATGACAGAGCGCAGCAGCTGGTGTCACCAGATGCATGTTTCAGGCTGTAATGGAGGCAAAGGCACATGCTGAATGCCGCAAAAGAGAAGATCAGAGGCTACAGAGGGCTGCTGTCCATTCTTTAAACAACAGCATCCAGGCAATGGTAAATGCTCAACAGCAGATTGCTGATGCTTTGGATAGACAGTTGGGTGACATGGTTGGAGTCCTTGACCATGGCATGACAATCCGTGTGCATGAGCTGTCTGTGTTGGAACATCTGGTAGGAGTGAGGCATTGGAATGTCGATGTAGGTCTGCTACATCACCTGTGACAGGTCTACGTGTACGAGCTACCTCACATGCCAGATCCCATAGTGAGTGGCGGTAGCAGCAACAGTGCATCTGGTGCTGTGCTGTCCACACCACGACACAGCAGGCCACGTGCACATGGCCCGGGATGGTCCCAATGGGGACACGGTTCCAGTGGACAAGTGACATCAGACAGTACCCAATCTGCACCTCTGTCTGGTAGTGCCCATGCAACCTCTGGCAGGCACAGGTTACACGTCCGTGGCCAGACACCGTGAACTGTAAAACCTCACCTGTACAGTCTGCAGCTGTCAATAATACCCTTGTGTTGGCCAGACACATGGGAGAACTGTGTGCATACATACACGCACGCACTGGACACATATGTAGGGCACCACAACACACACATGCGTAACATCCACACACACCCAATTAGATCAAAGGCCCAAACCCACACACATGATGTAATCCAATGGTGCAGCCTAGGCCTCTGGCAAACATTAACACCCTGTGCATATGATGATGCCTGTGCTGCATCCCTGACATCCACACCATCGGTGCAGGGACATGCTCATTTGGTCTGATGCACAGGGTGAACAGACTAGGATGATACAGGTAGTTTACAAATGTTGAGGACTGCTGACAGGCAGCAGATATACCATGTAGTATAGGTGTACAATACTGTTAACAGTATGTGCATTGTGTAACAACAGTAAATGCATGTAGGTCATGATGTTCTGCTATCCTTCTTCAGGTCTAATTGCACATGCCGGTGGATGTCAGTGTTTGCAGTTAAGTGCCCCATATGTCAATGTGGACTACTCACAGGTATGTATGAATATACCAGCATGCACCATGTAGCTGCCACATACCAGTGAGAATGTCCCACGTTACAAACACGTCTACTGTTCTAAGAGCATGATAGCTGTGTATTAAGCTACTGTGGCCACAGACGTGACATCCATAAAGGGTGACATCACAGGTACAGTTACATGGAGTAGTGAGGTAAGAGATTGGTTTAGCTGATTACAATGGTAGAGGCCAGTGGGAAGTGAGATGCCTCAATGGGAATCAGTAATACATGTTCCCATGACAGGATACCAACACACAACTGCACCCACACACTCAGGTATTGACACACATGTATTCAGTGACACTGTAACACACACACACACACATACACACACACACACACACACACACACACACACACACACACACACACACGGCTTCACCAATACAGTAACACGCACTCGCACACAGTTGCTACTGGTGGGATGAGGACCCCTGCCTATGTGCAAATCATCAATACAGTACTGTGCACCTACATGACGTGCCACAAAGAATACACATGTACAGGTAGTCAGTACGGCCTAATAGTGGGGACATCAACACGGATAGTAGAATGCATCACCTGAATGGTGGGAGGGGTCTTATCAGTTCAGTATGGTAACATACATCCTCACCCCAGTGACCAGTCAGCCCTACATACACACACAGTGGCATTCTGTAATTAATACACCTATGTCATGCACATGCAGATACCTCACATGTTTGAGATACATGCCCCTGCCTATGTCCTGCTTTCTACATTGCAGTCTGTTCAGATGTGTACACTAGTGTACAGGAGAGTGAGTAACAATTGAGATGTATTCCCCACAATACTGACATATATGGACACACACATGCAACCACACATGCCAGCACTGTGAATCTCATACCTGCCTAGCTCATGTTATGTATGTCAGACGTACAGCAGCATTGCATGTATTACAAACTGTACTGATGCTTCCTGTGCCAACAGTGCTGATATATGCACAAGGGACGTCATATCTATTAACAGGCATCAAGTGATTTACCTTCGTTGTCACCCTGACCGCTGTCCAAGTTGTGTGTCATGTCCTTCAATTAACTAAACCATTGCTTACTGGTTACACAGGGTATTGTAAGACCACTTGTGACACACCTGTCAGCTGTCCACAGCAAACATTCATCTGCAAAGATGCCCCACCACTTAGTTATTTCAACACATCTGTCCATATCTGTGGTACATCTTTCTGTACATTCAGCATATCACCATATACAGTTGGCAATGTTGAGGCTGCATTGCAGCTGCATAATGTACTAGGATACATGCCACCTGCATACATCAGCAACTGCACACGCATGTTATCTGAATGCACAACACTACGTGTACAGGTGTGTAGGTCCTACAATCCTGACATTTGGTCATGTTTATAGGCATTGCAATTGGTGGATATGTGTAATGACATACATGACACATGGACTGCCGTATGATATGATGGGTGACCAGTACAGAGTGGATGTTACCTCTGTCAACATTGATATCACACCTTATGTACTGTTAGCATTCAGCAGCCATGGACCTACATTCCATGTGCATATATGTAATGGCTGTAGCCACCTGTTTGCACAAAGGACTAGAACAGCTATCCTACTTACAGGTATGCTGTGTGTGTGGCATGTACATACCCAGGGCAGGTACATGTATGACATATCCATACATGAGGGTGTGTACTGGTGTACAGCAACAGACATCTGTTAATGGTGAAAAGTACCGTGGGCCCTTGGTATGTATACAGCTGATCTGGTCACAGACAGTGGTATCATTGCATTGCATAACACATGATGCAACTGTGTCAGTACATGTGTACTTTCTACAGTTGATGTAGAGCTTAGTACAGTACACAAGTCAAGGGTCATATGGTAGTGTACTCATCTATGTCATACAACATGTATGCTTGCGTGTTGGTGGTCCAAGGTCATGGTGGTGTCTGCAGTTTATATCCTAGAATGGAGCATGTGACACTGTGTCCTGCACATGGCTCATCTTTGACACCTTTCATGGGGGGACCGGTCAGTACATGTGAGTGGCCTTTATGTATGTGGGTACACCACCTGGAGCGGTCTGTACCTGCATTATGGCCCACATGTCTGGTTCTGAGGTATATGATGATAGTGCTAGGTTCTGAGGTATATGGTGGTAGTGCTATTGTGCACTACAGAGACATCAGCCAGGTGTTCCTCACTGCACAGATGTCAGTACTCCCCATTGTTTGATCTACAGAGACCAGCTGTGAATATGGACGCTACACATCTAGCACTGGTTAGCATAAGAAACAATGTAGTCACCCTGTAGGTGTATGGGAATTAACCTGTGTTTAGGCCATTTGCCTTGGAATGGCACTGTGTGGACGGATGCGACTTGGGTAATATCCACACTCCCTTATATCATGGATGCATGTGATATGTGACAAAGGCCTGCCTACTGTCAGCCATGTCATCCCAGAATGACAGCTAATGTTGTGTAAAAGACCGGTGTCAAATATATGTAGAGCAGCGTTCCCACTAACAATGACAACTACTAACACCAGAGCCCATTACAATGTGTTCTTTACATCTACCTGTAATAACATGGCCACTGTGGCCCTCCGTGTTTAGCATCAGAGTGCATCCCAGTCAGCCCTGTGCTACTAGGAGTATGAGCATGCCCAGTATATCCTTGTGTAGATAGACACATAGTAGTGCATTCTGACCAGCCCTGTGCTACTAAGTGTGTGAGCATGCCCCCGTGCTACTAAGCGTATGAGCATGCCCAGTATATCCTTGTGTAGATGGACACGTAGTGCATTCTGAACAGCCCTGTGCTACTGTGTGAGCATGCCCAGTGACACCTTGTGTCGGTTATGTGCCTCTGTATATGGGCATGGCCATTGTAACCCTGTATAGTGGTAGTAGTCATCCATTCCACAGATGGGCATACTCCAGGCCAGGATGGATTCCTACTTTAAACACACAGGTTCACAGGTATGTACATCTTAACTGCCAGAATCACTGTTGATGTCTACATTCCCAGATCGTCATAACAACAGCCTTCACATGTATAGTCTGTGTGGCGTGATTCGCAAGTATGTAGTATTGTAATAGTAATCTGTAAATAGGCAGGTGTTCCGTACCCGACACTGGCGTGCGTGTGTGTATATGTCTGTCACCATTTGCCTGTGGACTCTAAATTGCTTTTAGATGGCCTACACTACATACATTTCTTATACCCACTGTTAGCAAGGCTGATGATGTCACCCATCTACAAATACACCTCTGGGAGGGCTGTGTGTCCCAGTAATTTTGGTAGCGTGTTCTGTAACTGCGTAATGCTGTAGTATAATAAAGTAGTTAGGTCGGTGTTCTAGTCCTACACGTGTGTGTGTGTGTGTGTGTGTGTGTGTGTGTGTGTGTGTGTGTGTGTGTGTGTCCGTTTGCCTGACGACTGAGTAATACCTTTATACTGCTCACACTCCATACATTTCTTATACCCACCATTAGCAAGGCCAATGATGTCACTCATCTACAAATACACCCCTGGGAGTGCTGTGTCCCAGTAATCTCGGTAGCACTTTCTGTAACTGCGTAATTCTGTAGTGTAATAAAGTAGTTAGGTAGGTGTTCTAGTCCCACACTTGCCATGTGTGTGTGTCCCTGTTTGCCTGAGGACTGAGTAATGCTTTTATACTGCTCACACTCCATACATTTCTTATACCCACCGTTAGCAAGGCCGATGATGTCACCCATCTACAAATACACCTCTGGGTGTGCTGTGTCCCAGTAATCTCAGTAGCGTGCTTTGTAACTGCATAAAGCTGTAGTGTAATAAAGTAGTTAGGTCGGTGTTCTAGTCCCACATTTGCCGTGTGTGTGTGTGTGTGTGTGTGTGTGTGTGTGTGTATGTGTGTGTATGCCCGTTTGCCTAATGACTGAGTAATACCTTTATACTGCTCACACTCCATACATTTCTTATACCCACCGTTAGCAAGGCCAGTGATGTCACCCATCTACAAATACACCTCTGAGAGTGCTGTGTCCCAGTAATCTCGGTAGCACGTTCTATAACTGCGTAATGCTGTAGTGTAATAAAGTAGTTAGGTTGGTGTTCTAGTCCCACACTTGCCATGTGTGTGTATGTCCCCATTTGCCTGAGGACTGAGTAATGCTTTTATACTGCTCACACTCCATACATTTCTTATACCCACTGTTAGCAAGGCCAATGATGTCACCCATCTACAAATACACCTCTGGGAGTGCTGTGTCCAAGTAATCTCGGTAGCACATTCTGTAACTGCGTAATGCTGTAGTGTAATAAAGTAGTTACGTCAGTGTTCTAGTCCCACACTTGGCGTGTGTGTGTCCCCATTTGCCTGAGGACTGAGTAATGCTTTTATACTGCTCATGCTCCATACATTTCTTATACCCACCGTTATCAAGGCCGATGATGTCACCCATCTACAAATACACCTCTGGGAGTACTGTGTCCCAGTAATCTCAGTAGCACATTCTGTAACTGCGTAATGCTGTAGTGTAGTAAAGTAGTTAGGTTGGTGTTCTAATCCCAGACATGCCAAGTGTGTGTGTGTGTGTGTGTGTGTGTGTGTGTGTGTGTGTGTGTGTGTGTGTGTGTGTCTGCCTGCATAAGACAAGTACAGTGCTTTGTAGTATTCGCTGTAGCGCGTTCCCTAAATGCATGTTGCTGCATTGTGATATGGTAGGGGTTTGTATACAGGACATGGCAAGTGTGTGCTTGTCTGTCAGAGCCTGTGTAGAGGTGGCCCTGATTGACTTACCATTGTACATGTTTGGGAGCACGTTTTGTAGTTTTCTTACACAGTATCCATCTTGTGACACATTGGCCACCACACGAGGAGTCCAGCTGTCCATTAGCCATGGCACTGTGTTGGCAAGCCATACCCATATATCTGGCAAAAGGGCTGGTGAACTAAGTATGCAGCCCTAGTAATACCCAGTATATGTCCCGCACCCATATGCCATGCACACAGAACGTTGCCTAGGATATCCCACTATGTTGCTAGTAACATACACATTGAGGACAGATAGTAGGCATGGTGTGACTGCAGTGGCCTGCAGAGGATTTGGCACCCTGTACAGTGGTACATATATGCGGGTATTCTGCCTTCACTATGTTCCACACTGAATAGCTGCAACATATATGTGGTGCCATCATATGTGATCCACTAAGGCTAGACAATGCTGTACACATGCGCCATGTATGGACCCATGCTACTGACACCAGGAAATACCTGTCCATTCTATCCATGCAGGTGCAGGGCCGACCTGCTCACTATAAGCAGGTTTTGCCACACCAGGCCAGTATTGGCATATCGGGGTATAACAGGCTGTGTACACTACATGTGTCTGCCAAACCAGGTACACCTGTACATGTCACTTTACAGTATTGTGGGACATGCACATCCCAGGCAATGTCCATGTGAAGGACTATCAAACACAGACATGGCATGCATTGCAAAGCTATGCCCCTACACATTGGTAAGCAGGATGTCAGGCCAGATAATGCAGTACCCATCTGTGTGGGACATTGCAGACACTACACCTCTGCACTGCACACCATTGTCAGGTGACGCAATGGCAAGTATTACCCCTCATCCAGCCTTGTACAGCCATCTTGCACAGCCAAACACTACACATCCATGGAGCAATGCATACCTGCATGACAGTACTGGCACCCTGTGTCTGCGTGTGGGTTGTGATGCTCCCAACCACAGTCACTCCCAGTATAAACCTCATTGGTATACCAACGGTTGTCAAGCACTTTCACATGCCCTAGCCCATAGAACCTCCAGATATCCCCTGTGGTGCATGTGGTCCTGTGCTTTACTGCGGTGTGGCAAACTAAGTATTTACATTGTATATTTGCTGCTCTGGCAAAGTTGTCAATGTGCGTCCATTAGAGTGTGGTTGTGGTGACAATGGCATCCATTTACACGGACTGACATGTGTGCCACACCTAATGTATGTCTACTATATCTGTTGCAGATGGCACTCACTCACCTACACACATGTTCTTACAGAACTGCAACATGCCGCCTCTGTGGCACATGTAGTAACGTCATGCACATGTAATAGTAATGAGTAGTCAGGGATTTGCCCCTGTACTATTCAGCATGTGGCAGATGATGCTTATGGTTAAGTCTCCAAGCCCTTCTCTGGTGTACATTGCCTATCCCGCACACACACCCTCTGGTGGATGTGAAGGTGTACACCTGCACAGCAGCAGCATGTGTATTGTAACAGATGGAAATGGTCAGGTGATGGCCTCTGCACCTATTGCAGTCCTCCTCTAGCTGATTGCATGTGGTACAGCTGTGATGGTGTTCCCATAGCCATTCACATGATAAACACAGTACACTATCTAGGGAAACATGTTATTATCTGGCTATTACAGTCACTGTGAGTGGTACCTGGATGTGGTGTTCTGACACGGCATCACAGATGATATCTGTATGTACCTCAATCATTTTCCACAGTGGGAGGTAGCCTAATGACAGGAGGGTGATGTGCCGCACAACTACAGCATGTAAGTGTAGCTATGCTGCATTGAGACTACTGCCTGTTTAACATGTGTGTGGTAATGGCTATTCTGCATGTTAAAATACAGAATGACAGTACTCTGTTCATGAGGGAACCCCATGTGTAGAGCCATCTGTGAACAGGTCAGTGTGTTTAACCATTTGTTTCCTGTGTTACACACTGAACACACTTCTGTGCACAGCAGAAGCATGGTGTGGGGATTTCAGACAGTACATGATGATAGGGATGTGTTACTGCCATGGCATCCCTGACTGGACATGTGTCACATGAGACAGTGGTATGACTGACCCTGTGTGGGATTCCCAGTGACAAGCCAATGATGGGCAACTGTTCATAGCTGCGGTCACACGTCTACTACACATTTTGCAGTTGCCATGCAGTATATATGCATGTGTTGTGCTCTCTCTGCAAATGCATACCATCTGTTGTGTTGGGTTGCTGGTGATATCTATGCATACTGTTGTAGGTAATCCTGTATGCTGTTGTCTATCACTAAGCCATATGTGGGTTTAAAACGCAACACCATAGGCTGAATGGGTTGTTAGGTCCTAGCACATCTTTCTGTCCCACTTCAGCTGACCATGGCACTGGTCACTAGCACATCTGGGGCCCAGCCATTAACATCAACCTCTGTTGGCTCTGCACCACCTTCTGGTGGTACAACCACTGAGGATGGAGCATGTCCCCCTTGGGAGCGGGAACAGACAGGTACATATCTGCTGTTGTGCGGGCCTGGACATGTTGCGTAGGTGGCTCCCTAAGGGGTTACGAAGCCAGATATGCCAGTTCAAGGGCGGAGTGTCACATTTACAGAATGATGCTGCCCTTCCTGGACAGCCCCCAGCACTGCTTCCTTTGCAGCTATGTAGGTGCAGTGGCAGTTGCCCATGGATGGAGACCTCCGTCCCACTGTTCCCATGGGCTTTTGAATGCTGAAGACCCATCCCCATCCAGGGTGTATCCCCCCACATGTGTCATATACTAACCCTGTATGCTGTCATTTCTGTGCTCCTACCTATCCTCCACGGCCATACCTACACTCCTTCCCCAACATCTGACCCTCACCTACAGATACATAAGGCCATTCAGCTCCTAGGACACCATCCGCCCTATACATAGCTGTGCATTATACACACGTGCCCACTGGACACATGAAACCTTTGTAATAGGCATCATAACATACTACTGTTATCCTCACCACTGTCCCTCAGGTGCACGGTCCTGGTATGCACATCACTCCTACATGGTCCAGGTACACGTGAGGAGGATGACCCCATTGTACACAAAACACTTCCGGTCCCTCTATGGTTACCCCATTTACCTTTGTCATGATGATGATGTTGCACACAGCATATTGCAGGAGTACTGTTCACACATAATGATTGGACAGGTACTGTTTTGTTAATGTACATTACATGCACAGAGTGATGTATATGGCCAATGTACAACTATTTGCGTGTATGACTGACACATGTCTGTCTGAGGGAGTCTTGTGATCACATAGAGCAACACCACTACATAATACAGGTGTCACTGGTGTTTCCCGTTTCATTTGTTTGTAATGCTTTGTTTCCACATGGTATGTCCCTGATACATCTCTATATATGTATGTACCTATATGCTGGACATAAACACTCACATGTACATCTACATAATGGGATACATTCCTATACTGTTGAATGACTGTGCTGTATGATATCCTCTGGTTACAGCCTCTTACGCTCGATTAGCCTCTACATTGCTTAACCAATGCAATACTCGCATACTGGTAGCCAAACATGCTTACACCCGCTCGATCCCGCACTTGTTAATGCACCAACATTGGTGCTTGCATGTGTCACTCACACCTCTGGGTGTGAGCGAGGACCATAATATTACCTTGTGATACCTATTACATCATACTACATGACTCCAGTATCGGGATTGGCCACCCATTAGGCGACAGCATCGCATTCATCTGTACGGAATCAGTGGCCTGTCCAGTGACACAATCATATTTGTGTGTACCTCATACAATGTGCTCCCACCTTGTGATGCCTATTACATTGGAATACATGAATACAGTATCAGAAACAGTTGCCTATTAGGCAATGGCATGGTGTTCAACTGTATGGAATCAGCGGCCTGTCCAGAGAATCGTTCATATTCGTGTGTTCTTCTTAGGCATACCTTGTGATGCCTATCACATCGGACTACATAACTACAGTCATTGCCAGCCTTAGGCATAGGCTAACTAAGCGGCCGCCTAGGGCACTGCTTTAGTGGATGCATTTTACCAGTATTTATTTGGTGTAGGTAGACCAGGATGGGGGCACTGGGTGGTGTGGTGGGGGGTGCCATTATGCCCTCTGCCTAGGGCACCAGTTGACCTAAGGCCACTCTGACTACATTATTGGGAATGGCTGCCCATTAGGCAACCACATGGTGTTCAACTGTATGGAATCAGTGGCCTGTCCGGTGAATCATTCATAATTGTGTGTTCATCTTACAATCTGCTCCCACCTTGTAATGCCTATCACATCGGACTACATGACTGCATTATCGGGAATGGCTGCCCATTAGGTGATGGCATGGCGTTCGACTGTACGGAATCAGCAGCCTGTCCAGTGAATTAATCATATTTGTGTGTTCCGCATACACTCTGCTCCCTTCTGGCTGATACGTGGGAACAGAGACCCTGCATTACAAATGAGTAGTTGGGTTGTGGTAGCCACATCCGTCGGACGGGTCATGCAACCGCATACCTATTATAGGTTTGCCACTTTCTCAATTGGCCAAGGTAGGACTTTAGGGTTACCACCTGTCCCACTTTGCGAGGGACAGTGTGAAAATAATCAAGACATACCACATGTCCAGATTACAGGACATTATTATATTCTACGTTTCATTAATAATTGCATACAACAGTTATTTTATATATGACACTTCTATATGTTATGTGAAGTAGCATAAGCAATTCAAATGCAACTAGATCAAGCTTTTATTTGTGCAAATAAGTGTAATCCTGTACAATGCATGGCTGTAGGTATGTTTAGTCCTGGAATGTCTGACATTTCTACAAAACATGTCCCACTCTGGCCATTTGGAAAGGTGGCAACCCTATAGGACCTGTATGTAGAGATGTCAGACTTTACAGGGCAACACACCCACAGCCAGTAGAAAGGGGTGTACTTCACTGTTTTGCCTAAATAAAAGGTTACTCCTGTAGCATTAGAGTTGCTTATACTGTTAACTATAACATTTAGGTGTTTCAGAGGAACATAATTGTTTTATGCTACTACTACAGGCAATATAGGTAGTCTTTGCCCTAAATCACGGGACATTTGCCTTAATTACAGTTATTATGCAGAACACAACTGCCCACAGGGGAGTGTCCTTTGCAAGGGTGGACAGGTGGTAACCCCAAACCTATTATTCTATCAACCTTCTAAGGTAGCCGGCGGAACATGAGCTTTCTTTCACTATCAGACCTCTCATACGAATGGGGAAGAATAAACACTGAATCAAGGACACTGCATAATGACCTCAGGGACACATTTAGAAGGTTGGTGCTATTAACATGACACATTGACGGACACAGAGCACATATGTATTCATACGTGCATGCAGTTTATGTCTCTTACATGTTGTCATTATTCATTATGTGTATTCCACCACCTTTCCTCCTAATATCACTAGTTTTAGGATGGTTTAGTTGCGACTGTGTTAAGATTCTGATTCGTAATCATGGACGTCCCTGGTAATCAGGGACAGTTCAATGATATGGTCCCTACGTATTCCCCCAATGGTTTACGGACTGTCCAGTAGATGTGCTCCTACAATTTGGGAGGTATGGGCGTCTGCTATACCCACATCGGAATATTACTTACACCCATGGGGTGGTCCTAATACGTGTCTGCCAGACAACGCCTGCACGCCTAGCCCCATAATCACATACCCATAGTTACCCTAACTGCCACTACTCTACAGCACTCATCCTTACTGTAGGCGCAGGTGGACACAGGTGGGATATGAACACAACCCTACACACTGCCCACTCTCCCCATGTCGGGACACGTCGTACATTGTGTCAACCCATGTGTTATCAGGCTTGCACAACCTACTGTTCCATGTACAGCTACATCCTGGTTGTAATTGTGTTCCCCCATTGGCTGAATGTACCAAATTTTTGGTGTCCCACAAGGGACATCACTGTCCATGTTTAAAGTGTTGACCTTGTAGATCTCTCCCAGTGGTACTTTCCTGCCGGTGGTCTGGGAAGCAGTGTTGTATTTACCTTTATTGTGTGTCTGTATGTCTCACCGGCCTAACTGGGGGGGGGGTGGTAAGTAGATGTTTGTTGAGTGGAACCCCACCAACATATGCCCGGTCTAAACATGTTACCCATAACTGCTGTAACATAACATAGGTATATACATGTGCATATTTACTGTAACATATATATATATATATATATATATATATATATATATATATATATATATATATATATATTTACATTAATATATACAGACATATCTGCATATGTATTTATACATGTATATTCATATCTTGTTGTTTTTATATATATATATATATATATATATATATATATATATATATATATATATATATAATTATATATATGTACATCAGTGTGTCAATACATTCTCTGTTCATACGCACTTACACATGCGTAATGGTGTTTATAAGCTTCACCAGCATAATAGTGCCTAATTCATTATAACGCCGACACACTCCAGTTATCTTGTAATCGGTATGTAGCACGTCATACAGCGGACAGATGTCGCGATATATTCATGTACAGATTACCGATGGTAATTGGAATGTGATAGTGTGATTCGACCCGTCCATCTTCTGCACAGCCTATTATTCCATGTACTGTCGATGTTTGTATGGGCACATTCTTAATATTTATGTCAACAAATGGAATGCATGTGTTACAGAATTTGTACTTCAACATATATTGTTGTCTGCATGTGAGTATGCATATATATACCTTTTATGACCTAGCTGACCTCCACGGGGCGGTCCATTAGAACCAGCCCATCCAACCCTGGCACGTCTGGATCCATAATTGCATACCCATAGTTCCTCCACTCCACCTGTATTAAATTTACATGCGTAACATCCATTATCCACTTGTTATCGCAGCCATGACACACCTTTACACATTTCCCTCACCAGAGCTTTTGGGGCCCTACACACTGTCCTGCCTCGTGTATTCACAGCGTCTCCCGTCATGCATATTTGCACATACATGCCTTTCCTGGGGTTATGGAATATGGTCATTTTCGCTTTCCAATTTTTGGAGGTCTCAGCATGGGACCTACATTCCTTCTGTGTGCAAAGTAGACCTAGCATTTCAACGATGTTACTCCCACTGGTAAAACTCTGCCTGTGGTGTGAGTAGCTGTGCTCTACTCACTCCTGGGCAGCTTTTTATGACATACGCTGAAAGCACTTTATAATGCCAACATTGCTCTTGATTCCCTTCACATCCCTTGTGTATGCTTTACTGTTACAACGTCCATTCTTTATATATATATATATATATATATATATATGTATATATATATATATATATATATATATATATATATATATATATATATATATATATATATATATATAGATAGATATATATGAGCTGCTTACACCCAAGCAGGCGAACTCGCCTATACTTACTGTGCGTTACATATGTTTACTGTCACTTATTTGTGCTTATTTGTGCCTTATACATTATGACAATACCACTTTGAATGAAAGGATCTGGTTAATAGTCTCATGCAATATACATGTTCACCTTTACATGTTTAAATGTCAGCTTTACAGCAGAGCAACATTCATTCCACAAGGAAAATGATATGTGCTATTGCCGACCTTGAACCGTGAATGCCTTTTCATTTGGCGGATGCTCTAACCACTACACTATTGGTGTTCTGCTTCCTTTATGTGTATACCCATGGTGCATAGTTACCCGAACACATGCCTCATCACTTCACTTACACAGCAGGCATCCATTTACCTGTTGGTAAAAATGCACTACTACATATGCGCCATTCCCTATTCCCTACTGCTCTGGACTCGTGCCGCATGTTGACTCACTCCGAGGATATTCAGACCTCCAAAGCCTACAGCCCCTGAACATACGTGTGTTTGATTGTCAGGGTGTTCATTTTGTCTTCCTGGTTTAGGCTTGTCTGACTGGGGACCAGGACTGCCCTGTACCCAGCTGAAAGTCAGACTTAGCAAGGGGAGATCGTTCATTCCACTTTTAGCATCCTACCTGTGGTTGGGGATGCAGAGGTGTGCTCACCTATGGCCATCCTGATATATATAACAGCACTAACTATTACAGGGATTTCCTATATTGTGACTATGTCCATTCTTCATATCTACATATATATTTATATATATATATATATATATATATATATATATATATATATGTGTGTGTGTGTGTGTGTGTGTGTGTGTGTGTGTATCGGTCTGTACATACACATGCATATACACCTACATGCTCATTTACATTTCCCATACCACTGAATCACCGCTACCTACCGTCACGCATACACGCTTGCATACCCACTTACGTCTCGGGTTGCCACCTTTACATATGGCCAAAGCGGGGCATTTTCGGGGCACACATCAGATTTTACAGGCCGACACATACCCACAGTCAGTACAAAGGTTCAAACTTTACTTATTTGCCTAGATTAATGCTTATTCTTGTAGCGGTTTGTTGCTTAATCTGTTTCTTGTAACTTTGAGTATTTTACATAAATAACTGTTTTATACAACTGTTACATGAAATATGGGATATATTTCCTACAATCACAGGACATTTGCCATTGTATTATATTTGGTCTGGACACAACTGCCCAAAAAGGGACTGTCCGTTACAATATGAGGCAGGTGGTAACCCTACTTACGTCTGCTTTACAGCGCCTTAAGCACCCTATATCCGACTGCCACTATGCGAATGTGTAAGGTATATAGTCCCGATAATGCATGTGGGGAGACGTGCATCACGGTGAGGTGTTTAATCCCGGGTCATAGGTTCTGCAGGACTGGCTGGAGGCTTTGTAGTCTTGTGGACAACTACTGCTCATACAACTTGTATCCAGATGTATACAGGACTGGACATTGTGTCATGACACCAAGACTAATGTTTAGAACAGATACATATCCCATGAGGGATATCCAAAAATTGTGTTGACCGATGACCATCTTTGCTTTATGGCTGTAAGGTAGGGTTATACATGCAAGGGATACATAGTTTGCAATCTGAAGACTGCCTAGGGTGAGACTGCCTACTAGGTATGGGTAGGGGTCACTATGTGCAGATATGGCCGTGCCTATCTAATAGCCCAAGTATGGCTGGTTTTGGTGGACATTCAGGAAGGGGAGGGTGTACTGTGAAGGGGATGATGGGTATTCAATTATTTATCCAGGTGTGTTGGGGTTGGATGGCTCAGTTCAGGCCAGACCATTATTTGGGTATGTGCTGGTAACATTTCTGTACATGTGTATTGCACATTTTAATGTTCACATGTTTGTGGGATTGTTTTGTGGATGTGTATATTTATTCTTTGGTTATCTTCCTGATTCACCCACCGCTCCCTCCTAGACATCCAGTTCACCTATTGTGCATCCAACTCAGTCTCCCCTTGGTGAATTATTACATTACCCGTCACCCCCCACCCCCATATTCCACAAACAACATTCATCCCTTCTCTAGTTGATGGCCCATGGCACAGTCAACAGAACACATTGCGTACACTACATATCTCTAGGACCAATATGGTTGTGAGCTCTACACTAACATTTCAGATTATCCACATGCTGTACTTCACACACATAGGTACTCGCAAATACTTATCTTTCATGACATGGTAGGTAGACCCGGGTAATACATGTTCATCTATGGGCCATCCTGACAAGGATGACTTGGACCGCAAATGGGCAGATATTGGGCAAATCCTTTGACCATTGGTAGGGTTGCCACCTTTTTATATGACCTGGATGGGACATTTTCGTGGCACACATCTGCGTTTACAGGCCAACACATACCCACAGTCATTACAAAGGATAGTACTTTAGTTTCATGCCTACATATTAGCTTTTATTGTTGTAGCGGTGTAGTTGCTTATTCTGTTTCATTTACTTGCTTATTCTGTTTCTTGTAACATATAGCTATTTTATATATGGACATTTTTATTTTATTTTTATTTATTTTACATTTGTTGACCGGGATAGTCCGACTGGATGTATGTCCATTTTCAGCGGAGGCCCGGGGAGAAAAGCTCCAAGGGTAAGCAGATACAGCATTACATAATACCAGCATTACATATTACAAACAGACTATTTACAGAGATTACATAAGTAAGCAAGTTAAACAAGTTCCACAGGTTAGAGTTAATCCTGAGCGCAAGTCAAGATTAAATTAAATTACACAGTAAACTGGTTAACAGATTTTTACACATTCTAGAGAGAGTTACCCAGGCTTGATACATTGACATAGCCAGTTAAGTGACAAATGTTGTTTGAGTCTAGTTTTAAATTGACCTAAGGTGGAAAGTAAGGTAATATCAGCTGGAAGAGAGTTCCAGGATCTACTTACAGAGTTTGCAAAGAGAGAGTCACCGGCTGTGTTTTTAATTTTGCTAGTCTGAATTAGTAGTTTGTTAGAGGATCGAAGCAGTCTAGGATTGTTATAAGGGTGATAATATTTTTAAGTGCAGGAGTATTGTCTGGATTATAGAGGATTTTATAGGCCATAATCAGTTGGTTATACTGGATTAGGCTGGGTAGTTCAAGCCACCCAAGCTGACTTAGATTGATGCAATGATGTGTCCTAAAAGGCAGCCCAGTGGTAAATCTGGCAATGTGGTTGTAGCAAACTGTGAGTTTGTTAAGGACAGTTTTGTTTAAATTTGAGAGTAGAGGGGATGCATACAGAAGGGTTGAAAGAAGGTGAGAGCAAGCTATGGCAATTTTAGCTGGAGGGTTTAGGAAGGCTTTTATTCTGTAAAGTGACCCTAGTTTTTTATTGATGGTTTTGATAGTTTGGTTAACATGTAGGTAGAATTTTAGATTATTGTCTATGATGACACCTATTAGTTTTGTAGAGGGGTCAGGGGAGATTATTGTGCCATCATCTGAATTTATGGTAAAGGTGAAAGCAGTAGACATATGTACTGTATGGGACTATTACATAACATATGGGACATAATTATGTCCTACTATCGCAGGACATTTTCATATTTATTATGATTTTGGTATGGACACACCTGCCTAGAGGGGGACTGTCCCTCACAATGTATGACAGGTGGTAACCCAAACCATTGGGCTAGGCTTGGCAATTGTCGGCGCGCTAACATGATGCGTTTCACTTCCACTTGGTATAACTAGTGACACTACAATGGAATACAGGCACAGGGTTTTAAATATCTTTATTTGAGGGACAGGGACTCAATATTCAACTACGTGCCTTTGTGTTTACTTCTTATTGTGGTGTTCGCAATGATGTCTTGTATGCTTTGCATACATTTCAGTATCCATGGACACTGACAGGAGTGATTACTATTAAAGATAGGCTGCACTAGTCAGCATTTTAGGTTGCGCGTATGCAGCCGACATGTTCACGCCTCTGTACAGCACTTGGACACACCCCCTACACTCATCTATGTTTCCTATGCACGTGGCCGTTACGGCAGCGTGCCTTCATTAATATGCATGTGGTGCTGCAGCGCCATCTCTACACCGCACGGTTGGCGCAAGGCTAACGCCGTCCTTGTGCCGAGCTTCATGAATCCCGGGGAAGGAGAAACTTACTGTCAGCTGCCTGTCAGGTGCCAGGATCCGCCACATAATGCACGCACTCAGGTCACTCCAAAACAAGTAGAAATATGACTCTGTCATTGTCCATATTGGTGTGAATGACCTGAGACATATCTCCCTGGACTACATGAAAAGAGACATGGAGGAGCTCTCCGATCTTGTAGCCCAGGCAGGTATGACCCTAGCCCTGAGTAGCATCCTGCCATCACCCAGAATGATACCAAAGTACAAGGACAAAATGACTGACTTCAACAATTGGCTAAGCTTCTGGTGTCATTCTAAGGGGATCCAGTATCTGTCTGCCTGGGATAAAATGATCAACAGACCATGATGCTTTGCCAGAGATGGCCTGCATCTGCCACCCTTGGGATTCTGGATAGTGACTAAGGCTCTTGCCACCCTTATAGTGCCTTTTTTAGGCAAGGTTAAAATGACAAATTCACCACCATAACAGGTATAAGCAAGCAACATCTGAAGGTAATGCTGCTCAATGCTAGAAGTCTAAACTTCAAAATGCATTCACTCAAGGCACTCATTAAAAAGGAGAACATCGACATCTGTGCAGTGACAGAGACCTGGTTCAAGGCTCCAGAGAGTACCCTTGCATTACCAGGCTATAATTCATACCACACCTTTCGGCCACCTAACCTGGACCAAAACACTAAAGGTGGAGGCGTGTCCATATTCGTTAAGGATATCCACACCTCCACGCTAGTTGCTCAGCATAATGCATCCAGGATTATCCAAGTGCAGCTAACTCTAGGCAAGACCGTAATCCAAATTGTAACTTGCTAAAGATCCCCCACCATGCCCCAGGATTCCCATTCCTCATTTCTTGATACACTGGAAAATATTAGGGTACAACCCAACACCCTAATAATGGGTGACTTCAACTACCCCACCATTATCTGGGAAAACTACTCATGTACCAACTCTTTTGCTCAGTGTTTTCTGGAATTCATCAATTCCAATGCCTTGGATCAACTTATCCACACCCCCACCAGGGGCAGCAATATCCTAGACCTGGTCATTACCAACATGGGCGACCGGTGTTCCACACCAGAGGTCAATTCCTCATTGGTCAGATCCGACCACAAGCTAATCAGCCTAGACATTCACATCTCACCCCCACCTCCCATTAGGGAAAGCATCAAAAAAAAATTCTCTAAAGCCAACTTCACATTTCTTAAGACAGAAGTGGCAAACTTCACGACACCTATGCAGACGGGCAATAGAGGTATGACTGTTGAATCCTACACAAATGCATTTTATTAGCACTTACACAAGTGCATGAATCATGCTATACCTAATAGAACCAGGATGCTATCCTCCAAAAAAGGAAGCCATTCTGGTGGTCCCCTGTTATAAACAAACTCTACAACAGAAGAAAGAGACTGTTGCAAAAAAGAATAAAATCACATGCCTGGAAGAACTCCCTGGTCAGCCTCAGTAAGAAGCTAAGATCCCTCATAAAATCCTCCAAAGCTAGTTATGAAAACAAAATCACCACTGATTCTAAAGACAACCACAAAGCATTCTATAGCTATGTCAACAATCTCAATGGCAACACTCAGATCTGCTGTGAGTTAAAGCACAATGGCACTAAATATACAGAATCAACTGATATTGCCAAAATCCTGGCAGATAGGTTCAGTGCTATCTTTACCGCCCCACCCCCTAAAGGGCCCATCTCTATACTGGAAGAATGCAAAGTTACTGTAATCACAGACGCACAGGTAAAAACCACACTCTCCAAAACCAAGAACACAGCATCCATGGGTCCTGACAACATCCCAGGCTGTGTTCTACATGAAATACAGAATGAACTGGCACCCCACCTAAGCACCATGTTCAATCATATCCTCACCTTAAGCTTTGTGCCTACTGAATAAAGCACAGTGACGGATATCCCACTCCACAAAAGAGGAGCCACCACGGACCCTGGGAACTACCGCCCCATTAGCTTGATGAGCCTGGTCTGCAAGGCCATGGAATGTATCACCATGGAATTTATAAACAAAGACATTGATAATCTCCAAACTCTGGATCCCACCCAGTTCGGGTTTGTAAAAGGCAGATCTTGTCTCCAAAACCTGACTGACTTCTTTGAAGCAGTCACCAAAGCCGTAGGCGAGGGTAAGGTGGTTCACACAGCCTATCTAGATCTCGCCAAGGCTTTTGACACCATCCCCCACTCTGGAATTATAGATAAACTCACTAAACTAGGTATAATTCCCTATGTCACAAGGTGGGTTGCAAACTGGCTTACTGACAGAACCCACACTGTGAAAGTAGAAGACTGCAAATCCGACTTCAGACCAGTGACAAGTGGAGTACCACAGGGTTCAGTCCTGGGTCCTCTACTGTTTGGTATCTACTTTTCTGAAGTACAGGCTAACACAGAAGGTCTTTGGCTAACAAAGTTCGCAGATGACTGCAAACTAGGAGCCATAATTGAAACTCCTAACAATGTGGACATCCTACAAAAGGGCCTCACTGAGACAGATGCCTGGTGTCAAAGCCATGGCCTCAAGCTCAATGCCAAAACGTGCATTGTCATCCCCTTTGGTAAAAACTTTGTACCCATGAGCTACCACATAGGTGGTAGTCTACTTAACACTGAAAGTGTGATAAGAGACCTTGGGAAACAGGTGGACAGTAGTCTCTCCTTCGATAATCACATCACCACAGTAGTCAGGAAATCCTTCTACATGGCAAACCTCATCAGAAAAGGTTTCTCATCCAGGAAAAAAGAGGTCATTGTTCCCCTCTACTCATCACTCATTAGACCCATTATAGAGCACAACACCCCTTTTGGTATGTACCTCACAAGACATCTACAACAACTGGAAAGGCCACAGAAATACCTCACAAAGAGGATTACCAGCCTCAAACAGATGCCCTACGCAGACCATCTAAAAAAACTACAGCTTTACTCCGTCACCTACTCAGAGGCAATCTCAGCCTAACATACAAACCTATGTAAAACCCAGAGCTGTTGGAAATGCTCCACTTAAAGAAATCCCAATCCCTCCAAGCTACACGCTCTAGGGACCTAAACATTGTCACCACACTAAACAGAACATGCTGGAGTGATAGATTCCTATCCCAGAGACTTCCCATACTCTGGAACAAACTACCTATCTATATCAAACAAAGCTCCTCATTAGCACTCTTCAAGAAAAATCTTGATGATTGGATGGGAAATAGGAAATTCACCCCAGGGATCACCTCTCTGGCTCTGCTCGACAGGGGCACAGGAAAATAATTTTCTTAGGTGGCGAAAGCCAGGGTACCTTTATTGATAGGCTTGTATAGGCCCCAGGGCCGATAGCTGAGTACCTACCTATGAATCTAAAACGTACAGTATTTTACCAATTCCACTTTCTGAGTAGCAAAAGCAAATTCTTCTCTTATAAGAATGTAACAGTGTTAGCACTTATGGTCAGGTCCATACACTTGAAGAAAAAACATCACATGACAGGGAACGTGTTATTTTGAAATGATACAATCCCTACTGCTATGTCTCTGGGTCAGGCTAGAACTCAGTATGATCTGGAAACAAAAGTCTGCAATGCTTGGTGTTCTGTGTGTGCCAGGGGGACACTTATGTGACTGCATCATTTTCAAAAGACAAACAATCATACAAGGGTGTCAGTCTAAGTCACAACTATATTTACTAATATCTCACTGCATAACTGTACTGCAGGAAAGAGAAGCACAATCCCAAAATCTAGTACTGTTATGAAACATGATTGGAATTATAGTAAACCCATCCTATTCCAAACTTAAATGATTCTTCATCCTTCAAAAAGTAGTTCCAGTTTAATTAATAAATACTTTGCTTCTATGAAATTCTCTTTAGTTTTTTTTACAGAGTATAGTGCAAGTTAATGTATTTATTGTGTTTTCTCTGGTCCTGAGGTACGTCAGCAAATTATGACATCACTAATAATAGCAACATTGTAATGAATTTCTCATGTATGAAACTGATGGATTTTGGCAAATGGCACTGTAACCATTGCAGATGACATAGTGACTATAATGAGTCATAATCAACACTGTCCTGCACAATCCACACTCAATATGCCTTTATGTTTTCCTTATTTAGCACAAAATAGGACATCATGTGGAAAGAAGGACTATAATGTTAGCGCTTTTTCCTATAGTGATATTAGACTTAATTCACTCTACAAACATGTTCCTTTATCTATTCCTGTGTTCATAGAATACTATGTAAATCACCTTTGTCCTCTTGGAGCAGTATCACAATACTGGTCTGTTTTACTAGAAGAATTGTGCAAAAAAGAAGCTAGCATGTATGAAACAACCCAACACAGACAACAATGCACACATCTAGTGCTGTCTAGAAACCAAAAACTGACAGCAAGAATTCGACTTCTTGCAACAAAATACTAAAGATGCCCACTTCCGTTCTAGAAAGTACTTGCTTTATAGTGACTAATGAATTCAGTTTATTTTATAATGCATCTCCGTCCTCACTCTACCATATCACTTCACGCTTATGAAATGATACACAAAAATCAGTCTATACCATGATTATATATTCCTTATTTAGGAGGAGGCATTGGCCTCCTCAAAAGTGATTAAATGTATCGATCTGCAATTGTAGGACTGCACACATATCTGATGAATTCATCAGATCGAAGCATAGTGAAAGTTTAAAACCATAAGGAAAACAGGTCTAACACGACTTCCCTGCTTAGTTTATTGGTGTGAAATGGGAATGAACAACAAACCAGACATAGACAAAAATCAGGCAGCAAATGAATGTGTAAAAAGAAAGAAAAAAAAAAAACAAAGGAAGGAATCTAAGGTGAAGGATCAGATGAGAAGAAAGAAATGTGGAAAAGGCATAAGTATGCTTGCAAGTACAGAAAACTCCTGGAACAAGCAAATATCAATCAAGATCTGATGCGAGAATGGTTAAGGAGAGGTGAATTTAAACAAAAAGATGCAAAGTTAACATCAGCGGCCCGGGATAGTGGGCTATATATATATGTAGTTGGTTTACAAAGTCCATTGAACACATAGGAGAAACAGACAAATGCAGGTTTTGTAAAACATAACTGGAAACAGTCACACATTTTGTTGCTGGGTGTGATACACTAATGGCAGTGGACCTGTATACTGAAAGGAATAATAATGTGGCAAGACTATTGCACTGGGTATTGTGCAAACATTATGATACTGAAATAGCTGAGAAGTATTGGAAACAGGACCAACAAAGCATTATACAAAATGATGAAGTTTATGTAACGTGGGATCACCTATTACCAACAGTTCACAAAAATAGATGTAAGAAAACCAGATGTAGTTGTCCATGTAAAGAAGACAAAAGTAGCATTGATTAATGAAAGTGCTATATCCAGTGATTACGGTGTCTTACATACCGAGATAGAGACACACAAAGTCATAAAATAACAGGATTTATAGATAGAAATGAGGGCAACGTGGAAGAGGGATACCCTAATATTTCCATTAGTAGGAGGAACAATGGGTCTCATGAAAAAAGAATTTACAGTCATATTTAGATATGCTATCGATACATTAACTACAGATGATTTGCAGAAGGAGTCAGTTTTGGGCAAATTGTGAGTGCTGTGAAGAGCACTTTTGGCTAACATCAACGACTGAAACAATACGAATTTCTTGAACTTTAATCATACTAAACTTAGGGATGGGGTCTATTCTAGACATGGTACTAGAAAACCAAAAGACTTGGAGAAATTAAAAAGGGTGAAACCATGTCAGGAGAAGTACACCATCTGCATACATAACCAGCGTTATGTTGATGATGGTAAGGATCAAAAGAACTGAAACATAACTGTCACAAGTGTTATGTTTTTAATTGATGTCTGACCATCTCCTGTTACAACAAATATAGATATAAGCATATTAGATAATGTTTTAATAATAAAAAAAAAATAGAACAGTTCATTGTCATGTTGTTGAAAAAGAAACCCAGCTAAAACATTCGGTCTGATGGCCACTGCTTGGCAAAGAGACTAGGTCTGAGTGTGAATGCATGAGGAGTCATATCAAGTGAAAAATAAAATGCCAGGAAAAGAGATATTACAGTATGGGAATTCCTAAGTAGATATCAGAAAGACTATTCATTGATTTTCAGGCACATTTGTATATCAAATTCGTGACAATGTTGAATGCATATTCAGAAGGGATATTGTGTATGTCAGAAATTGCATCTTAAACTAGCATTAGTACATAAAAAGTCTTGCTTTTTATGGTCTGTCTTAAATGTTGTCAGTGATATATCATTCCAGTTTATGCCACAAAATTTTTGTCATTTTATTAAGTAAAATGGGATCATTCATTTCACTGTACAGTGAGTAATCTGCAGCAAATTAGTTAAGAAGAAAATTCATGCAAACTTTTAAGACTGTTATGAGTAAATATGCCATATCGGAAAATGAAAAAGATACCTGTAGAACTGTCCTAAAATAGAGATATAAGAACTAGATTATAACAGATCAAACCTGAGTTATAGTTAACAATTCCATTGCCCTGTGGCAATCCCTGATCTCACACCTCCTGCAGTTCTAAACAAGGAGATTGTTACAGGTTATAATGCACATGAAGCACTGAGCACTTTAGCCCTGTCCACAAATGTGGCCTTTGAATGCCAGTACTGCTCTACTGACTGCTTGCAATCTGACAGTCAAACTTACTAACACCATACACCCCAGGAGGCTGCCGCCTTTACTACATCCTAGCTACATCTTTGGATGAAACCAAATCTTTGTGGAACTTTTTCAAACAAGTAGTACTTGTAACAGCTGTAGCATCAGAAGCTTGCAAGGGATAGATCATGCTATAAAGACAATTCACCATATCTCTAGATATCACTTGTGGAGGTCTAAACTGGATTCAATGATTTATACTGGATGGAACAACGCTAGTATAATTTCAGTGTCAAGGGGCAGACATATTGACTTCTTCAGAATACTTTCTGTCTGTTTGAGAGGTAGACCAGCAAAGGTATAGGACACTGCACCGACATAAGAAATAAATCTTGATTTTGGAAGTTGAGACTGCAAGGGGGTATGATCCACTATAGTTAGATCTGTAAAACATCAAACGTGCATCTTTATATAAAATGACTGTACAAAGCAGTTATGTTTTTACCCAGCTTTTAATAGCAATAGTATGAATCCAGGCTTATTCTTTGGTCATGGTGTGAATTTATTCAAAGTTTTTAACATGTTTGATATCAAAGCTTTGTGACTAGCTCTTCACAACATATTTACATGCTATAAGACTTAACTGATAGAAATTAAACATAATTCAACATGTAAATTAATGTAATTTCATCTACTTTTCAGCTACATCATTCAGTTCATGCAATTTATTGTCTTCTCTCTTTTTTACAATGTTCATCCAGTATTACTTATTAACTGTTCTACTTTTTTCCTGTACATCGGTTAATTCACTCGCCTTCCATATTTCATTTTTATTCTATTCATTCTCATGCTCATTTTATTTGTGTAATATTCCTTTAGTGTCACAACTATAGACAGAGAAAAATAGTATTACGCCTACCTTGTTTAATTAGAAAAAACTTAATCGGTATCCTCAGAGTTACAAGACTGCGATAACAAATGTATAGGTATAATATGTTTGAAGTTAGGATACATAAATTATACTCTCTAAACAAATATAGGTAAGAAAAGAAAGGAAGCAAGACTTTGCGATACATTGACCCAGGTGTTAGTACGCATAGATAGTGTGGCCTTGGGTGGCACAGTATTCATGTTGATGGCAAAGGGGCAATCACTTAAAGGTCTCTCTTATGACAGGGTGTTTCATAAATTGCTACTTAAATATCAAAACTGAAATGTATTTTCCAAACTAGTCTGATCTGCAACCTTAAAGTTATGATAAGTAGCTGTATTTTTTTATATTTGCCTATGGGCCAGATCATGATGAAAATATGATTAATTTGCTTCCCTAGTTAACAGATTACAATTAATAAATACATGTTTGATAGTAAGATGCAATCTGGCAGAAGTAAAGAAATGTTTTGACTTCTTCACTTTGTAAATCATGTCAGTTTGTTATAGAAATCAATGATCATTTTGTTGATAACATAATTTTCTTACTTCGGGAATTTAGCAGCAGCACTGATGTTGTTCCTGTTATTATTACTATTGATATGTTTTTCATTATTGGAAAATCATAGTGTTGTTATCATTTAGTAGGTGACTTCTCATTATCAACATGTTTCTTTTAAGTAGACAGGAATCACAAAACTTGCTTGCCAGGGCCATCACTGAAGACACTGTTTTCCTTACTGTGCATCAGACATTATATTGAACTGTGTTACAAGTACAATGTCACAGCTTGTGCCTCAGGGGGTCAACAAGTAATGTAATATCCTGATTGATCTCTCTGTTGTCAGATAAACAGACAGTACATGTAGCTGAATGTGTCAGAGTAATATGTCAAGATTCATGCCAAGGAACATCAACAATAGTGCAGTGCAGCTAGGCAATACAACAGCAAAGCCAAAATGTCAATATTTTAAACTTGTCACATCATAATAGTTGAATGATATGTATGGCCAAAAAATGGCAGACAGCCATTAAATAGCTACTCACTCATCTCACCATGCACATAAAACATGTGTAACACGTTACAATGCTTCATCATCACGGTTGTGTATAATACGTCCATGTGTGTGTGTGTGTGTGTGTGTGTGTGTGTGTGTGTGTGTGTGGATGGATGTGGGTGTGTGGGTGTGCATGGGAGTGTATTTTTTTTCTTTTTTTTTTTTTTTGTATAAGTTAAACAGATGCCAGAATCAGACAATAGTTCAGATTTGTTAGTAACCTTTTCTGTGTACCAGACAATTTACAGACTGTGGGGAAATAAATTGCAATTTCTGAAGTAATGACAACAAAGCATTAAGTCAAATGCTTTGCACAACTTTACAGGGTGATATGATCAACTGAAAGCAATTTATTCAGCTTCTGTCGAAACATTGAATGAAGGATTATTTATTAATTATTTTTTAGTAAGAATCATAGAATGAGCCTACTTTAAATGCTAGTACATTAACTTCATTATGTTTATATGCAGAAAAATTTGCAATTTCATCTATACCTCTCATTATGTGGAAGTTTCCTCATTTTTAGTTCCTTGACGTTTCAAATTGAAAGGCTCTATCACACATTTAGTGTTAAGAATTTTGTTAACTAATATCCATGGTAAATAATATTAAATTTTATTAATGCCTCAAAAGTATATTTTACAAGAGTAAAGTAAAACATTTTAACCATCATGTGAGCTTCCTAGTTGAAGTTGTTTTTCAAGCTGTTAACCAGTGTCCCACATTTTGCCCATTTGTTTCACTTATGAGAGGTATTCCACATTTTTTGGATGGAAAGTAGGGAGCTATGATCTCATCTGCAGTTTTCAAAACCCTTTTTGAGGCATTATTTGAATTATATGGACCATATAAATTATAGAAAAGAAAAATGGCACAAAATAGACAGAGCATGTTCTCTATCTATATCTATCTATATCTATTTATAAATATATATTTGTGTATATATATATATATATATATATATATATATATATATATATGTATGGTTTCACTTCGTATTGCCAAAATGCTGAAATATCTAATTTCAGCATTTCGACAGCATAAAGCTGAAACCAGCAGAACACCGACACTACACAATCATGAACCCACAACATCAAACACATAGCATACAGCACACAACACACAAACCATAACACCCACAACATGAAACAATTAAACACAACAAAACACCACACTGACATGCACCTACACTATACAAATGCAGGGGGACAAGTCCCCTGCACCCTCACTCCCCCTACTTATATATACTAACTCTGAGATCGCACAAACAGTACAAAAAAAAAAAAAAAATCACACGCAGCCAGCACACACACACTCATACCTCCACCTCCCCGCCCTAACCATCTTGTACAAGTTATAAAAACACTCACACGCACTCACTCACCTTAAACTGCAGACACCATCTCAGTCAAACACTTCCACAATATAAGGTAAATATATAAGAGCGAATTTGACATAGTCCTATTCGCGCTTATGCACTTTTGTTATTTCGAGGTTTCGGTTTCATGGACATGAATTGCTGACATTTCACCGATTTGTGATTATGAAGTGAAACCAAATATATATATACACACACATATATATATATATATATATATATATATATATATATATATATATATATATATATATATATATGTATGTATGGGTAGACTTTGTAATTTTGAAACTTCAAAACCTTGGACATCACAATCCCGAGGTTCAGATGTTCGAAGTTTTGAAATCTCAAAAAAAAAAAGACTTAAAACAATAAAATGTTAGTAATCATGTTTTTGTAGTGGAGCAAGCCCACCTGCACCCACCATGTGGGGGGCACCCCTGCTACTTAAATATATCAACTCTGAGAATGCACTACAGTGAACAGAATGTTAAAGGTACCATTCCACACTGGCGGGCAATCTCAATTTTTCAGTTTCGAGATTTCAAAACTTTGAACATCGGGATTGTGATGTTTGAGGTGTTGAAGTTTTAAAATTACAAAATCGACCCATATATATACATATACATATATATATATATATATATATATATATATATATATATATATATATATATATATATAAATAGGTAGATGTATATGTATGTGTGTATGTATGTATATATATATATATATATATATATATATATATATATATATATATATATATATATACATATATATGGGTCCTAGTTGTTTAGTCAAAAGTACGGTTAACCGAACTGTACTTTCGCGGACCCACTTTAGCAAAAGTGTATTTTATCGAAAATGCACGTTCGCTAAAGAAAAACAAACAAAAAAAAACATGCAGTTTGCATGTAACATTAGTTGTACTTCAACACTACAACTTGATGTACAACTAAACAAATGCTTGTTGAGATTGTGGTACAGTGGTGATAAGGGAATATTCCCTTTTCCCCCACTGTAGTGCGAACTTGGAGTGAAAATATTAAAGTAGGGAGGTATGGGTGGCACAGTCCCCTTGCATAATCATGTTTAGTGTGGTTTTTTTTTAGTTTTTATTTTTATTTTTCCGCGAAAGTGCATTTCGATATAATGCACTTTCGCAAAAGTCAGTTTTCTGAAGTACGGTTCGATGAACCGTACTTTCAATGTAACAACTTGGACTTTTATATATATATATATATATATATATATATATATATATATATATATATAAGGACACAGAGAAACACATACAAGACAAAGGATAGCACTTTTCTCCAAGTATGGGCTAATTAAATATATAAAATCCAAGATTGCACTCCACAGAAAAAAATGGCAAACATACCATCACATGCATCCATGACTGCCTGTTGTAACCTTAGTAACATTCCCTTTTAACTTGCTATACTGCAGCATAACTCGTGATAGTGTAGTGAAGTCCAATCTTGGAGTTAATATATTTAAGTAGCAGGGGGTGTGGGGGGGCACAGCCCCCCTGCTTATATTTGGTGGAATGTAATCTGGTTTGTGTTCTGTCTAGTCAGTATATATATCCTATGTGTTTTCATTCTTTTGAGATTCAGGATTTTGAGTTTTCAGGATTTAGAATTTTCAGGATTTTGGGCTTCCAGGTTATGAAGTTTTATAAAATTCAGGATTGTGATATTTCAGGATTCTGAAGTGAAAAAAAAAAAATATATATATATATATATATATATATATATATATATATATATATATATATATATATATATATATAGATATAGATATATATATAGACATAGATATATACAGAGATATATGTACACATATGTGTATAGATATATCTATCTATATCTATCTATCCCTCTCTCTCTCGCCTCTCTCTCTGTTTCTGTCTCTCTCTCTCTGTATATATATATATATATATATATATATATATATATATATTGAATGATTTGTTATGCAGGTTACAATCCCATACAGATTAATGGCAATGTCCTCTCAACTGCCATGACTAATCATATTTTTGACCTATCAAACTCTGATGCCAGTGTTATAGAGCGAGGAATATTCCATATTTGCTACATAAAAACTGATAATGATTACTAGAGGTGCATTGTCAGTTATGGAATGTTTACTCTAATGTTTTTCAGACCAGTTTTAGAAAATAAAAATGTCATTATGAAAGCATTCTGCTGTCTTAAAAGTCCTGTAAAAAATATGTCTGCAACAGTTTCAAATTCACATTTTTTCTGCTATGATACCCATATTTCTCATCTAGATGTACAGGTCATGACTTTGCTGTTACATCCTCCTTTCTTTTTTCCTGCATAACTTTATTTTGCATAAACTTTTTGTACCAATTTCCCCTCTCATGTTTATTGCATCTGCAAGGATTTCATGCAGTAGGCTATTACCTTTACCTCACCACAAAAGTCATAGCTGATAATGGAAGTGATTGTCACTTCAGTTTACAGGTATATTGAGGAAAAGGGTAATTTCTTTCTCAGTATAAACCTCGGAAAGCCTCATCCTGTTATATGCCTAATAATCATGAGATCTAATACATTCTATGAAGAGAAACTGACTTCCCACAATTAAGGCTTTGCAACTTCCATCACCCATGCAATGAACAATTGTATTTACAGTTGTTATTCATGTTATGTTAAATAGCATCAAGACACTTTTAACAGACACATATACAATAATGTTTCAGATTATCCATAGGCAACTGTAATGCTAGAGATTAAGTCATGAAGAAATATATCATCCTTCCTGCTGTGTGTGTGTGTGTGTGTGTGTGTGTGTGTGTGTGTGTGTGTGTGTCTGTCTGTGTGTATACATTGATGTGTGTGTCTCTGTGTTATTTTTGTTATCTTCTCTGTCTGAAATTATTAGAAATGTTAACTAATCAACTACTTTTGAAGCATTCACTGTATATGTCTTGTGTGTAATCTTTCTTGTGATGCCCTTGTATTTCTTCCCAGAATCTGTGTAAAAGTGAAGTGCAACACACATACAGGCACTACACACTTCCTTCATAGCACCCCTTCCAATACCAAACATCAAATATTGAGATTAAACAGATGTTCAGGGTGGGGAGTAAGGAAACCAATAGCAAATTTTCCACGTGACACGTTTTGGTGTGGATGTGATACTTGTTTCTTACATTTTTAACAGGTATATGTTATACAGATAAGCATTTTGATAATTTTTGAACTTCTAACATTATATATTTGGTAATGAGTTTCTTTTCATCATTTAATATGCTAATACTAGCTGTTGACTCAAGAAAAGAGTAAGTGAGTATGTGAGTGAGAAAAAGCTAGAAATGCGCAAAGAGTGTAACTGGACATTGTTAAACATGGAGAAGGTACATGACAAGGTCCCAAGAAAGCATATTTGGGCAATCCCGTAATGGTTCAAAGTTCTAGAAATATGAGAAGAACTAGTGCAAGCTGTGTACAAGGATCTAATGACTCAAACACGAACAGTGTTCGGTCTTACAGAGGGTTTCCCAGTGGGAGTGGGTATGCATCAGGGTTCAGTTTAGACCTCACTGCTGTTCATAGTAGTGATGGACCACATTAGTAAACAGGTCAGAGGGGACAGGTCAGCAAAGTTGCTATATGCATATTATGTGGCATTATAGCAGACTCTGAGCATGAACTTCAGCAAAAGGGTAGGGAAATGGAATGCAAAACTGAAGGCACATGGGATGAAACTGACTACAAATATGACAGTTGTAATAGCAGCATATGGAGAAAAACAGAAGAAGCTGTGAAATGAGATAGAAGGGAAAATAGTGCAACAAGTTAATAGCTTTAATTAACTGGGAGAGTTGGTTGAGGAGAAGGGAAGCCTAAATGAGGAGGTCAAAGCTAGAATCTGAGGAGCTGCAGCTAACTAGCACAGCGTGTCAGGGATTGCATATGAAAGAAGAATGCCAACAATGTTTAAAACTAAGGTGTACAAAACAGTGGTGTGATCAGTGCCACTGAAAGGTACAGAAACTTGGACAGTAAAAACAGAGCAGGTGAGGAAGCTAGAGGTGATGGACATGAAGTGCCTGAGATGGGTCGTAGGATGCATACTGTGGGAACGTTATGGAATGAGGATATAAGAGCAGAAGCCAGAAAAAGCAGAAGAGGTCAAAGAGAACAGATTACAGTGGTTCAGTCACATGTGCAGGAAAGCAGAGGACAGTCTAGTGAAGAAGATTTGGGAGAGGCATAAAAAAAGCAAGAGGAAATGAGGGCATTCAGCAAAGAGGTGATGGATTGTGTGAGAAAAGACCTGTGACAGTCAAGTATGACTGTCGAAGAAGGTAGGTGAGTGGCATTGGCTAGGAAGAGATGGCAACAAGTGACACAATATCCCAACCTCATGCAGAAAATGGGAAAAGGGGGGTTGATGATGATGGGCATATAGTGACATACTAGGAATGTATTAGCAGACAGTACATGTGAAAATTCTGTGGAACATGTATTTAAATTACAAACTGGAGGATTTATGTTACTCTATGATTTACATTAATATTAACTTCATCTCATATAGTATAGCTATAACTTTTGCATTAGACATAATAGTATAATAGTTTTATAATTACTAAATGGTAGTAGTTTTCAATTACATATTTATTTGTTTATGTAGATGGAAGTAGATCAATAGGTAGATAATGTTTATGAATGTATATGTGTATTTTTCAGTCATTTAACGAATTTTGAATATTATGTGTATTATTAAGCGCTCTTCCACTTTAAATGGATCTGGCGCCAAATATTCTATTTAAATCATTTGTATCGGTTGGCAAAATGTTCTGATGAAGCTCACGATTGAGTGAGTGAAAGCGTTTAACTCTTTTGTTTTAATAAATGCAGTTTGCCATTTTTTACCGATCGTGGTGAGTTCAATTACTTTATCCAAGGACGGAGGTTGTGATATTGGATAGTGGAAGTGTTCTGGTGAGAGCGGAGGTTGGCGTTCTTTTACCTCTGGTTTTGTTTTGGTTTATGGTGTGGACGGAATGCCATTCTACTAGTTTAAGCAGTCAGCTCTATGAGGGGGGTATTCAAATGAGATTTAATAGGTGGAAAATTGAAATACATTCTCATATTAATCCTGACATAAATACAAAGTTAAATTATGTACTAGTTTTGAAGAGTGAATAGGAGTATATCTTTAAATTTGATTTTTTAATTGTGTTTTTATACTGGTTATTTCAATGTTTTTCTGTCTGTTAAGTAGTTATTTTTTCTCTATTTAAATCTAATAAATTTTGTGACTCTTAAATGGAATACATGTCCTAGATTGTTTTACACCTGCAACTGACTTGGTTATCAACTCATTTTTATATAGTTTTAATGTGCTAATTGTTGGTTCTTGATATCTATTTGTTATTAATTGATGCCAGGGGTGGAGTTCATATGACAATGCAGTTCATAGTCAAATATAATCTGCATGGTGTTGAACTGCATCAATAAATAATTTTCCATGTCTAATAATTACCTTTGAGCAAAGTTTAAATAACTACATAGGTGAGCACCCTACCATACTGTGCAAGTGTGTATAATAAGTACTTATATGTAAATATGTAAATAAATGCACAACCTTCACAATGTAAAGAAATAGACAGACACATAGACATATATATGTCCACACACACACACACACACACACACACACACACACACACACACACACACACACACACACACACACACACACACGCACACAAAGACACATAGACATACACAAATTATCATGCATATATCTATGTACACTCAGGCAAAACCTGCACATTTGGATTAGCAAACTATCCAGGGTGAAATGGATTAACTTTGACTGCTAAGATTCTCCCTTTTGGAAGCATGCATGAATGGAATTAATAGCCATATATACGTACATATTGTGTGATGCTCTGCACTGATTTTGTGTAGTATGGAACTGCACTACCACAAATCCATTCTAAAGCAATTCTTATAGTTTTGCAGTTGTAAACAGTGGAGGCTGTACAACATATGATCACACTCACAAGCAGTGCTGAGAACTTCCACTGATCACTGGAGAATCTCTTTGTTACTGAGTGTTATAAGAGTTATGAATCACAAAACCCAAACATAGTGTGCAAAGCTTGTGCAGCTTTATGCTGAACAGAAGATGTCTATGAATTCCACTCCTGCCATTTACAGGTGTAGCCAAAACTGTTCTCGTGTTGCTTTGCTTTTTTACCTGACTTACCAGTTAGTTTATGCCCCATGATTTAAGATTGTCTTTACTGTTATTGTGAGATAGGTTGTCTGACAGAACCTTGGTAAACAGGGAACAATAAAAAAAAAAAAAAAAAAACTGACCATATTTTTGCTGTAAGAAGAGACTTATGAACCTACTTCTGGGAGCAGCAGGCAATGGTTTTAGATCAACATTCCATTTATAGTGATATCTCCAGCAGTGAAAGGAAACTGGACATTTGTCAACCCATTGGCATAAAGGCAGGGTACAAATGTGCCATCACTGACACAAGTTTGGGAATAAACTGGAGTAACTGATTGGGCTGGACAGTGGGATAATGATGGGTGGCCTACAGTAAATCTTCATATCTCAAGGGGACAGTTTGAGGAATGCTGCCACTTGTGTGATCTCTGATGGCGACCAGAAGCCTCACAAGTCACCTCTCAATGGTATCAGTCATGAAATTAAGCACTTGGTGGGTAGATGCATGCAGCAGGTACATGGATGTCATTGTGCTAGCTGTTGCAATAATTAAGGATCTTGATAGTCTGCTGGATTATTGAAGGCCTCCTAGCTTTTTGTCTGTAACTACAATTGGACCTCTTGTTACCTGAACTCTAAATGTGTGCTGCTAGGAATTAGACTTCCAGAGGAGTAAGGAGGCCCACAAGGTGAATGGTCATGTTTGGGATTGTCTGGAGAGGAGTATCTTAAGAATTTAGGGCTGGGCAGATGAGGAAACTGGAAAACAGGTAGATGTTAAGACCAGTCAGGGTGGGGAGAGGGACAGGGGAATAAAGAAAGAGGTGGGAATATTAATTAAGCCAATTGTTTTGTAGTATCAACTCAGCATGTCTTAGAGATCTTTAGGATAAATAAGAATACATTTTATTCAACCATATCTAAAAGCATACTTAGAGATATGCAGAATGTGCATCAAAACTTTCTGGATATGCCCCTCTGTTTCTCCCAAGAAACTATGCAGCAATGGTTAAGTCCAATATGTTTGAAAATACTAGACCCAACAAAGGCAGACATTAGAACTGCCTTTTTTGTCCAGAAAAAAAAAATCTGTTATCACAGGTTAGCAAACAGAGTGCCATGGAACCTACCTTGAAATTATAAACTTTTAATTTAGATAAATAAGACTTTATTAGGAAATAGAATGATTGCACTCTAAAGGCCTCTATGGATTTAATGAGGCTGATTATTCACAAGATTTTTGTTGCTTAACCAAGTGTTAGGGCTGAGATTATCAAGTGTGTGAAGCAAATTTAGTGATATAGTTCACATTTTGATTATTACAAATTTATAACTGAGCTTTAAAAGCAAACTAAGAGTATGATGATAGCGCTTTTGATAGAAAGAAATCTCAGTTTGAAAGGGATCATCATCATCATCATCATCATCATCGTCATCACCACCATCATCATCATCGTCATCATCACCATCATCATCATCATCACCATCGTCATCATCACTATCATCATCATCATCATCATCATCATCATCAACCTTCTCTTGTCAGTTTTCTGCATGCAGAGTGTCATGTCAACTGCCACAGTTTTTCTGAATTCAGTACCCATCTCCTACCTTCCCTGACAGATATGTTTATGTCAACCAGTGCATCCATTTCTTTGCTGGATGCACAGGTTTCCTCTTGCCTTTTTCAGCGAGTTGTCTGAACCTCTTTTACTTTCTGTGCCATTGGCTTCTGCTCTGATGTCATTTTTTTGTCTGTTCCACTATGTGCATCCCATCATGCTTCTCATGCACTTCATCTCTGTCACCTCTAGCTTCCACAAAGTCATTGCCTTAATTGCCCAGGCTATTGTGCCACACAGTAGTACTGGTTCCAGCACTGCTTTCTACAGTTTCATTCTCAGCTTCTTTGGCATTCTTGTTACATACTGCCAGAAACGGTCTGTGCCAGTTAGCTGCAGACCCTCTAGCTTTGATGCTCTCATTTGTTCTTCTATTCTCCTAAATTACTCCTTGTAAACACTTAAAAATGTTGCTCTTTTCCATTACTTTACATATTACAGTTTTCAGCTTCTTCTGATTTATGACATTTGCTGCCATGACAACTGTCATCTCATCTGCGCTCAGTTTCATTCCATGTGGCCTATATGTTTGCCTTCCATTCCCCTATCATTTGCTGATGTTCTTATTCAGTGTCTGTTTGCAATCTGCATAAAGATGCTTTGTCTAGTCTAGTCCATCAACAGTATGGACAGCAGTGCACTCATCGGTTAACACTGATGCACATACACTCTCACTGGGAAACTATCTGTGAATCCAAACACTGCTTGTACTTGGGTCATTGGGTTCCTGTGCATAGTTTCTACTAATTCTATCAGTGTTTTAGAGACTTCACACTATTAGAGGACTGCCCACATCAGCTTTCTTTGGACCATGTCATATGCTTTCATGTAAATTCTTCAAGTCTAGGAATACCCCCTTTAAATTTTTTATCCTCTCTAGCTTCTTCTCAGCTATCTGTCTCACAGTGCATACCTGGGTCAGTTGTGCTCCGTCCTGATATATAGCTCCACATATTTTCTATCAGTCACCCTCTACTATGTGACAGGCGTTTGATTCCTTTATACAGGCCAAAGATGTGCATATCCCCTTTGTTCTGATATACTAATTCTCTGGTCATCTTGGATACTGCTGTGATTATCATCTGCAGCCATTTTTCCTCCCTAACTCACCCATGACCTCATCTGAGCCTGCAGCTCTCCATGACTTCATTCTCCATTTTATGCTCCTTTTTTTCTGACATAGCATCATCCTGACAGCTGTTCCAATGCCCCACAGCCAAGACTGTATCCACTGGCAATCCAAACAATCCTACCAATTTTTTTTGGCAGGACAAGGGTGGCTTTTAAAGCTATTCTGTGGGATCTGCTGTCCAATTATCAGCTGAGAGGTTCTAATTTTACTTATGGGAAATTCTCCACAGCACATATTCTAGACCCTCATTAGGGGGTCATGCAATGGCAGACCATACCAATCTACTCCTCACTTTGTCATGGAATTAATATCAGTAAGTTGCTCTGCCAGTATAGTCAACCAAATCCCATTTGGCTTCCGAGCTTCCATCAGAAGGCTCAGCTTGCTTTGTAGGCCTGTGCATGGATCACTGTCCCTCCAGGGTGGGTAGGGCCATCTTCCCTGCTGCTCTATCAGTTACCTGGGCTGCTAACTGAACCTGAGTCAGCTTGGCTATAGTCAGGATTTTAACCATCTGTGCCACTGGAATTGCAGCCTGAATTCATTTTCTTTAATGTTGTTCTTACTTTTTCTAGGGTGGACTTTTCTTCCTCTTTCATCATAGGCTGTGCCTGGGACAGTACAAGTTCGATGGTGCTTCCTTCATTCAGAAGTTGCTGGAAGTACTCCTTCTGTCTGCCTTTGATGTCCTATGGTCTGTTGAGCAGGTTATGTTGTCATCTGTTATGAAGGATGTCTGAAGATTATCTTCTTTATCTTTCTGTCAATGTCATGCAGTCTATTAGAGTTTCTTTGTACCATCTTCTAAGTCACTTTCCAGAAGCTAAAAGAGGGTCTCTGTTGCATTGTCCTTTGCTATTGCAACTTTTCTCTTAGCCAGTCAATATTTCTTCTTAGTCAGGTCCATTTTTCCTATTTCTTACTTTTTTTCTGCACTCCTTCTTTTTTTGTGGACTTCATGGACATCTGCATTTCACCACAAGCTTTCCTTATGTAGCTTATTTCCATATCTGACTCATCCACATATCTGTTTTGTAGTCCTCATGCATGCTGGTTTCAGATGCTGCCATTCTTCTTCAACGTCGCCAATTCCTTCTTCTTCTTCCTGTGGTGTTTGAGACATGAGTATTTCCTTGAACTCTTGTGCTTTCTGTCCAGTCAGCCTCTTGGTATCTGGTCTAATCTCTGTTGACTTTAGAGCCTTTTGTGACTACTGCTTGCAGCTGATTGTGACCAGCAGGGGTTAATACTGTGAGGTGACTTTTTCACTGGGGATAACTTTGCAATATTTGATTACATACCAATGCCCTTTCCTTGCTAGGTGGAAGTCTACCTGAGTTGCATGTTGGCCACTTCAGCATGAGATTTTGTGACTGTCTATCTAGATGAGTCGTGTTGGCCACTATCAAGCCATTTGCAAACAGAAATCTAGAATATGTGAAATATGTCTAGAAAGGAGACAGGAGGTGACAAGAGTAGAAAGCAGAGGGTGGGTGAAAAAAGGTAAAAAGGGTGTACATTTGTTAGTTTATATAGAGAAATAGAAAGTTGTAGTGGAGTTGTGGAAAATGTAGAAGGCAGCAAGCATGTGTTAGAATTTTGCTGGAGAGAAAAGCTTGTCAGGTAGTAAGTAGAGACAATAGAAGTAACAGTGGAAAACAGTAGGGCATCTACACTAAGAATTTGCTTTGAGGAGGTATTGTATAGGAGTAATAAAGGTGTGTAAGAGCAAGGGAAGTCTAGCCTGGTGAGGTGCAAAAACAGAGCCAAGTGTTTTTTAAGTGCTGTTCTAGCAAGTTTTTGAATCTTGATAGGAAGGTTTGTTGTCTGATGGTGGTAGGGATACAATTCCAGATTTTGGAGACATAATATGAGTACAAGGATAGGCAAGCAGAGTTATGAGTTTTAGTTTTGGTTAATAAGGACTTGTCAGTGAAGCAATGAGATCATGCAGGACTGAAAGTTTCCACTAAGGCTTGGAGTGCAGGATAGTTTTGAGGATTATAGGTTATATTATCAAGATTTGCTAAATGGGTGACAAAGAGATAGTGTGGAAGTTCTTGCCAGCCTAACTATTTGAGGGCTAGGCAGTGGTAGAATATAAGAGATTGGCTAGTGGCAAATTTAGCTATCTTGTTATATAGTGTTCATTTTTTTTTAGAGTAGATTGCTGCAGGTTGGAGCAGATGTCGTTAGTGTATAGTAGTAAAAATATTAGACATGCAAAGGCTGTTTTTTCTTTTCTTTTGGTGTTGCTAGATAAAAACTGTTTGCTAGGATAAAGGAGCCCAGTTTTTGTGGGTTTTCTTGAGAGCATGCATTTGAATATTAAACTTTAGGTGTTTTTCTATAATGCCGCCAAACAGCTTTGTGTGTGCCACAAGTTTGATAGGAGTGTTGTTTGATTAGGTGATGGGGAAGTTATTTTTGTATAGGACACAGATTATGGTGTGAAAAGCAATAACATGGTTTTCTTAGCATTCAGCAGGCAGTGAGAATTACTGAACCAGGTTTCTGCCAAAAAAGAAAATATTTTAAGCCTTTTCTTGAAGTTCTTGGCAGGACTTAGCTGTGGCATCAGTGTGTCATCATCAGTATACTGAATGACAGTCGTGTCTTTTGTAGCCATACAGAGGTCAGTAATAGAGCACAGGACTGAGCCTCAACACACTCCAGCTGAGATGGTCAGGAATGGCAATGATTCTTTCTGCCATTTTACTGCCTGTAACCTGGTAGAAAGGTAGCTATAGAATTAGGAGAGGGAGTGTTTGTCATACCCCAGTGAGTATAGTCTGTGGGGAACAATCTTATGAGATACAGTGTCAAATGCCTTAGATAAGTCAAGGAACAGAGAGGAAACAAATTTTTCAGTGTCCCTGTGAAGGTTGATATGTCAGCTGTGGTAGTACTGCTGTCTTGCCTGAAGCTGTGCTGGTTGTTATCTGTCAAGTATTTGAGAAGTTGGGACTGTATATGCTTGTCAAGGATTTCTGATGATGGGGAAAGAATGGCTATAGGTCGGTCATTACAGACTTCAGTGAAGTCTCCTCCTTTATGTAAAGAAATAATTATTGACCTTTTCCACATAAAAGATATATAGTTTTCTTGGATAAGTCTGCTTATGAGGACAGAGACAAGGTGTGCTAAAAGTCTGGCAACCACGCTACATGCTCTGAGGGAAGATCATCAGCAAAGAGTGTCGTGGATTTTAATGTACACAGTTGTTCTTTGATAGTGGAGATAGGAACTGGGTCAATGCATAAAACAGAGATTTTTGAGGATAGCTGTGTTGGGATTGAGGGAGGTAGGTGATGGTTTGTTTATGACGAAGATGACTGACTGCTGCACACACAATAGATAGACATGTCTGCAGACGGAAGCACTTTACATAATTACTGAAATCTCGAATGTCATATGGTCGAGACCATATGATCGACATTTCAGTAAATCGAATATGTAAAGTTTTAAAAAATAACACTTTACTTAACTTAAAACGTTACGTGCACACAGAGGCAAGGCTTCTTGTACACTCTGTGTGTACATAATGTTTTTATATTTTTTGTGGTGTTGACAGGAAGTGGGAAATCTCCCGTTTTGCGCTTCCGCATACAGCGCAGTATGGGAGATTTCCCTTTTCCCCACTGTAGCGCAATCTCGGAGTTGGTATATTTAAGTAGGGGGGTGGGGGCACAGCCCCTATAGTAAGGGGAACAAAGCCCCCCTGCAAAAGCAATGTTTGACTTTTTTTTTTTTTTTTGCGTTTCATTTTAGAAGTTCGAGTTTCCAAAACTCGATCTTTTGGTCTCGACCATATGAGGTTCGAGATTTTTGGGAATTCGAGCTTCTAAAGTGAATCCCTGCAGACATAGGACATAGGGAATAGGTACCATGCAAACAGAGAGCAGGTCACATATAATGTATAATGTGTTGGCTGTTGCAGGTGATATCATATATGCACTAGAACCCTGGTTAATGACCTGGTGTGCAAACCCCAGACCAGGCAGAAAATTGCCTATAACACAACTTATGTAGAAACACAAACCTTGGGAGATTAATATGATAGCCAAGTACTCTGCAAGGTGTTGCTGAATCAAGAATTACATCCACCAATTGTGGGGGTCAATATGCCATGAAATGATCATTGTATTGGCTTGTGGTGCTAGTGCTTGATGCAGTCTGTGACTTGATGGGGTGAAACTATTGGACCATGCACACACACTCGAAGCATCCAATGTGTTGATTTTGATGAGTGTCATTAAGCATAAACCTAGATGATGCCCAGACATGTTGTGTCAGTCTGAACGCACAGAGGTGTCAGTGAAGGAGTAGAATTATGGGACTGTGGTTGTACAGCCTCATAAACTGGCCTAAGTGTTGAGCTGAAAGAATGCCATTGCTCAAGGCCTGGAATATATCCATGATAGGGAGATGGAAGGATATGCCCCACAAGTTACTGCAATTCTATGCTAGAAATGGTCTGTATATCCTCCCTTGGGATAGTTTGTGGCCTACAACCCTTCATCTGGACATGCATACAACCATAGATTGCAGGGACTGTGGAGGTATACCACTTGCTGAGTGGCTGTGGCATTGTGTCTAATGGAAGTAACTATGTATTTGGCATTTACTACAACTGAGCTTAACAGCATTGTGCACTTGCTATCCCTATACTCCATGTTACTGTGCTGTTGGTGCATGTCATTCCGCATGCCATGGAACACACTTACCATCTTCACAGTACTGTGGATAGCAACCATCTGTGCCTAGACAACTGCTCTTCACATTGAATAGGTAATCCAAACTGTCTAAGCCATATCAGAGACATAACCTGAGTCACAGCAGTACCACGTGTCCCTCAACTAGTCTCTGTGGATGGGAGGCCTATATCACTAGTAGTGCAATTGTCAGATATTATGTGGGCTTAAGATGCAGGTGGAGTCCATGACATGCTTATAGGTACAGGATGCCTTTCATTCACTGGTCAGGCTGTTTGCTCAGCCTGTGCTTCTGTAAGGGCATCCGTAATAATAGATGTCCACTCCTTGAGGTAGATTTGCCTGCCTCACTGTCCCAAACTGTTTACTTTGCATGGAGATGATATCAGTAACCCTTCGTCACACATATTACATAGACAAATCATGCTCACCCACAGTATTTATAGCCTGCACCAGTCCCTGTGAAATCTGGTACTAGTGATGCTTATCTGCAGCATCATTGTACAGGAGGTGCATGCCTTATGTGCTGGGGTCCTGTAATAGTACTTCAGTCTTTTGACTAGTGGACGTTTTATGGTTTTGCCTCCTACCTATTAACAAAACATGTCAGCCTTTGGGTGTCCGCAGTACAATGTGGGATGCACATAACTACACTATAATTCTCTGCCCCCTAATGCACCTGATTATCAGCATCCACCTATATTAATTCTGTAGCTATCCCTGAGTATATGCCCCTGGAACCACATACCTTTTGTAACATGTCCTTTACATGTTGTGTGTGTGTGTGTGTGTGTGTGTGTGTGTGTGTGTGTGTGTGTGTGTGTGTGTGTGTGTGTGCGTGTGTGTTCTCATTAACACCCCTCCCTCCCTCAGCTGTAGGTAGACAGTACAGTGCCATTCCAATGTCATTTGTTCAGAATTACACATATATTGCCACACCTGGCTCACTCTCACAGGCATTCACCACAGGATTTGATGTTGTCATTGTGATAATTTACAAGGCAGCATTATTTTGTTCACTATTGAAAGATTTGCATATACTGACGTCCTTATATTTTCAATTTATACAGTTGTAAAATGTGCTGCATAAAATAACACTGCTGCTTTGGACTTTGTATTTATAAGAGACAGTTAGTTTTGTAGTTACGTAAAAATGCCAGTCAGTGCTAGTATATGTGAATCACTAGGGGTGTGCTCTGCATCTGATGAAGTTTTATTAAAAGAAAACAAAAGTGCTTATCTTACTTTGACTTCCACTTTTTTTTTCTCATTTTGTGGTCTGCGGTTAGCTTTAATACTGGACGGAGTCTCTGATGTCCTGCATGTTTTCTTTTTTATTAGTCTGCACTGCACTACCCATAAATGTTGGTTGTAACCATACATGTCACAGAGAACACAAAATGTCTGGCCTTTATGCTCATGTATGCAGAACATGTATACTCATGGCACCACAAATCATTGCTGCAGCCATGTAGACAACTGTAGTGTGGTACTACAACCCTGCCCGAGCAACGCTGTGCAGTAATATGCTGCACATCACATTACCCAAAAATATTTGTTGGTGTACATATGGCTACCACTTTGCTTCTTCAGTCGATCTAATTTAGTGGCCTTGGGCACTTCAGGTAGTGCATAATGCAGGACTCCAGCTTGATATACCATGGAGTACAAGAATTTCCTCTTCTTTTTGATCAGCGCCAACTGTTTTAATAATTGCTCAACCCAGTTATATTTTCTTTGTACCTTAGAGATGGATGAGTTCCACTTAAGAACAGTGTTTTGCCTGCATTTGTCACATGCATGGAGAGTTAAATCATATATATCTGCACATCAAAAAGATTTTTGCAATCAAAGTCATTCACTCCACTTGGAGCACAACTGTGTCATTGTCATATTTGTCTGATGAATAGTTCTTTAGAGACTGTGCCACATCTGGCATGCTAGCACCTGAAGGAGAGCTTAAGATGAATTTCTCTTTTTCCAGCATTTTGACTGGAGAATGTATGTCCCTGAATGTAGAGTCATCTATCATTAGACATTTCTGTGTGTACAGTACTTTGGAGTGACAACCCTGAGGTGGTTTGACATATTTTTCTTGGTTCACTTTACATCATACTACCAACTAGACTCCCCTGGGTTCCACATCCATGCTCACTGACTATATCAGGGGCTAGTTCTCCTCTTTGTATGATGCCTTCCCTTAAGGAGCATCATCTGCAAATGTCTACCCATCAAAGAAGGCATGCCTATCCCTCCCTCTGCTCCATCAGTATCCTGAGCAGTAAATCAAACCTTGGTCACCTAGGCCATGGGCAGGGCTTTATCCACCTATGCCATTAGAGCAGCTTTAGATGGTTTGACTTTTTTCCACTATGTGCTATAGATATGCATAAATGAGATGAGGTGTTTGGATGTTAGTGAGACCTACCTGAGCAAATCAGTTGGGGGATCGGGGGTGGGGGAGTAATCAGGCACTGAAGATGGAAAAACATCTGGAGGGGTGTACAGGACCAGGAAGGGAGCTATATAACAACAACAAGAACAACATCAACAACAAAATAATAATAATAATAATAATAATAATAATAATAATAATAATAATAATAATAATACAAGATAATACTAATAAAAAAGAAACAGACATTTTTCAGTTATAGCTGACATTTGGCAGCAGCTTTTTGAATCACTGGCATCTGTTTTTACCTTGCACTTAATTATGAAAATCTCTAATGACTAAATGTTGTCTTTTCTGAATCTCTACCATCATCTGTATTTTTTTATTTTATACTATTTAGACGTTAATGATGTGTGAAGTTAATATTTAATTGGATGTTACATATACATGCTCTCAAAGTACGCCATACTGAACAATCTCTTATGCTGATTGATATCAATTATTTAAGACACATTGTTTATATTATTGACTACTGAATCAGCAATGATGAATTTAAATGTCCTAGAGGAATATTAAAATGTTTAATCTTATTAGTAATGTTTCTTATTTCATTCTGTGGCAGACATGTCATTCTTTATTCAGTCTGCTCAAGGTATGTTTGCTTATTCTCTCCATGTTGTTGTCAGCTAGAGGAATGCTATTTTCCAGAGTTGAAATGCCCTTTGCAAATAAATCTTGTCATTGCTAACTTTTGTTACTGCAGGAGCAAAACTTTTATGATAGGGTAAAACACCTTTACAACATTGCCATCCCTTTATTGCTTTTACATAAAGAGAGATCTTTATATAACAATACTGAGGATAGAGAACTGTCCTGGATTTTAAGGCTACAAGCAGACACAGAAAGAGGGTTGAATGACAGGGTCTCTTTAACACCAAGATTGAAGAACAGGAGACATTACATTGTCACTAATGATGTATAACCATGTGACCATGATGAATTAATTTTATTGGTAGTAGTCTTATACCTTGGATATATATTATGGTGCTTTGAATCATTTTAAATATGGTCTGATGAAGTGGTTATATCCATGAAAGTGCCAGCCACTGTTTGTTTTATTGTTTTAGTCATTAATAAACAGGTTATTTGCTGTTTTTTACTTTTTTATTCCATTCAATCCCTGTTTGAGTTATGTACTGTAATCTAATCTGTGTAGTCATAAAAAAAAAAAAACTTTGGTTAAACATATCAGACATATCAGTACCTTTTTTATTTGGGTTAACATATCTTTCCTCAATTTATCCTGTCTCTTCCTCTTCCAATAAAGGTTCCTCAGTTCTTTGGAGATCTTCTGCCAGATTTGCTTCCTGATTAGAAGAAATAGGCATGTCCCTTATACAGTACAAGAGAGACTAGGAACATTTTGCCTACTTATATTTTGCTGTCTTTTAGAAAGAACACTTTCCATTCCTTAATCCTTTTTTATTACTTTCCCTACTTTTTCATTCCCATTCCACATTTCATCTGTCACCTGTGGAACATTTCATTTTAAATAAATCTCTAAGTACTTCATTGTTATAAATCTCTAAGTACTTCATTGTTTCATGCCCCTGCAAGTAAGAATACTTTTACACCTATTCATATGTGGGTACATAGGTTATAGCTATGTCGTTGTTCACCCCATGTTAATTTTATACCTCTCTGTTTTATAATAACCACTTAGTTTTTCAATACTAAATCCAAGCCCTTCTCTGGTGCAGAAAGGTAAAGCATTAGCATTACCTGTAAACATAGCAATCTTCTCCTGATCCTCTTGCAATATAAGTCTCCACACTCAGTAATGTAATCACCTGTGCCAATGGCTACCAATAAAGGGCAAATAGCAAAGGTGAGAGTGGACAGCCCTGTCTTGTACCCCAGAGCAATTATATGTCTCTGATGGTATCTAACTATATTTAACAATTCAAAGAAACAACTTCTGAGAAAAAAATATGCCATCAGTGTTCTAGTAATATTATTTGACTGCACTAAGTGAAACTGCACTGGTCTAAGTTTACCAATCTTTATGTGATTCCCTGCTAACCTTCTAGCCAAAACTGCAATGAAGATATTGTAGTCATGGTTCAGCATAGAAATGGGTCTATAGGCTTTAGAATCTGTTGGGTCCTTTCTTTCTTTGGAGATCCAACCCAATACTGTTTCATGCCAAGATAGGAGAGGATCTGCCCTCCATTTGGGATACAATTAAATAGTTTAGCCCATATTCTTGTTATAGTGTCTAATTTTATTTGCCATGCCTCTACTAGAATTAGATCTTAGTTCTAGAGCCTTCCCTGCTTTTAGTACTACAACTGCTTCCCTTATTTCTTCCTTCTCAGTGTCTGCTGTTAATACTTGCTACCCTATTAAGTCCACATTCACTTCCTTTAGCTGGTACACCAGATCTACACTAGTTTCTTTCTTAAATTTGTGCTGCAGGTTTTTAATGTTCTGTAGTGCCTCCATATATATGGGTAACTGTAGCAATTCCCTGACTTTCTGTTTAAGGTTTAGCTTTAAGCTTGTCTTAGATGCCTCCCAGTGCGTGCCTGTTAATTCTTTAATTGAGTTTACCTCCTAGAAAAAGTTTTTTTTTTTATCCAGCCATTCTTCAAAGTCCTTTTTCTCTACAAGGTGGATGGGTAATGCCAATGTTTTCTACCCACCAATGCCTGCACTTTCTGTAAGGTAATGAGTAGTGGTGTGTGACCTGAGACTATAATTGTGTGTCCATACTCCGAAAACATTATATATAGGCTCCCCAAAGATATATAGTCAACCCAGCATAGTCCATGAATTATATTTATTTGAAAAATAAGTAAAGTACTCCATTTCTTTCCTTGACTGAATTACATCTGGCATGTGAAATATTTTAATGTATTTGTCCAGATACTTCCCTTATCTAGTTATTGCCTCCGCCCTTGGATGACCTAAAACAACTCTCTTATTGCATGTTATGTTCCAATTTCCTACAATTATTAGTACCAATTTTAAAAGCCACTATGTCACCCATAAGCTGTTTTATGTCACATATGCTGGGCCATGGGGGAACACACACACACACACACACACACACACACACACACACACACACACAAACAGACATATAGATAGATAGATAGATAGATAGATAGATAGATAGATAGATAGATAGATAGATAGATAGATAGATATAGATATATACAACACTATTTTGCTGTTCACTCCACTTTAGTGCAATCAAGGAGTTGGTAAGTTGGTATATTTAGGTTGCAGGGGGTATGAATGGTGCAGGGGGCTTACACCCCTGCATATACTTTAGAAAATGTTGTCTTTTTATCTTAAGATTCTGCAATCTTGAGATTCTGGTCCTCAGGATTCAGAGTCTTGGGATTGTGGAATTTTGAGATTTAGTAGTTATTTTATATATATATGTATGTATGTATATATATATATATATATATATATATATATATACATATACATATATATATATATATATATATATATATATATATATACATCCCCCCACAAAATCAGAAAAATTAATACAAAAGTATGTAAAATATAAACTCTGTATTTAGGAGTCATCTTTCTAGTGCTTTTAACTTAAGCAAACATGCTATTGAAACATGTTCATTGAATCCAGGCCAGCTATTGGCATTCAAACACAACTGCTAATATAATTCACATTTTTTCAGTAACAAGGTCCATGGACTTTCATTACTGTTAGGAGGCATTTGTACCAAAATACAAAATTTGAATGTGTGGTGTGAGTAGCATTTTTTGTGTTTGTAGAGGGCATTAGTCTCCTTTCTCATTCTATTTTCATATAAATGTTCATATATTCTGCCCCTCAGTCTTCTCTCACTTTTTTCTATGTAAAACTGGGGCAGAACATACATAGTGCACAATATGCCACCTTTGTTGTACAGCAATTGAATCTGTTTCTTATAGCGACCACCTAGTTGTTCAAAGCAATTTCATGGCACACAAGAATATTGGGGAAGTAGGGTCAGTAGGGGCAACAACCATACTTTTTCATCCCCACAAATTCAAAATGTTGCTTATGTTGGTGTTTGGACCAACTGTGTTCTAATATTGTTTTCAAATTCTTGCCCCTTTTGAACACCATTTTTTGACCTAGCCACACATAATCACGAATGGTATTCTCTTGTAGGAGAAGTAACCATTTCTTTTCCAGAATTGATTTCATGGAGAGACCTTCATTAGAATAGGCTGTAATAGAAAAATTCATGAAGGTCTCTGTGTTTGTGTTCATGGTATCAGCCGTGGGTGGCATTGATGCTGTATCTCCACCATCTAGGACTTCCTCACTTCCCTTGTTGGTCACACAAGGACCCCTAGAATTGGCACAAAATGATGAGACTCACACTTAAGCATCAAGCTGTCTAGAAATTTTGTAGGATAGCCACGTTTTAAAAAACATGTTTTTCAGCAATATGCACTTATCCCAAAAGGCAATATCTTCTCTGGTCATTCAGGCTGCCCTCAAAAGCTGGCCCTTCAGCACAGTAATTTTCTGTGTTATAGGGTGGAAACTGTCAAAATGGAGAAAACTGTTTGAATACATGAGTTTCTTATAAATTTTGGAGGTGAATATTCTGTTTGTGTTGTCTTTGGGCAACCATATATGCAGGTAAGCTATGTTCACATCATTAATCTCATGGGTGAATGCAAGAAACTCTGTTGTTTGATTAATATATGACAAAACATAAGAGATGTTATGAGCTTCACCATCCTCCAAGATGAAAATATCATCTGATAAAGCATGTGTAGAATCTCCATGATGCAAAAAAAGAGGACCTAAATAAAACCTTTTTCTCCCATCTTATCATGATAATGTTGGCAATAAGACCCCCACAAGCTACACCTATGGCTACCACTTCTTGTTGTAAGAACAAGTCACCTGCAAATTTAACAAAATTATTTTTTCAGTACAGTCACCAATAAATTGACATAAACATTAATTTAGTCCTGTGGAGTATTCTTCTCCATCAAAATTTCAGAAAACCATTCCATTCCTAAGTTGTGGGGAATGACCAAAACGAGTCTTTGACATCCACAGTGATAAAGATGTTTGTGTCTTTAAAGGGAAGGTCATTCGTTTTTTTGTAAAAATTCACACAAATCAGGGTAAACAGGTTGTTCCTGGGTAACCAAACTCTTTAATCAAGTGTCCAAAAATCTGGCCAAGGGATGGGTGATAGAACCACTGCCATCAACAATTGGTCGCATTAGTGGTTGTTCTTTATTATGTATGTTATGCAAACCATACATGTGGGAGATCATATGATGCATAACATTTAGATAGTTATAATCATCAATCGGAATTTGTTGGTCAATTAATAAGCCATTTAGATTTCCTTTTATTCTATTGTATGCAACATCACTCTCATTCACAGACACTTCCTTACAGGTGTCAGATGCAGAAATGAACCTCATTTTCATATTAAATTTGCATTCATTAAAACCAATACAGCCCATTTATCAAGTTGCGTGGTCCTGATTTCTTTGTTGCTTCAGAAATCATTTATTCTCACTGTTTCTTCTTCAGAAAGTTTGTATGTAAAAGTATGTTTTCTTACCTTGCAGTCCAAGTGTACCAAATTATGAATATACAACTCAAAAGAGTTTTTCGAACATGGCTTACCTGGATATATGGTTGGTTAAGGACAACACAAACAATTATCATTCTACTTCTAATTTATCAAGCATCAGTTTATAGTAACCTCCACTATATATATATATATATATATATATATATATATATATATATATATAATATTAACACTAGCCAAAACAGAAGCTGAAAACTAACTTCTTTAAAATTGGAAAATCGGTACATGTAGACATGCTTATATGAAGAATTATTTAAATCTCTGTTTATAATTGAGTAAGAAAATTAGTAAATTATTTTTGCAAGCTATTTTAACTGACTTTTTGAGGTTATTTTGTGAATGACTGTTTTATTAATAATAATGCATCACAGCATGTGTCTTTTCAAAACAAAAGAAACATACTACAACAAATTAAAGTTCTGTTTCATATCATCTTTGAGGATGATCTAAGCAAGTAGTGCCTACTTAAAATATTAGTCACGTCATTAAACCTTTAACATGACGCTTATAATTATTTGAAATATTCAGTAATATAGTGGCATTATTATTTATATAAGGAGAAGCTAAAGTAAAGAGCTCCTCCAAACATGTTAGGCAATGCTATAAAACCTAATTAATCCTACTCATCTGAACAGGGTATATTGCTTGTAATACCTCAGATATGTACTGCAATCATACATCCCAGATTTCATGCACAGGAAGTAATTACTTTTTATTTGTCATTAAGTGAATCTTAATTTATTTGATCTTTATAATAGCAATACTACAAGACTACTTGTGAAGTATACAGAAATAACTAGTGAGCATGCCATATGCATAGCACATATATAGAAATGATATCATTAAAATGTTGTTAGCAGCTGTCATAACTCATAATTACTGAAAGAGGTAGAAAACAATTACTACGAGCACGCTGCGATAAATCTGTTTAATCGTATGTGGTTTTAAAATGAACCTTAGCATGTAGTGAGCTGACAAATATGAAGAAAAGAAATCCAGCAGCTGTCACATCGGTGCTGGGAGAAGACAATGACATATCTGACATGAAGCCTGTCAAAAAAAGTGTTCTTCTGGTGTCACAGTTAGAGGTATAGCTGTGTAAAAAGATTTGCATTCTATTCTCTTTTAATGCATATCTTATTTTTGTTCTTGTCATTTTCTATGATAGTTTGAGATCCCTAGAAATACTTCTACAAAATCTGAAACTACTATACCAGCCATTTAAAGCCATGGGAAAAAGAATTGTTGTATCTTTCACCAACTAAGTGTAAGTGGGGGAAAGACAATGACAGCCATCACGTGAGGCTGCCATTCAACAACCTGAAATGTTTTAACAAGATATTGAGTTTGAAATAAGTTTTGTTTCTCAAATGTATTCAATGTTTCCAAAAAATGGTGAACCAGGTTTTAGAAAAATATCCATAAGATTTTTCATAAGTCCTAACAATTTATAAAACACAGCACAGCTTAATAAAATGTCAATCATAGTGAGAGTACACATGAACACAAAAATATTTTCTTGCATACTTTGTTGTACTATGTTACAACCTAATACATTGTAGTTTTTAGTTCACCACATCACTAAACTTTATTTGCTTAGTTTGAGTCACTGACCTTCGGTTTTGAATTCTTGCTGTGATTACTGTAGTAAAAGTGTTTAAACATTAACATCAGGCATTCAAATAAAACACTGCAAAGCACTGTTTAGTAAAATGTCAAGAACTCAAGCTGTGTGATTGATTAAATGGAATTCCATAAAGCACTGTAAGTAATCAGTTAATTTAGGAAAGAAAAGATTTAAAAATGAAAAATAAAATTGCTGATTGACTTAAACTATCCTTCACTCTTAATAATAAGATTGTACATACTTGGGGACTTTTTTACGTAACTCCCTAAACTGGATATATGCATGACTAGTCAGCATTTGTGTCTGTGAGTCTGTATTTTCAGCAAATAACATGATATGTCTTTATGCCTTGTGTGCTAATTATACTTGGTAGACTGCTTGTGTTAGTTCTTAACTATATGATGCAAATAACTATGGCCTTTCTTGCTCTTTATTTAGTTTTAGCTAGTATGACTATTATCTGTGGCGAATCATGCTACAAGTTGCCCCTAAGCTGTACTACTTCTGCCAAGTTGTGTTTGAGTTATGAAAGCATAAATTACTTACATGAAATATTTATTGATTGCCATTTTGCATTCCTGTTGCAAGCAATTATGGGCATCATGTGCACAGTGCACAAACTGATTGGCTTGCACTACCTCCATTGGTGGCCCGCTTGGCACCCAAGTCACCCTGTTCTACACCAGTCTTAGGAAGTTCTACCATTACACCATCAGATTACCTCCTTCCAGTACCATAGGAAGTTCTACCACTACACAATCAGAGTACCACCTTTCCGGTATCACATTTCCAGTACCACAGGAAGTTCTACCACTACACAATCAGAGTACCACCTTTTCAGCACAGCAGAAAGTTCTACCACTACACCATCAGAGTACCACCTTTCAATTACTGCAGGAAGTTACACCATTACACCATCAGAGAACCATTTTTCTTGTACCACAGGAACTTCTACCACTATACAATCAGAGTGCCACCTTTTCAGCACAACAGAAAGTTCTACCATTACACCATCAGAGTACCACCGCTTTCCAATACCACAGGAATTTCTACCGTCAGAGTACCACCTTTCCAGTACTGTGTTTGCTAACAGAATGCAGAGAGAGATTCACTGTAGACAACAGCTTTAAAATAATTAACTTTTGTGACATATTATTATTAGATGGTATCACTTTAAGTAAACTGATTCTCATTCATCAACTGCAAAAAAGGTAGCAAAGGGAATAACATACCTGAAGGCTATAAGGTGCCTGATAATTAACCAATGAATTTTCTCCAGAATACAAAATGCTGACTGCTACACAACAAAAGCATTCAATCCCAAAAAATATCAATGACTGCTAAAACTAAAAAAAAAAAAAAAAAAAAAAAAAAAAATGAGTGTGTGTATAATGGTACTATTAGAAAAATATTTTGTAATATAAAGAAATTATAATGCCCCAAACACAGCCTATTATGATAGAAGAAGATGAAGATGAAGACACCACCCTAGAAGAAGTAAGAACAGCAATAAACATTGAAATCAAGGAAGGAACAGATTCAGAATAGGTATATATATATATATATATCCCCTTAGTACATAGAGTGCTCCTGCTTTTAGAGAGTAGCCGTGCATTTTCACCTCAGCCCAAAGAATTTTCGCGGGCTTAGAGAGAAGTTGTTAGGTACACAGTGCACATGCGTGCCGGATATTCCACAGCCTCTATCGCTATAAAATTTTAGCATCTACTGCATATTAAAAAATGCAGACCTCCCCCTTTTTTCAAAGAAAAAAAAATACTAACGGGCAAGGCGTTTCCTTCTCAGGCCACAAGTAAGGTGATTTCCCGGGCAATGCAATGTCTGCAAGTAATGGCTGCGTCTGCTTGGCTTGTGGTTGTGCTTGGATTCCCCTAGAGTGAGTGCACCATTACCAATAATGCAAACGGTAACTTCTTTTGTGGGCTGCACGTTTAACTGAATTTTGTACTTTTCAATTGTCTTCCTTATATTACTACTGAGTAGCAGAGTGGTGCAGCATTAGGTTGTCATTAAATTCCTCAAATATTTATTCACAAAACGAACACAGGGGCTGTAGTTATGTTATACTAATCTAAACTTTGTCCTTGCTACTTAAACTGCCCTGATCTCTCTGCATGGGTTGTAATTCCGAGGGCCTCTGCATACTTCCCAGTATCTTGGAGCAAGAAATGTGGACAAAACCATAAATAAAAGTGGGGCAGAGGCTCAAACGTAGGGACAACTTTTAAATATTTCTCTTACAAACTTAGTGGATAGAATAAAATATATTTTGGCATGGATTTTTCCTGAGGGGTATAAGGTCTGAAACTAAAGTGTTTGTCTTTCTTTTCTAGCTTTAGTCTTTGACGATTTGCAGCTAATTGGTCAGAGAATCAAAATTTATGAGGAACAGACTGGGCATGCGAGGTGTAAATCGGGACATTCAGTACAGTTGAGAGGTATGTTGAGAGGAATGCTTTTGTTGTGTAGCAGTCCATTGTAGCACCGCTGATCAGAGTGAGGGGATTTTACTTTCAGGTAATTGTACTAGATCGTAAATGTATCTCACTCTGCTTGTTTCGGTATATAGTATTGTTTTCCACAAGACTTTTAAGTACTTGTTTTAAAGGGCTTAACCTTGCCTGAAAGTGTTCGATTTGCTGTTTTTTAAATATGTTATATTAGACACAACAAACTTAAATCAACACAAGTAGCAGATGGAGTCTTTATATTTATGTACACTATGTCGATATATAAAATTAGTTTAATATGAATGCAGAGGTCTACTTTACTTTAAACTGTTAAATTTATTGAGCCTCAGATAATTGTAACCAGGGTTAGAATAGATGTAAATAATCCATACTATTAACACAGGCTTAGTAAGGGAGTAAACAGTAATGAAACAAGCGAAGGAATTGAAAGCAGCTAGTGTATACAAAGTAATTAAATTATAGGTAGATATAATAAAATCGTCTTGGTAGTCTTTTAATATTACTAAGCACACGTTAACAGCTATATACATGCTATACCTAGAGGACTATAGGAAGAAGGTTGGGGTGAAGCAGTCTATGCAGTGGGCCCAGGCAATGGGTTTATATATTTCCCTATTAACAATGGTGACGGGTGGGGTCATAGAGCAGTTAAGGTACATTATTTGTCAAAAAATATATATATATATATATATATATATATATATATATATATATATATATATATATATATATATATATATATATAAACAGACTCAAGGCTTAGCAATTACAGCAGACTGCTGTTTGAGTCAGAATATAAATTTGCAATCCAGGCGCTTCGTCCGAGGTTGATAGGTGTTTTGTGGGTTTATCATATCAAAGGTGTCAGTTTGGTTCCCCCATGATATTTTGCTTTGTACAGATTTCTTGCTTAGGACAAATTCAAGGTATAAAATAAATACATTGTGAAATTCCCTCCCATTGAAGCATGAAAGGTTTGTACTGGTTGATTCAGAATTATATGATTACCCTGGAAGTTCGGGCCATATGGTTTAACTGAATGCCTGCAGTTTTGGAGGTTGGTACTAAGAATGCAGTAAACATGACAAAAGCCTTAAAATTAGTATATTAAGTTTTATAGCTGGGTGCCACAGCATTCTGAGCAATATTATACTTTAGTTTGATCCAGGTAATGGTAATTGTGTTTAGGTAAGAATATTGTCGGAGTCAAAGCTGATTCTCAATGGTGGTTTCTCACAAATCACTGACAAATCTTTGATGACTGAAGTTCAAGTAATGACTGACATTGACGTGATCCATGGGGTGAATTTTCTATCTCCCATCCAATCATCAAGGTTCCTTGAAGGGAGCCAAAGAGGCTAGACATGTATGAGCAGTCTATTCCAGTGTCTGGGGAATCTCTGGGTTAGGAAACTACCCCTCCAGCATGGCTTGTTCATGTTGAGGACAAGGTTTAGATCCTTGGAGCATGTGGCTCTGATACTTTTTAATATATTCCATTGGTAGTTAAATTTATTTGGGGTATTTTACAGGTTCTTAGGAAGTATTGCTTCAGCTACGGCAGCTTTGTCATAGATTGGAGTGTTGGTGGTACATTCCTTCCCGGGTTGGTAGGATAGGTTGCTCTTGAAGATGTCTCGGGATGTGTTATGTATTTTGGATGTTTTACATGTCTGTTCTTTCTTGCAGATGGGGTCTTGGAACACTGGGGCTGTAGTTTGGAATAGGTGGGTATGAGGTGGAGCTTTCTTGTTTCTATTTGAAGGTTTAACTTTTTTTTTTTTTTTTAGTTGATGGTGTGCCGAGTTCCAGTGGTGAGATACAGTGAGTTTGCAAATCATGCTTTGGTGTCGAATAAGCGATGGGGTCATTGGATGGCTGAAGTGCAAAAGGCATCATGTGGTGGCGTGAAAAGGGATTTGAAAGGTGAGGTTTTGAAAGGATGGATATTCCTGTTGCTGGAATGGGGCACAAGGAGGGTCTGAGTAATAACCTTAATAAGGCATGTTAGAGCTCTGTCTAATTAGTGGGAGCTGATTATTGTGCTGATATAAGGGGCAAGTAAGGAAGAGGTAGGTAGGGGGCCTAAATGGTGGAAAAACTTTTGGGGACGGTTTACAGGGAGTGTGGGATCCCACGGGATGAGTAGAGTTATGACATTCATAGGAGCATAGGAACTTATTAGGCTACAGCCCTATGGCTCTTGCAAGCCAGTGAAGCTTGATCCTGGCTTTCCTGGAACCTTGGGGTGGTTGTATTAGGATGCTGGAGTTTGTTCCTAATGGGTGGTATCTGCAGGGTGTCAGACTTGTCCCTTGAGTATATAGTGTTAATGTTACATACCAGGTTAAGGTTTTACAGAATAGTACAAGGATCATTTCTCTTGGGGTTTGGGTGGATTTTGTAGATAGGATTTTAGGAAGCATGGTAGGTGGCTGTGCTGGGGTAGTTTTAGCAACTAGGTTTGTGGTTACAGGAGAGCTAGATGGTTTAAAGGAAGCTTGGTTGCAGGATAAGGCAGTTATAGGATAGGTATTAATTACCTACTAATGGTATAGGTAACATAAAGAAAGAGCTTTCCAGGGGAAAGGCCAGGGGCAAACAGGGGTTAAGATTATTTGGTAATGAGTGAATTGGGGGTGTTTATGGCTAGGCATGTAGAGTACTTCATTGCTAAGTATAGGCAAGTTTTCAGGAGCTAGGTCAAGGGGTGCTGGTTTTCTGCCATCTAAGGTTAAGACATATGGTTTTGGAGTTAGACTATTCCCTACAATAATTGAGTTGTTGCACATTCAGAACTTGGTAGTTGGTGGGCTAAGGTGATATGCTACAGCTGACAGGGTACTGGGTGTGCTACTTGATACTAGGTTTGACTGGGTGTCTTTTGAGCTCAAGGGGTTATAGTTTGTGGTTATAGGTTGTCAATCCATTCAAGTTGAGCCATGATTTTAGCTTTGAAGGAACCGGGGTTAAAAGGGTATGTTTTATCTTGGTGTGGATGTTCTGGTTACAGTGTGGTCATGGTAACTTTAGTTTAGTTTCATTAGGGTATATTTCAGTAAGGGCATGACAAGGTGGGATTCTAAGGTGCTTTACAGATAATGGGTACACTAAATGATGTTTGGCTTGACCCTTCCCTTTAGGGGAAGTGGATTGAACAATTTTGGGTAGAAGGGAGGGGGAACGGCCTGGTCAGGCTGGTTGGTGGAGAAGAGGGATAGGCTTGCCCTCTTCTGTTCCCCCTCTGATGTCTGGATGTTCATTTCAAGGATCTGGGGAAAGGAAATGAGTAGTTGGAGGAAGCTTGCTGAATAGATAAGCAAGCTGAGGTAAGGATGGTGCTTATTTGGTGGAAGGTAATTAAATAGATGGTGTATGAAGTGAGTTGGGATGCTGCTTCATAAGTAATGTAACTGAGCAGAGGTATGGACCCTGCTTGGTGGGTGGGGTGAGTAGGTATGCTGACCTGATTAACACTGAAGTGAGACGGGACACTGCTTCATAAGTAAAGTGAATGAGTAGAGGTATGGACGCTGCATACTGGGGCAGGGTGAGTAGGTACGCTGCCCTGATTAACATTACAAGGATGTTATGTTGTATTCAGAATCAATTATATCATGAATAGTTGTAATAAAGTTGGTGATCAAAGCTATGTTATAGAAATTTAATAAAGGTCGTCAAATGTAATTTGATGTGATGTGTATTATTGAAGGGGACTGGGACAAATGAAGTTTGGCAACAAACTAAGTTGTCCCGGGACATCTTCATAGGGGGATTAGGTTAATATTAGGGAGAGTTAAGTGAGTTGGTGAGGTAAAAGGGTTAAGTGGAGACAGGGATAGTTGGGAAGAAATGAGATAATGATGGGGAGGGGCTTAAGAGGATTAGTCTGGTGTAGTTGGGTTAAGCAATCACATTTTGGCGTGAACTTGCTACCCACCCACCCGCCCTCTTTTCATTGGTGGGGAGTAGGGTTATTTATCAGTGTGGGTAGGTGGAGAAGAGGGATAAGCTTGCCCTCTTCTGTTCCCCTTCTAATGTCTGGATGTTCATTTCAAGGATCTGGGGAAAGGAAATGAGTAGGTGGAGGAAGCTTGCTGAATAGATAAGCAAGCTGAGGTAAGGATGGTGCTTATTTGGTGGAAGGTAATTCAATAGATGGTGTATGAAGTGAGTTGGGGTGCTGCTTCATAAGTAATGTAACGGAGCAGAGTTATGGACCCTGCTTGCTGTAAGGGGTGAGTAGGTACGCTGCCCTGATTAACATTGAAGTGAGATGGGATGCTGCTTCATAAGTAAAGTGAGTGAGTAGAGGTATGGATGCCGCTTACTGGGGCAGGGTGAGTAGGTACTCTGCCCTGATTAACATTACAAGGATGTTATTTTGTATTTAGAATCAATTATATCATGAATAGTTGTAATAAAGTTGGTGATCAAAGCTATGTTATGGAAATGTAATAAATGTCATCAAATGTCATTTGGTGTGATGTGTATCATTGAAGGGGACCAAGACAAATGAGGGACACAAGAAGAAGGTGAAGATGCTTTTATTTACAGAATGCATTAACTGGAATGTAACACTGATCTCATTGGACCAATTTTCCTATCAACCCAGAGTATAAACACACATCAAGTGGAAAAAAATAAAAATAATTTATACAATAAAAGAGCATATTAAAGTCAAATAAATAGTAGTACAGGGAAACAGCCTCATGTAGCTAAGAAGGGTGGATGAGGTGAAGGGGAAGTCAGAAAAAGGAGCTCAATGTTAGAAGCGGAGGAGTTAAAGCTAAATGGTGCAGCACATAAAAGGTAATGCGTCTCAGACGAATGCTAAAGAAGCTGAAAAGGAAGTTACACATAACAATGGTATGACAAGTACTTCTGCATAACACAGAAACCTGGACAGTGAAGGCAGAGCAGTTGTGGGACCTAGAGGTACTGGAGGTGAAGTAACTCAGATGGGTAATAGGATGTACACTGTGGGGGAGATGAAGAAATGATGACATCAGGGCAGAACACAATATCAAAGATTACACAGTACAGTGGTTTGAGTACATGCGCAGGAAAGCTGATAGCGATTTCTTAAAGAAGATTTGGGAGATACAGGAAGAATGCAAGAGGAACAACAATGTCTTGCAAAGAGATGGATGGTTTGAATATGAGAAGACCTATACATTTAGTAATGACTGTTGAAGAAGGTAGGAAAGTGACACTGAATCAAGAGAGGTGGTGACAGCTAATGCAACACTCTGACTCTATATATAAAAAGTGAGGGAAAAGGGGATTGTGATTGTGGTAATGATGTGCTGTTTAGGGTGAGAACCCAAGAACACCATCTTAATCACAAGTTGTAACTCTATCCCTATACTGCCCCTACCAATAACCCTGACTATTGTATCAAAAATAGCCTTTTCCCTAATAGTTCCTTTAAATAAACACTCACACACACTACCCACAAACTTATATCTATCTCTTACTCCAACTCTGCCCTCAATTACTCACACATATAAAACATCCTGAATGTTAAATCATTCACTATTACTTAATGTATTAGTATTCTACATACTCACACTTTTTTCTTCCTATATTTGGATGTCACATTTTATTCTATTTGCATACCCCTCAACCTGCATACATTGAAAACAGGAAAAAAGCCCCTTGAAAAGTAATAGAATCCAGTTAAAATCTGTACATCTAATTAGCATTAAAGTTGTATACCAAGTTGAACACGGCTATTTTTGCTTCCATTGAGAATGTGCGATAATATTTAGAAGCACATGTTTATAAACAGAGAGTGACAAAAATAATGGAAAACTTTAAGCACATTATCAAAGAAACAGTATAAAATCTGTAGACCATAATGAATTGTAATGCAAAACTATACCAATGAAATTAATTTAGTTTTGCTACAGTAACAAGGGTGATGCAAGATGTTTGTCTTCTTTTCTTTAATTTCTCATTGGCACTACTATGTTGGTCATGCAGTGTGTTTTTTATATGTGTGTGTGTGTGTGTGTGTGTGTGTGTGTGTGTGTGTGTGTGTGTGTGTGTGTGTGTGTGTGTGTGTGTGTGTGTGTGTACAAGACAACTTTAAAAACACATATTGCGGGGGATTCAGAAAATTGTGTGAAGGGGTAAATCACACCTGGAAATAAGAACATACCCCCAGAAATAAGGACAGTTTAGAGGTCTGCCTGTTGATAGTCTACATTCGCATTATTGATGAGCAACAAAAGGTTATATATACAGTCTCATATGGGCACAAAGATCAGAAAACTAAATACAGCTCAGTACCAAACTGTAAACATCCTAGTGCCTGTTACACATCATTAGTTACTACTGAATACCATTACATCATTTGTAGGGTAAGCACTAAGCAATAATTCAGGAGGTTTAGAAGGATATTTTTATGGGGTGGCAGATTGTTGTTACTGTGATATAGGCAGGAAAGTTCTTTCCTTGTGTGTGGTATAAAATAGCTTTTCAAATTTTTGTACGTCCCCTTCTTAAAGATTTGATTGCTTGATTGTTTACTCATATATATATATATATATATATATATATATATATATATATATATATATCTATATCTGTCCTTTAAATGATGCAGTCTTGTAAAGTATACTGCAAAGGTTTCAATCTGCCCTGAAGAGAAGACAGTTAATATCATAATTCCCCTTCCTTCATCCTTAAGAATTATGAAGCAAATGGCACAGACGGCCACTCAAAATAAATTATGGCTACTCAGATTTTATCACAAGAATTATTCTCTGCCATAAATAGATCATCCTGCTTAAATTGTCCCTCAAGACATGCCTCAGTAAAATATGATCTTCTTCAACTCAGAAGCAATTGTCTTCCTTTCATTATTTGTCCACAGATTTTTAAAGTGAAATCAAATGATTTTGAATGTTACCATTCTATGTAAATGCAGAGAAGTTGCATTAAGAGTATAGAGGTTAATAATCTCATCCTTTAAGGACACAGAGCACAGTTCAGTGCTGAGGTTGTTTCATCTGGTACCCGCAGGAAGACCTCAGACTGGCTCTTCACTTGACCTAAAATTAAGATATCTTCTTCAAAGTTTGGGACAAGTCAAGGGCAAAAAAAAGCATATAAAAACTTATACACTAAATAAAGGACTGTAACTAAGGTCCTATGCAGTCTCCTTGCTAAGGCTGCCAGCACTCTAGCAGACTAAATATACCGTACTTGTTTCCCATTGATAATTATAAATTGCACCCCTAACAGCTGCACCCAGGGCAATGACTCCCTTCACCCCAGTCTATATATGGCTCTGTAATGAAGTTGCAACGTACATGCCAATCACATAAATTTTGTATAAAACACGAGTAAAATAGTAATAACTAGAGTATTGAAAGGGACATCATCATTGCACAGAACATCAAGCTAAGCTAAAAAAAGAATATTTATATATATAGATAGATAGGTACATAACTCAGTTAACTTGTTTTGGCATAATGCTTATGGTCTTCACCTCACAGACAGAAGGTACAAGGTTTAATTCTGACCGTGGGTTATTGGCTAGGCTTATAATGTCCCTTCATGGAAGTTAACCTTTTATTCGCTTTCGAATTTCCACACTGCTTCTCAGTAAGATGAAACTAAAGCATTAGTATCACACAAATCAGATTCAAAACATTGAAGTTCCTTTATTCAACCTAAAAAGAAAATCAGGCACATTAATAGATAATGGAGGATTAAAATAATTCATACAGAGCAGATAAATTAAGCATCCATAAGATCACTAAGGAAATAAATATATCTTTGGCTTGTTAAATAAAAAGATCCCATAAGTGTTAAACCCATCCCAAAGTCTTATGGCACATCTTCTTTTGCCATGTCACATAAGATGCCTATACCTACCATATATATTTTAATATCATTTCATTACACTTAGGTGATCCTTATCACTGTTTCATTCTAAAATACAATTAAATCTAAAACACTATGTCATAACACTTTAAAAAAATAACATATAGCTGGCTTTGTGACACTGAGGAATGGCTAGATCCCTGTCTGTGATCTATAGGACCTATATATGATTATCAAGTTTAATTCTTGAAGAGTCAGCATGGAAATCTGTGCAGAGTACTTTTTTTTTGCCCCAACACATTACCTGGAAGGAAAAGGTTTTTTAGTCAGGCCAGAAAAGTTATTCATGTAAGACAATGATGCTAGTCTGAAGGTATGTACATATGCAATGCGCATTTGGAATTGGGTAGGACAGTGATTATGTCATTCAGAAAAGCCTGCAATGGCTTTCAGTAATAGGTCATACCAGAATGCCTTTATCATTTGCACACACTTCTCCTGACTGCTTACAGTAAGGATTTCCTCCATTATGGAAAGACTGGAAACAAGGTGGAAAAGTCTAAGTCAGACAGATATTAAGGAGTGTTAAAGGAGTAATCCAGGAGGGTATCTGAAACACAGCTAATGGCAAACAACTATGGTAAGATAAAAAAATAGTAAATAAATACATGAAATAAATGAAATTCGTACACATATCAGCACTGTGAGGGCTTCATCTCCCACAGCCCTGCAAAATATGTATTCTAACAAAACAACTGCACTGTTTCTGAGGTTCTTCAACTTTGTAATTAGTATTTATTAACTTCCTTCTGAGCTTTCAGTTTCAGTACTATGAGGACTGCAGTGATGGTCCTCATGGTTTCCACAGGGGTCCCATCTTTTATTTCTTACTAGACGCAAAAACTAGCATCAAAGCAGAGACCACGCATTATGTCAACTTTTATGTCAACTTAGCGGCAGCTGTGTATATGTTGCAGAGAAGGGTCATGATATAATGTGGTGACTAAGTTTAACAGCAAATGAATACATCCAAAAGGGTCACTGGGATGGCGCAGTGGTGCAGCGGTAGCGTTGCCGCCTCATAGCAAGAGGTTCTCTTGTTCGATTCTCGGCTGGGGTGCCTTCTGTGTGGAGTCTGCATGTCCTCCCTGCGTTCGTGTGGGTTTCCTCCGGGTACTCCAGTTTTCTCCCACGTTACAAAGACATGCATCTGGAGCCTTTCTCCCCGGGCCTCCGCTGAAAATTGGCTTCGTTCCAAGTCAGACTTTCCCGGTTAACAAATGTTAAATAAATAAATAAAAAGGGTTGTTCTTACTAATATTTAGCATTAGTCATTTGCTTCAAAGAAGTAAAAAGTGGACTTTCTGAATTCTAATTTTCTGGCATACAAAACATTAAGAAGCAACAAACAAAAATCCTGAACTGTTTGCTTTTTTTTTTTTTCATTTTAAGCATTCCTGAATGTTTACCATAAAATGTTTATCCTGAATAATGATAATGGCAGTTGGCCCTGTTAAGTAAACTAACAAAGAAACAGCCACACAGGCTAGAGTTATTGAATGACAGCTGCGGCCTGTTTAAAGCCCAGTACTGGGAAGATTCATGTCAATCAAGTCTGAAGAGGGTTCTGGGGGATCTCTAGAAGGAATTGCACAAACAGGAAGGTAGCAAGAAAGTAATTCATAGTGTTTGCCTGTGAGAAAGATGACTTGAAGTTCTTTAGAAAGGAAGCCATTTAGCATTTCCCTGCCTGTGAGGAATTGCAAGAACAATGCATTTTTATTTATTCCTATCAGTATGAAATTATAAAGAAAACATCTCTTTCTCTTTCTTCATGGTCTAAGTACCTGCCTCACTAGACAGACATTGCATTTAATTGGTGTTCACCAAATGAATATACATATACTTATTTTTTTAATCATGTATTTGGAATCCATTCACATCTCAACAGCTTCCATAGTTCCTATGTTTTCTTTTAAATTGGTTTGGAATTTCTCTTTTTTTTCATATTTCAAAACGTTGTCAGAATAATACAGTCACCTCTAAAATTTGACTTTGTCTGGTGTGTGATGCTTAGGCTAAAGGCCAAGTCCCCAGAAGGGTGGCTTGTTCATATTAGAGGTATGGAGCATGAGTTATTCCCTTAGCTCTCCCCAGAGCTGCTACATTTAGTCAGCTATAGCCTGGGTTTGTCAGAGCTTTATCATTTTTTTTTTAATGAGTTAGTTTTGTACATCTGCAGTGGATTTGTAGCTTGTGGGTTTGCTTGTCCCAGTTCCTTGGATTTAATAAAAAGAAGCCTCTCAAATATGTAACCCTTGGCATTTCTTGTGGCGTTGTGGGTGGTAGTGGTAGAGTAAGCTTTTCATACACAGGGGCATTTCTGAAACATTGATGAATGTCTCCTTACTTTGCTGTTTATACCTTCATCTAAGATGAAGAAATAGTCTGCATTTTCAGTAGCTGAAGATTTTTTTATGTAATTCTTGGAATGCTGAGAAAAGATAATCTTGCTAAGCACATCCCTAGCATGATTCTGAGTCATTATTCTGAGTCTTAACCACTGTTAGTGGTTCTTAACAAAAGCTTATTATGCACACCTAAGCACTATTACGATAGGGTATTGCACAAGGAGTTAACAATGGACATTTCTGACTTGAAATAGTATAACTGCAGAAAGTAAAAAAACTTCAAAATCTGTTAAATACTTCCCTCTTCCACACTTATTACCATAAAGTATGGCAGAATGAAGCATCTACTGGCTTTAATGCTCTTATACTATTTATTAAACTGGTAGAGCTCCGAGCAAATTAAGTTCCACGCATTACAGAGAATTATAGTCATGTCTCTCTGAGCATAACCCTTACTATATTTTCTCAACGTGGCTGCCAAAATACATCACACGTGCTTTGCTCTGTAGGTGAATTTTTTGGTATTCATGTCTTGACTACTTAATAAGCTGGCTACAATCTGAAAGCCAATCATATTCCTTTTTTACTCTTTACACAAATAAACTATAGATATGGAACTCATAGTCTAGTAAAATACTGTGACCACTGTTCTGGCAAACTTTCTATTAAGTGCATCAACAGTGAATGTCTCCAATTCTTTTAGACTGAAGTTCAGTAGGATGTTCTATTTAAACATGTCAAATTATGTATACTTAACATGCATCTAATCATTATGCTATGCAATCTCTATTTTGAAGCAAAACCATAATTTAAATTTATTTACAGAAGGAAAAGTCTTTCATACTCCTTTATATTTCAACGTCATACTTTTCAGTTGTTCTTATTTTAAGGGAGGGTTTTGATGTTCTGCCCCTGCTGAATTCAGTAATTGAGAAAATGAGCATATGTTATAGTCAGCAAATATATTTATTTCTTTATTTGTATATCTTTTGATACTTGAGTTAGTCCTACTGGAAGCAATCTCCATTTTAAAAGAGGACACAAGGGGAAAATGTCCATGAATAAAAGGTTTTAGTATTGTTAATAAAATGTAGACAAAAGCGATATAAGTGGTTGTGGGCAGGTTTTCCAGGTTCTTCTGACCTCATGTAGTAATATACATTTGCATTATAAAAGTATTAAATATCTGTCATAGTTTGCTAAGAACTAGTGCAGTATATTGAAGAAATGCTTATTGGAATGAATATTGAGTAATAAGAAGTTGCCAAATAGACAGCAATCAAAAATTCTGAGCAAGGACTTCAATTCAATTCAACTTTATTGTCATATGTACTAGAGATAGCATCACAAATTAAAAGGAAATTCGTATTCTGCAAGTCCTCCAGCAACATATAAAAACAATGACAATTAATAAGAAAAAGTAATTTAAGATAAAACAAATACATAATAATATAATTTACTAATACCAGTAAATATATATAATTGTGCAAAAGAGCACATTTGTGCAAAAAAATCTTGTTTCTTCCAGATGTGAGCCAACCTACAATACTGGAGGGAGAGGTAGTGTATGAGTTTTATTTAACAATCTAATAGCTTGAGGTATAAAACTGTCTTTCAGCCTAGTTCTTCTGGCCAGCATGCTCTTGTAACACCTCCCTGATGGTAGCAGCATAAACAGTTTGTGCTGTGGGTGGGTAGTGTCCATGCTAGTGTTTTGAGCCCTCCTAGAAACTCTTTTAGTGTAGATGTCGTCCAATGCAGGGAGAGTTACACCACTGATGTTTTACTCAGTTTTTATTACTCACTGCAGAGTCTTGCGATCCCTTTTAGGTTACAAAATGGTAGCATCCACATTCAGAGATAATGAATAACTATGAGTGTTTTTTTTACAAATTTCTAATTTTATATCAGATGGCATACATTTTCACAGGTCTTCATGTTTCAGTTTATGTAAGAAATAAATGAGCTAGAAAGCTAATTGATGCTGCCCTCTGTATATATGGGTTGGAAAGGAAAATTTTACAATGGTGTTTGAAGGACTTAACATATTGGATTGTGTTCTGGTTATTGGTAATATATTCCATTGTTTGATTAAACATGAGCTTAAGGGTCTGTCTCTACATTTTACATTGGCTTTGTTTATGATTAGTACTAGTTTGATTTTTGAGCATAGTTCTCTGGATAGTTTGAACCAGTTTACTATGGCTAAGAGGTCAGAGCACATATTGTTGCATAGTGGGTGATTGGTTGTTCTGTGAGTTTACTTTGTTTCTGACAAGCATCCATCTGAAGGTTTTGGAAGCAGGGATGGTAGTGATCATGGAATGGCATGCTTGTAGTAGGTTTTGGTATCTAAGTGTGTGTTGTAGCCAGTGCAGTAGGCATGTTTAGTTTAAATTTCTCGAGAAAGAGACCCTCTAGAATCCATCCTCAACTCCTTTTCCCATTTTTGCACATAGAGTAGGGGTGTCACTTTAACAGTGACAATAATCTCAAGCCAAGGTTTACATCACAGGGTGGTTAGCCCTGCTGTGGTAGTTCATCCGTACCACTCACTTGCACATACACTCACTGCTAAGGCCAATTTAGAGTGTCCAACCTACTTGTTGCATGTCTTTGGAGTGCAGGAGGAAACCAGAGCACCTGGAGGAAACCCATGTGATTGCAGGGAGGACATGCAGACTCCACACAGAAGGCACCCCAGTTGAGAATTGAACCTGAGAACCTGTTGTTGTGAGGTGACAATGCTAACTGCTGCACTACTATGGCCAAGACCCTCTAGAATAATTTTGATAAAACTGTTCATTCAGCTTTCCCCTTTTTCTTGCTGTTATTAGCAGGTTGTGTTTAGTCTTTATAGTGCTTTGACCTTCTTTCATAGTTCTGTTAAAATGTTTCTAGCATGCTGCTCAAAGAGGAGGTTGCAAGTCTTAACAGGCTGAAGTTGTCTGATCTTTCTGTAAAGTTTATTTTTGTTTTTGTTGAAGATTATTATATATTTTTTTCTGATATAAGATTGGGTATGTAATATATTCAGGACTGCTTTTACATTTTTCTTGATATTTGTTTGCACAGTCATCAGCATACTGTATTAATATGCTTCCAGTTTTATGGTATTGCATATTATTGGTAAATATGTTGGCAAAGAGAGGACTCTGGACAGATCCTTATAAGATTTCAATGTCGGTGATAAAGCTGATAGAACAATATACCAACTGGCAGACTCTTTTCTATTGCTTTTTATTAGTAGTAATATTCTTATTATTCTGTTATTTTTTGAACCAGTTTTGTTTCATGTTATGTGTTGAAGTCTGTGCAACATTGAGAGGTGGTTTACTACATCAAATGGTTTATTGAAATCTAGGTATATGACTATCATAGATCTCTTATATTCACAGCTCATGACTTCTATGGATACAAATTTTAGAATTGCTGTTTGAGTATTGTGACCAAAGCCATAGCTAGTTGATCTGGTTTCCTTCAACATCATTGAGGAGCAGAAAAATAAAATAAATAAATAAAATCAGGCCCTGATTCTGCATCTTATCCCTCACCATCCTCAGGTGAGGACCAAAAACAAATGGTCTCCAATCTGGTGCCTGGTGCTCCTGAAATGCTGCAAATAATCAGGTCCCATTTCTGTTCCTGTCCCTTCTTCTTTAGCTAAGCATCAAAAAACATCTGCAACAAGCATATATATATATATATATATATATATATATATATATATACACACACACATAGAAAGAGAGCAAGATGTAAACTTTATTTAAACTGTAGGAGGGAAATTGCTTCCTAAATCTCTAGCAAGCAGTTGTTTCTACAGTTTATACCACACACAGAGTACTACAGTGCTCAGGTCTGAATTACTAAAAAGAAAAGAAAAAAATGTTTTTTTTTTTTTCTTTTAAACTGAAACAGATTCTTACCACATTTGTAGAAACATTTGCTACAATTAGACCACACACCAAGTTGCTATAGCTTAGAACACACATATAGTGCTACATCACTTAGTTCTGACCACAAATGCAGTCCTGTCATTTAAAAGTCAGTATGCACTGAGGAGTGACTGCGATCTGACAATCACGCCTACTAACTCTTTGTACCCAGAGTGGCTGCTCCCTTTGCCTACGCCAACTACTTTACCAACTGCAATCATTTCTGAATCTGTCCTTTTTTACTGTAATTATGTTGTTGGCTGTCATTTGATAACTAATGATTCATTCCATAATTTTGATAAAGAGTTTAATTTGCTGATAGGTTTATAATCTTTGACTTTGCTTGGTTCACCACTTTTAAACAGTGTTGCAAGTTTCAAATGTTTCCAGGGACTGGGGGATGAAGTGCACAAGCTTCTGTTTAGGATATGGCCAATGGGGCGACAATGTATGATGGTGATTCTCAAAAGCTGTTTTTAGTCTGTTAATGGAATCAGAGCCACTTTGCTTAATTCCTTACAGTGTTTTATGACAATTCTTGTGTCATTTAATTATAATTGTAGTGCTAGATTATACAATTCTTTGAATCTTGTAATTTCATTGTGAAATTATGGTTTGTTTCTTGCTTTATGCTTCAGTGACTGAGTTAAATGTTTTGTAGATCTGGTTGCATCATGCTGATGTATTGGCACATGCTCTGGGTATTCAATACTTGCTTTGCTTTTCCCACTGGTTTGGTTAATTATGTGCATAGAACAAATGGTTTTATTAGGTTCTCTACCTTATATTTGGCGTAATGTTCTTGTTTTGCATGTCATATTTGTCTCTGATGCCTGTTTCCCAGTGATTAAACAGAACCCCATGCATTGTATAACGAGAATGAAAGTGGCCATCAATCAAGTGATAATGATTCCTATTCCAGCATTTTTATCAAACAAAAGGACTTTAAAGTTTATAATTATTCTGAAGTCATAATTAATACTGAGGCACCTGACTTGTTTTCTAAAGGCATGACTTTTGTACCAACAAAATGTTTTGATTTCACAACTACAATTATTGATTTGAAGTTGGTTTTAAGGAAAGTTAATTTTGCTCTATTGTATGAACATAATTCGCAAAGAGTGTCTGACAATATATGGAACATTAGTTCTACTTACAACCCCCCACTACACCTCAAACTTGTCATGTATGAAAGGTTATGTGAATTAGACTTTTAGAATTTACATAACAGTAGGAGAAGACATTCAAATGGTACTTTAAATGAAAGTGAACTAGCCAGTTTGGAACTCCTGCAAAATGAGAGAATAAGAGTGATGGAACCTGACAGGGGGGGGGGGGGGTGGAGTGGTAGCTATGGGTATGGAAATGTAGCATAACAAAATGTATGAGGTTTTAAACACTGATACACACAGAGAAGTTTCACGGAATGAGTTAAATGGGGGATATAAAAGGATTCATTCACAAATAACAGATAAGTTCCTTGAAAGGAAAATAGATATCCACCTGTTTATCTAAACATAATTATGCCCAGAATAGCAGTTTTTTTGGTATTCCCAAAATCCACAAGAGTTTGGACAACTCTCCAATGAGACCTCTTGTGGATGGCAGGAATTCCATAACATCAGCATGTGCCCAGTATGTAGATTATGAATTGAAAAAAATCCTAGTCAAGGAATCACAGATCTGTAAAGATTCATGGAGCTTTTTAGCACAGTTTAACAAAATTTCTTATGATGTCAATGACATTTTGGTCACTACAGATGTCAAGGACCTTTATACGGTCATCCCATAAGACGTAGGTCTAGAATGGGTTAGTGAGATGTTGTTAAAATATAAAGTGGCTCATGAAACTAGCGGGCTTATTATGGAACTTCTAGAACTAGTTCTTATTAACAACTATATCTCTTTTGACAACAACTTCTATTTACAGTGCAAGGGTGTAGCTATGGGCTCACTATGTGGTGGAGCCTTTGCAAATGTTGTCTTGGCTTACTGGGAGGGGAAAATTTGTGTTTCTATCTGTTTATTATCCCCACATTAAGCTTTATCAGTGATTCCAGGATGATGACATATGGAAAGGGCCACCGATAGCGTTGGAAAGCTTTTAGAATTATATCAATGAGGCCACATCTTTCTTGCAGTTTACTTTCAATCTTAGTACCTACTCCATTCACTATCTTGACATTTGTCTTCTTAAAGATACCATTAACACCAGATACATTGCTAAGATTCACAGGAAAGTGACATATTTCAATTCCTTCCTGCACTTCAGCAGTTTGCATCCATTCCATCAAAAGAGGTCGGTTGTGAAAGGGTAACTTGTCAGGGTGGCCCGAATGGTCACTGTGCATAATGATTTTATTGAAGAGATTAACATTTTGCATTCCACATTTCTTAGCAGGGCCTATCCCCCTGATCTTGTGGAAGAATTAATCTCAGAGGTGACTATAAAAAGACTAAATGGTCACTTTCAACCTATTTTAAGTCACCATGACACTCTTGTGCAATCCGTAGAACAGCCACATGAAACAACATTTAGTGAGGATAGGACCCTGATTAGATTTGAAAATGAAAAAGAAGAGGTACCACCTGAATTTTCAAAAGCCTTGGTTTTGACTTTTAACAAAGACATTGCTATGCTAAGGAAAATATTTGAAAGGAACTGGCCCATCCTATTAGAGGATTCAAACATAAGACAGAGAATGGGAAAAACCTAAGAATTGTATACAGGAAGGGGCCAAATTTCAAGGATCTACTGAGGACAAATCAGAGAGGAGAAATAAAATATATAAATATATATATATATATATATATTATATATATATATATATATATATATGTATATATATATATATATATATATATATATATATATATATATATATATATATATATAGGGGTCGCCACAGCAGAACTCCGGTTCACTAATGATTGGCAGTAGATTTTTACATGCCGAGTTGCCGGCATTTACATAAATACATCGATTAGGTAAACCTAAACGTGTAAGTAACTTTCTGGATAAAGTAAAAACCACATTCTTGCTTATATAGCTTGTTTTTAAAGAGAAATTTAAATATGCATTAGTGCATTTATCATTTTAGCAATCTATTACTTTTTTCAATGTTAAGTAAATGTATAGGTTCATTGTGTAGTGGTTCCCTTACAACACTCGACTAGTTAATGTGTGATCCATTTTAATTTCAACATTAATGTGTGGCAACCAATGAGAATGGATGGTAAAGCATAAAGGAAGTGACGTTTGTAAATTTTGTTTGTCTGATGAAGTTTTACACATTGTGAAACGAAAGCGCTTACCATTTTTTATTGTTTTTATTCATTAAAAGTGCTGCTTGCACCTTTTGAGCATTTGGATTAAGTCCACAGTTGTCATTCAAGCTGATCTTACATTCATTGACTTCTTTGGAGATTTTTACTTAATCATAAAAGCAACAATTAAAACAACGATTAAATAATTCTGTGATTTAAATCAGTGTAACATCATTTGTTTCTTCTGTAAAACTGGTTTTATACTCACTGCCCCATTTAACCCTGGACATTTATCTGCATTCAATTCCAAAATCCATGCAAGTTCAGCATCTTCTAACTTATGCTGAACTTGCATGATTTTATGCACTGACGAATGGGAAACCCAAAAGCTTTGTTTTGCATATTATTTGGATTAAATCAGTAAACATTTTTGTGGTTTGGTTCTTGTTTGAATATTTGATATTGTCAATCATAGTTTACTACGGCATTTTCTGTCTTATCTTATCTTGGATATTGCTGTAACATCTCATGAACTAGATCAGCTATCCAACGGGGAATAGTTGGTAAACAATGACAACAGCTTCATAGTAAATACTTTTAAGGAGCCTATTCCAAATTCCTAATTGCTCCAAAGCAATCTCTGGTTAAATGACTTGCTCAGTGTCACATGGAAGGGAAATGAAAGTGGAAATATTTAAGCACTGCAACCTTGCTACATAAAACAGCTCATTAACAGGTTGGAGCTCTAGTCCTCTGCACTAGCTGCAGTGTAACAATTTTTGACTAAATGCTGAAATCCTTTACGGCCTGATCTTGTTGAGTGTGTATCAGAGTAAAATGCGACAATAACTACTTAATGGAAGCTGAAGATCAGACTGTACTGATCATCACTCAAGATAATGCAACCTAGACCTATAAATTAATTGATTTGTTCTTTAGTGCAATGAAGAAAGCAGGATAATTAAAGAAAATATAAATACTCCAGAAAGAGGGAGTGGTCAACTATACCATCACCCTTTTAGACCAAGTTGTTCATAATCAGAAATAGTACTGCATACACCAGGTTTACATACTTGTAGAACATAATGCTTCTAATTTTTGACCTCCTTATGTTTTCCTGTCATTAGGAATAGCCATCCTACCAACATCACTCATTACAGGTCTAACCTACTGATTACCGAAAAGGCTAACAATGCTATGTTATTACACTCCTATAAACAGCACAGTTGGATCTTGAACAAATGGCACCCTATGCAAAGAAATTAGTCAGGCCACTTCCAGCAATACCAACATGCCTCAAAACCTCTTAGCACAAAAAATCTGGGCAAAGCCAAAAATAATAGAGTGACAAAGCCCCAAAAATATGGTCAAATTTTAAATATTGCTCTTATAAATTTATAAAGTTTCTAGAATAAAAGGTATTGTGTTATCATGTATTTTCTGAAGAATATGAAGAATGAAACTCACATGTCTGTCATTATTTAATGAATTCAATCCTCACAGATTTGTCACAAAAATCCAGAAAACCACACATTTTATGAGGAACAGACTAAAAATCTAAGGCAAAAATCTGGACATTCTGCAAAAATCTGGATGGTTGATAGATATGTATCCCATTGTCTCTCCCCAATTAATGTAAACAGTGTTCAAACTTTTAGTGTCCATGCTACATTCTTTAATTATCAGAGAAATTTGGATTTAATTTAAAACTTTTATTTCAAATTTTACAGAAAAAAATACTCACTGATAGCTATTTTGACAATTACTTTCTAAACAACACAGTCTCATCTTAAAACAGGTTTAGCGTGAGAAATAGTAAAATTATCTTCCCTTGAAAATCACATTTACTGGAAATACATCTGACAACATACTATACTACATGAGACATCTTCAAATAGGATATAGTAAAGTACTACTTGGTATCTATGACAAGGGTGCAGGAATTCAAAAGATACATGAGTAACACATTTGCTAACAGCCTAAGACAAACAAGTGGACAAAAGTGACCCTTTTCAGGAGCAGTCCACAGAGCACTGCCTTATAAAGTAACTTGGCTGACTCACACAGAACACAAATGAAAGTTGATGAAATGCAACCATGTACTACAGGAAACATCTATTTAACAGCTCATAGTCTTACTCATCTGTACTAGCTCAAACTACAAAACTGTGTTTTGATATTGACAAACTGTAATTCTCAGTGCTTTACAAAAAAACAGAAAAAAAAAAGTTAAAGGTTATGTGGCAGTGGGTGCAAAGCATTAAGATTCTTGACTTAGCTAGAATGCCCCCTAAGGCATTTTGTGCACACAAACACACACACACACACACACACACACACACACACACACACACACACACACACACACACACACACACACACACACACACACACAATGTCTCTCTCTCTCTCTCACACACACACACACACACACACACACACACACACACACGCACGCACACACACACACACACACACACACACACACACACACACACACACACACACACACACACACATTTCTATGCACGCACTTAAATTGGATTTCATCCTGGAGGAAAGAAACCTTACTATTTACAGTTCTTGCCTGTACATGTCATTAAAAAATCCACGTTCTGTGACACACTGGAAAAAAAATTAAGTCTCCCACACTTATTTCCATAAAATGGAATGTACGTGCTGAGGTATGCATTTGAATCTCCTGTGCTGATGCTGCTGAATGGCAGTAACGTAAATGGGAATAGCCAGGAGTGAGAATCTGTAAAGTTATGGACTAACCGGGCCCTAGGCTGCTGCCCTGTTTGCCATGTGCTAGATCCGGCTCTGGCCAACATGTTTATCCACCATCTGTATCTGACCTGGGGAAAAGGACTAAACATGATAATGTCTGACTAATAATTCCTTTAAAAACAACCTAGCATTGTGGTGATAATGTCTTCATGGGTTGCATAAAACAAAACATTAATTTAATAAAGAAGGCTGTGACATCATAATTTTTACCTTTTTAACTCTTCAGTCTGTTTCTCTATCTTTTCTAGTTTTATAAAAGATTACATTTTTAAGTTATGTAATTCATAAAGATGCAATCATTTATATACCAGACTGATTTTAAAGAATTCGGAGTAAGCTTTGTTTAAGGAATTCAAAATGTGAATGTTGCATTTTTCTCCTATATCTAGACACTTTAGGTAAACTAAGTTATTCTGTGTGTAATGTTTGCCTAAATTACTTACTTTCTTTTCTTTCTTGTGGATTAGTTACATAAGATCTTCTCATCCTGCCCATTTCAAGAATGTTGATTCAGAGATGCAGATAGATGGAATGTTCTCTACAATGTACTTAGTGTATAACCTCCCACCAATAAATGCCTCTAGAAGATGGTTCAATCTGACAATTTCCTGCCAAGTCAAGAACTGTACTGTTTAAAAGCTATAGTGATCTGCAAGGAAAAACAAGGTTATAATATGCTTTAGTCCACAAACAGACTGTGCCATGGATGGCAATTCTTAGCTGCTGATAGTTACACATTCTGAAGTTGCTAAATACTGTCCAATTATATATATAGCTATAAGAGTATATCCCTGTTTACTGAATTTTGCATAACTGCATATTAACAAGAGAATCTTTGTTATTTTGTTCTTTTGGTTTTATAAAAGAAATGGTACTTTACCATGAATGTGAAGGGGTGGTCCATTCTTGCATAAATATTCACACTTAAAAATATTAAAAAGTTAAATGTTATATGATTTTTGTCTTTTAGTGATTTCTACATGTTGTTTAAAATCATATATATCATAGACATTTTCTTCTATGAGTAATTTATTTTTGCAAGTACCTAAATATGTCAATTACTAGATTATCTTTAAATGTATTTTAAGGATCACAATCAGGCAAATAGTCTACACTATACAGAACTAATATATGGTGAAGTACAAAGAAAATAAACCTGGTAATGTAAAGGTCTTATAGGAGGAACTATGCTTTGAATTTGTATTAAGGAACTACTTTACAGATCCCCATTACTTTTAATCTTAATAAAATACAAATGCCTTCTTATTGATACACCAATGTATTTTATTTTTAATGTATTTATTAGAATTTATTTACTGTAGTTATACACTGGTCCAAATGGGATCTATATTACCTTATCAAAAATAACAAAAACGCGATTGAGCAAATTCTTTCCCTAGGAAAGAAATCGCTAGCCCTACCACCAACTATACACTAATCTAAACATAAAGTAGGGGGCTTTTCCCCCACACCCCCAATGTGGGTAGCTGTGACCCTCCACACACCCCCAATTAAATATACCAACTCCAAGATCGCACTACGGTAGGGAAAAGAGCAAACTCACAAGGATGGCCAAGCAGTTTCTTTTCCAGGGAAAGAATTTGCTCATTCGCGTGTTTGCTATTTTCAGCTTACGGCTTTTCCGGTTCGATGAAAAGCCGTTCGATATTATGGCTTTTTGATAAGGTAATAGGAAACCTCCAAATGCACCTTGTCCAGTCTACATGGTTAGCAATGTAAAATAATACAAGATAAGCCAATCAGGAATAAAACCACAATATTGCAATAAAAGAAGAGTTTCATTAATGCCATGCTATAAACAGCCCAGCAGTATTTGTAAAACCAAATGTTCAAGGTTATGTGTGAATGCAGGCCTGGATTTAGTTTCATGTCGGATTTAAATGAGGTGTGTTCAATGAGTAATGTACGCCACTAGTATGGAAACAAAACATTTTTATTTTTGCTGATTAGCTATGTATTAAAATAGTAAGAGATAGGGACAGAAGAGAAGTGACTCAAAAAGGCTTAGATCCATCTGTTCTGACATACACAGTCATGTCGTGATATTGATCCTCATGAGGGTGAATGACCTTAGGTGCTCTACCCAGGGGGACATGCAGAACGATAAGACCGATCTTCCTATGGATGTATCTGAAGCAAGAAGTACAATGGTATTGTGTGGTATTGCCATACCTAGAATGATGCCCAGATTCAAAGGCAGTATTATTACCTTTAATAATTGGCTATGTAGGTATTGTCAGTCTAGTGGGATCTACTACATATCATCTTGGATGAGACACCAGGCAAGCCTTCATGCTTTGGCATGAATGTTCTACACCTCTTTTACCAAGGCTTTGGCATTCTGGCTAAAGCATTTGCAATTCCAATAGTGCCTTTTTAGGGTGTGTCCATTTGATGGATATTCTAACCCAGTACATTCTAATTTGAAATACATTAAAGTGTCTCTACTCAGCTCCAGGAATCTTAAGAAAAAATGGTTAAACTTAAGCCTCTCCTACAACTTGAATGGATTCGCACATGTGTATTTACAGAAGCATTGTTCAGAAGAATGAAAGCACTTTGTTTAGTCCATGTTTAGTGCCTATCACGTCGTCAAACATGCTTGCACTTGCAGTGAGGAGTATCACTATGTGTCAAGGATATCATCACCTCATGACAGATCCCTTGCTATGCTTAATTTTAACTCCTAGATATCCAAATCACTTTAAACAAGATCAATTAACAATCCATACCTGGCTTTGAAACTTTCTATGTCCCCTTCTGGTCATGATGGCAATCTTAATATTTTATCTGAAATCCCCAATAAACCCAGCACCATTATACTAGGGGAATTCTAGGGGAATTATATTACATTTGACTCTTTTTTTATGGCTTTAAGTGTGACCCTCTGAACCTTGTAAAAACTTGATTTTACTCTTTACTATATTTTTATGTAAACCTTTATAGAAATCTTTGTAAAATACTAGAACTTGCAATACCAATATATACATTTTGTAAACTTGTTATTTTTTGGGAGCTTTTTTCTATGAGTCTCTGCTGAAAATGGGCTTCTGTCTTTAGCCCAGTCAGACATTACCCAGTTACCAAATGTAAATAAATAAATAAATACATTCAGCTATCCATCAATAAACTGGTTGAGCTAAATTGCTAATCATAATCATGCTCAGTGACTCTTTGGCATTATAAATGCCAATTCCCTTTTACAAAATTTTAACATTCTCACAAGGGACCCAAACAACACCGATTGTGCCCTCACAATATCTCCATTTCTTACACACTTTCATTATGTATCATTCTCCCATGTTAACTTAAACCATACATCTGTGACCTTATCCCTGAAAATTGGTAGTATTTCCCCTGCAAACACCTCAGTGTTGACAAACTTCTCAAAAGCAAACCTTCTTCAGTTACTTGATGAGCTGAATTATGTTGTAATCCTCCTCCGATGAGTCCCATTATTAAACTGTTGCCTAGCCCTCTGAGTTCTACTCCCATTTAAATAGCTGTATTCACAAGGCAGACCCTGTCTACACCAAATAAAATGAAAAATGTAAAAACAAATCACTCTAGTTGAATGCCCATATAAATGAGGAAGAAAATAAATTACTTCGATGCTTGTAAGAGGCCTCATTTTAATTACCTTAATAAAACACTTAGGCAAACCAGTAAAGAGCTTAAGGGAGTCATTATGAAACTCAAACTTAATTATGAATTAAAATAAGCCACTAAAACTCACCAATACAATATTAAAGGATGGTCACTGTCTACCACCACTCAGTATGCTGCAGTTTAGAATCCAGTCCTGTACTGTTGAAAATAATCACAGTACTCAGTTATACAAGCTCCCTTTCACACTTAGTATATGTGAAAAAGCTTTCTCAAGAAGAGTTCCAGGTACTTAGAACAGTCTCTTTGAGAACATTAGGAATATTGACCAACAACTGACTTTCAAGAAATAACTGAGACCATATAGTCAATGAAAGTAAATGCAAATGCTACAGAGACCTGGTCTAATGCAGTGATACATTAGATCTTTGGTTCCACTGTACCGTTGATTCCATTACAAAATGTGCATGTTTATAATATATGACACTACTTTAGGACAAGACTGATACAAATATAATAGTCCACTACTTTTTTTTTTGTATAGCCACAAAACATGATTCCAAGTCCATTTCACTGTAGCAACACAGGATCATAGGAGATTACTAGGCTATCGACATGGAGTTTCAACCCAATGTAATACTGTAGAGGTACTAGTTAATACCCAAGATTGCATTTAGTAATAACTGTCCATGTCCAGGAGAGTTGTGGATGCTATCCCCATTAAGAATTTACGGTGTCCCATCCACTCATCCAGGTTCCTCTAAAACAGTGTCATAGATTTGCTCTGTTTCACATGAATTGGTAGCCTGTTCCAAAGATGTGGCAGTCACTGGGAGATAAATCTGTCCCTCCAGCATGTCCTATTTAAGCTCCAGACAATATTTAAGTCACTGGAATGAGTAGCCCTAGACTCATTTGATTTAGAGATATGTAGTAAGTTCATTAGGTTTGGGTCTTCAGTTGCTCTGTAGGCCAGTCATAAGTCTCCCCTAAGAAGTCTGTATGATATGGATTATAGTGACAGGGATTTTAGCCAGTCCATATGAGACACATGTTGGAGACCCTTGATCTTCTTGGTTAGAAACCTCTGAGGTCTCCCTAATTGCTGTAGATGTTTAGTATGGTACATACCAAATGGGGCGTTATACTCAATTATGTGCAGGATAAGTGCCGAGTATAGGGTTTTATAACTTCTTGAGGTAATGACTTTAATAGTCAAGTGAGCTATGTGGAAAGCTCTCCTTAAAATGGCAGACATGTGGTGGTCAAAGTTAAGGTCGTGATCATCCTGTGATCTCAGGTCTCTTACCACGTCATGGGTGCTTAGGGTATTGATATTGATCTGATAATGTGAAGGGACATTGTCTGTGCTGAAGGGAATGATGATGCATTTCTTTGCATTCAGTTTGAGACCATAACTAATACACCTGTCATTCATCTGTATGAGGCCATTCTGGAGTATACTGACATTTTTTGGGGATTCAGTGATTGCACCTAGTTTGCATTTGTCTGCAATCATGGTCTGCCACAAGCCTTTAGTTTTGACCTGAACTTCTGGGAAGTATATACCAAACAGCAGGGGGCCCAGCACTGACCCTGGGGGCACCTCACTGGTAACATGTCTGTTGGTAGATGTGGAGTCACCCATTTTGATAGTATGTGTCTGGTGTGTTAGCAAGTTGGTAACCCATCTTACAATGAAGGGGTTTACATTCAGTTTGTTAAGTTTATCAGTAATTCCTGAATGTGGGATTGTGTCAAAAGCCTTTGCCAAGTTGAAGTATTCTGTGTGCAAAGATCTGCCATCATAAATGGCCTTGATTACATTTTCCAAGAAATCTATCAGATTTAACATCTGCCCTTCACAAAGCCAAATAAAGTAGGATCCAGGGTTTGGAAGTCACCTATGTCTTTATTTATGAGGTCCATAATGATACATTCCATGGACATACAGATGAGGCTGGTCAGGCTTATGGGACTGTAATTTCCAGGATCTGTTGCTAAGTCACTTTCTGGAGGAGAATAACTGTAGCTGTTCTCCCTTCCACAGGAACAAACCCTGTGGTTAGGCCATGATTGAAAAGGGTACTTAGTGGTGATGCTAGTTTATGTTCTAGCCTGTTTAGAAGACAGCCTGGGATGTCATCTGTTCACATAGAATCTGTATTCTTTGCCTTGGACAGGGCTTTGAGGATCTGCTCTTCAGATATGTAAGGTGGGGGGGTGGGGGAGGGTTTTTTGTAAGTTAGGAGGGGATAATGGAGTGAAATTTTCACCAATCCTATCCTGTAGCAGGTTCGCTTTCTCTGTGGGGTCAGTGTGTGTGATACCATTGGCCACCAGGTCTGCACATGCTTGGGTCCTACCCTTTAGGTTACATACATAGCTGTAAAAGGCCTTATGGTTATCTTTGGCAGCACTTGCTAGGATTCTCTCAAAGGAGCTCTTGCCTGATTTGACCATTAGTCTTATTTGCCTGTTAAGTCTGAGGAGGGTGCTTTTCCATTGTTGGGTCCTAGTCTTTGTTTTCTTGGATAGCAACTCTTTGCATTTATTGTAGAGCTTGTTGATGCTGGAAGTCCACCATGGCAGCTTGATTTTACTTGGGGCTCTGGTTTTGATTCTATCTGGTATAGCCAAGTTTATACACTTATGCAAGTAATTGGACAGGGCTTTAGTGTAAGCTTTGGGGTAGTTACCACTTTCAGCTCACGGTGGGGCTTGGAATGCATTTATACCTTCACCTAGGAAGGTATAGATTGCCTTGGTGAAGTTTTAAGTCAGATTTCACCCTTTGTGAGTTCTGGTGTTAGTGTCAGTTCTAAGGTGACTGATTTGTGGTCAGTTTTAACAAATGAGGGTCCGACAGTTGCAGCAGTGCACCTTTTTGGCATGTTGGTGAGGACCAGATCTAGAATGTTTGTTCCTCCTGTTGGGGTATGGATGATTTGCCATGATACATTTGAATTCACAAAGTCAAGGAACTTTTGTGCTAGTGAGTTTGGGCTAGAGTAGTTTTCCCAGTTAATGCTGGGATAATTGAAATCCTCCATAACCACTGTGTTCAGTAAAATTTGGATCGTCTTCAGTTTGGCTAAGTAGGCTTCATGGGTGTAGTGAACCATGGAGGGGGATCTATAACTTACTAGGACTTGAATGGGGGTCTTTCCCACCATAACCTGGACCTGGAGTAACTCCATGGAGATGTCCCGTCTAACTAGATGTGAGGTGACTTTATCTCTAATATAGACTGAAACACCACCTCCTTTGCTTCTCACGTGTTTATTTTGTGGTCTGAAGGTGTGGAAGGCATTGTAGCCTTGCAAGGCCGGGGTACTCTCACAGGCCTTGAACCAGGTTTCTTTGACTGTACAGATATCAACATTCTCCAGTGATAGGCATGCTTCCAGGATCTGCAGTTCTTGGTTTAAGCTCCTAGCAATTAGCAGCATAACCCTTATTTTGCTATGATTGGTAATTTTCACATAAGCAATTTTGTTTTTGAAACCTTGCCTACAGAGGCACTATGGGAAGGCAAGAGCCTTTACCACCAGCTGAAAGCCTAGTGGTGCCAGGTGCAAACCATCTCTGGCAAAGCAGCAAGGTTTCTTGACCATGTCATCTCAGGATGACAGAAACTGGATCCCCTTTGAATGACACCAAAAACTAAGCCAATTTTTGAGATCGATCATTTCTTGCTTACACTGTTGCATCATTGTTGGTGAGGGTATTATGTTACTTAAGGGTAGGGACATACCTGTCTGAGATGCATACTCAGAGAGCTCAATCACATCGCTCTTTATATGGTCCAGTGAAGTACTTCTTAGGTCATTCACTCCAACATGAGCTATGACAGATTTAGAATGGTAGTTGTTGCTGAGAGACCTGAGTGCATGCGTGATCTGATGAGTCCTGGCACCAGGCAGGCAGCTGACCATGACTTTCTCCTTATCAAACCTGGTAAGTGGGACATCTGTGTGTCTCACTATGGAGTCTCCATTGACAAGAAAATTGGGTTTATGAGTGTTACACCTAAAGGGCTTGGTAGGTGAGACACTGGTGTTGATATGTGTCTTGGGTACTGTGAGAACTGTGTTGGTTGTAGCAATCTTGTGTTTTGGAGGTCTCTGGTGTTTTGGTAAGTTATTTTGAGAGACCCTCTGTGTATATTGATTTATGTATTGGATGCATACTATGTTTATGAGTAGTGGGACTATGTACATGATTAGTGGTGGGTGAGTTGACAGCCTCTTCAGTGTAGAGAACAGGGATTCAAGATTCTTGGTGTAAATAAATGTCTCGCACTTTGTAATAGAGTTTTCTAGTGGAGGGTTGTCAGTGCACATGAGGCACTTGCTACACTGCCCCAGGAGACCCAAGTCAATAAAGCTGGCAGGAGAAAAAGGGGTAGTTCAACTGTCCATAATGCTAGGTTTGAAGAACTGCTATCACAAATAGGGTGCTTTCAGGACTAATCTAGGAGGTGTCTGTAGATGGGTATTTCTGATGGAGTTTTTGGCTGGTGGTTTAATAGGTCACAGCTCACTAGCAATACTTCGTAGACCAAAAATGTGCTAAACATGAGGACTACACTATTATACTACAGCTGTATCTAAGGGAAATAATTGTCAGAATTATCTGTCTGGCTATGGAGCACAATTCAGTGGCAGTGCAAGGTGCTGACCAATGCACAAACAAACAGAAACCCGTTCAAAAGTAGGGCTTAAATACCAGAAGCTAAAAACTTAAAAAAAATAAAAATAAAAAAATAAAACTCAAAAGAACCAATGAGGTTGATTGCTACAAGCCCTAGGAAGGCCTTGCTTTCACTTCTGGGTGAAGCAAGATGGCGGCTGTTTCTGTTGCAAGTACTGCAGTTAGTGTATATGTTTCTTCTGTTGTTTCTTCTACTTTACCTTCTATCACTGATTCACAGTCTTCTTTTCATTTAACAACTTTATCTGTGTCTAAGACTTCTTCACAGTCTTCAGTTGTGTTGCATGACTCTGGTAATTTGTCTGTGCTTGAGTGGGTTGATGAAATGGAGCTTCAGGATATTTTTTTGGCTGTTGTTTCTGCTTCTGCTGTTTTGGCTCCCCCTGCAGCTCTGCTGGTTAATTGTGCTGGTGCTCTGTCTTCTGTTACTTTTGCAGTTATTTCTCAGGCCAAGTCCTATGCAGCTGCAGTGGAATTGGCAGTTTCTGCTTCTGGGAATCAGCTTAGCTCTCTGATGCAGTCTAGGATTATTTCTAAGTCTTTGGTTCATTTTAAAACCACTTCAAGTCAGCCTCTTACATGTAAGTTTATTTGGCATTTTTTACTAAAACCATTGTCTGTCAGTGTTTGTGTGCTATTATTCATTGGGAGAGGGGTGCTTTTGCTGATGTTTATTTTGAAGAGCAGGGGGCTGCTTCTACGTTTGTTTCTCATTTTGCTGCACATAAACATCAGCAGCCTTGATTTTGTGCTTTCTGAAGTCGATGTTTCTTATAAGCATAAACTTATTTTGTTTTTTCATTCTATTTATGTTACAGAAGCACAAGTTAGGGAGTATTTACTTTCTTATTATGGTGATGTTTATTCTATAAAGAAATCTTTTGATTTTGATGCTAGTGGAGTTTAGAATGGGGCATGGGAGGCCTGGGTGTCTTTGTATGTCCTTGATTCTGGTGTTTCCCATTTGCCTGATGTATGTTTGTTGTCTGGTGAGAGAGGTGTTTTGAGGTTTGAAGGACATCTTAAGTCTTGCTTTTTTGTGATTATTTTTTTCTCAGCTGGTATTTCGTTGTCCTGGTAGGAAATGCACTCATTGTGGTTCCACAGCTCATTTTCTGGAGCTTGTCCCCATTGGTTCCATTTATGTTCTTGTTCTCATGTTGATTCTGTTTGTCTTGCTGTATGTTCTGTGTTACCTATTTCCACTGAGTCTTCTCAGACTTTACTTTCTGGTGTTTCTGTTTATGTTTCTGCTGCTGCTCCTGTGGAGTCTTCCCCAGTCCAAGCTGTTGTCTCTGTCCATTGCCCCCCCCCCCCACCACTTCAACTGTCTCTATTCTTAGTCCTGTTTCCTCTCCTGAGGGGTCTGTTCTGCCTTCTTTGCCTTCCAGTCTTCCTTGCCCTGTTTCTGTTACTTCTGGTTCTCACTCTGCTGTGTCTCTTTCTCCTGTTGATTTTGTTGTCATTTCTGTACTGATATCTTACAGTCTAATAGGAAATGACTTGGTACATCTGATACATCTACTGGTGATGATATTACTTTTAATGATACTGTTAGTTGTGAATCTGATCTGTGTACTGATATGGATGATTCTCAGCAGTGGACCTCAGCTTCTAGGTGCAGACCTCTTAGAAACAAGTGTCATAGGAGGGGACTGAAGGGGTTTCTCGTCCTGGTACTGATGACTAACTTGTCTTTGACATTTTGTAATATTAATGGTGTGGTGTCATTGCCCCAACATTTGACTGTCTTTTCCTGGGTTTCTGCCTTACACTCTGTTATTGTTTGTCTTTTGGATGTGGGTAGGCTTTCCTCTGTTTATTGTTCACAATGGGAAACTTTGTGGAGGACTGGGGTAGATTGGTCTTTAGAGACAGATCATAGATCTGTTATTAGGTTACTGTGTCATAAATCTGTTGTGGTGGGTAGGGATTTTATTCATGTTTTGTCTGGCAGGGGGTTAGTGGTGGATTTGTTGTGTAGGCATTCTTTTGTATGTTTAGTGATTGTTTATGCTTTTATTCCAATGTCTGAGCATCTCTTATTATTTCAACTTTTGAAACATTGTTTTTTATTTGACTGTCATATTCCTTTTTGGTGGCTTTAACTGTGGTGTATTTTCAGGGTGTTCTAGGGTCAGACAGGACTCTGGTGTCCATTCTTGTAAGGACATTTTATGTTTGGCCTCTTCTACTGTTTGTAGTCCTCCTCCCTTTATTTAATTTCATGGGGCTGCTCACACCCAAATTGATTACTATTTTTGTTTTCCTACCTTCGAAGTGTTTTTTTCTTCTTCCTTGTCTTTTTTGCCTTTTACTGATCATCCCACTTTGTCCTTTAATTTTGGAGTTTCTTTTACATTGCGTAAGGGTAGGGGTCTTTCTAGTTTTACTGTCCTTGGACTTTTACTTCTTCTGGGCAAACTGTCATTACTGAGTTATGGCATGATCATTTCACTCTGTTGCCTTTTTATTCTCCTCTTTCCTCTTGGTGGCTGGCCTTTAAAGCTAAGTTTGTTTCCTATTACTATTGGTTTACCCACTCTTATTATTCCCTTTTTATGGGTTCTTCCAACTCTCTTTATGCTGCTTTCCAGTCTGCAGTGCAACATGCACCTGCCAATGCCCTTCAACACCTCTGTGAGTTGCATTTACATAACCTTGCTACGGTTAGAGTGGTTCTTTGGAACTTAGGCCATTTTTTTAAAAGGGAAGAGTGAGGAGTTTCTCCCTTATGTTGGTAAATGTACCCTTAGGAAGGAGACCTTTATTGACAGTTTATTTTCCTCTTCAGGTAATGTTACCACTAGGAAGGGTAAAGAAGTTAATTCTTATTTGTCCACCTTGTATGGTAGTAAAACTCCTTCTGTGGAATCTAGACCTATACCTTTGATGCCTGATGTTTTTAGGGTGGCTTTTGATGCCCCTATTACTTTGTTTGAAGTTTGTAGGGCTATTTCTTCTTTTATGGGTGATACTGTGTCAGGTTGGGATGGTCTTTCTTAACATTTTTACTGCTCTTTTTCTGGTGCTCAGTTGTCTGTACTGGTGCAATTGTTTAATGAGTGGTTTTCTCATGGTTTTCCCATCCTGGTTTGTTATGGATAGTCCTTGAGTTCCTTTGAAAAAACGGTAACCACAGGGTCTAATTGGCATCTGATTTTTATCTGCAATACCGATTATAAGTTGTTTTGCAAGATCTTGCCATTACGTCTGCAGTCAAATTTTGTTGGACCCTGGGGTCTATGGTATTTCTGGTAGGCCTATGTGAGATTTGTTGCTTTTGTTGAAGCTTTTTGCCTCCTTTGTTCATGCTTCTGATTCTGCTCTGCTGCTCTCTTGTGACCTGACCAAAGCATTTGACAATTTTAATCATTCAGCCTTGTTGGCCATTTTAAAGGCTTATGGATTTGGTCTTCTTTTTCTTCCATGTATTGCTTCAATTTATTCAGCTTCTGTTATTGTTCCTGTGGTAAATGGCTAGGTGGGAGCTGAAGTTGCCATGAAGGATGATGTGCAATTACTTTGGTGGTGGGTGCTGTGTTTTTTAAGGTGAGGGTGTGCTTTTCATTGTCTCCTTTTATTTATGTTCCAGGGTTTTGGTACCTAATTTTCTGTCTTACACAGATGATGTTACTATTGCAGCAGAGTCTTCTTCTGTTCTTTTGCTTTAGTTTCAATATTTTTCTTTGTTTATTCATTAGTGGGTCTTTCTGTTAATTTTTCCAAATACTGTGTTTTGTTGCAGTTCCCTGTGTTGGGGATGTTTCTTTTCCTAACACTGGTATCTCTGTCTTGAGTGTGTGTTTTGGTTCTCCTTCCTATGTCTCTGAGTCTTGTGAAGACCTTCTTGATAAAGCTGTTCAGCACTTGGCTTTCTGTCATTCTTTTCCTTTGTCTTTTTGAAAAAAAAAAGGTTTGTTTGTTAAATGGTGCCTTTTTGGGTACTTCAGGGTATGATTTTTCTGTCTATTTATTTCCATGTTCCTGGTCCACTGGCCTTTTGTCGGAGGTCTTTCATTTTTTTTTTACACTTCCTATACATCTGTTAGGAGGGGTATTTTGTATTCTACTCCTGCTTCTGGTGGTGGTGGTTTAGTGCATCCTGTTCTTTTTTGTACACATTATTTCTTTTTCCTGTATTGTGACATTTACAGGCTGCAGATCATTCTTTGCTTAGTCACCTGCTCCCAGCTTTATCTGGTCAGTTTTGGCAGACTTGTTTGGCTGTAAAATATGCATGGAGGGTCCCTTCAATGAAGCTGCAGGAAGTCCAGTCTTTGTTGATTGTTAGGCATGTGTTTTTAGACTCCATCCTTTTCTGTAGAATAGAATGGTATTCTTCTCTTTTGGCTCATTTCTATGCCATTAATGGGTTTCAACATTATTCTCCTTGGAGGCTGTTAGGTTTGCTTCAGTATAAGTAGAATTGTGCTTTGTTTCCTCATTGGCATGATTTTTTTGTGGCACTGCTCTCTTGATAAGCTGACTCTTAGGTCTTCTTACGTTTTTCACCCTGTGGGGTTGCAATTGTGTCCACATTATGGGTGTCAAGTTTTAGAGTCAGCAGAAAATGTTTTATTTCAGTGTCCTAGTGTGACTGTTTTTTGGAGGTGTACTGTGTAATTATTGAGTGCCACATGTGTTTCTTATCACAGTTGAGAAAGTTTTGTATGAATCATGCCCGGATGCCAGCTGTTGCTAGGGTAGATTGCTGTTGCAGGCCTTAGAAGTATTCTGAAAAAGTACCTGAATTTTAATCCACTCTCTCACTATACTTCCTGACATCACAGTACTAACTGAAACTTGGTTAAAAAATCACACTAAAGATAATGAATTCCTATCACTAGGATATAATATACACAGGCTTGACAGGTCTCACAAATGTAGTGGTGGCATCATAGTCATTATACATAAAGATAACCTTACCCTACAATACTTAAACAGTAACCCACATGAGTTTCCTAACTCAGAAATACTAGTTTCACACTTCCACGTAAACACAAAAAAGAGCATTATCATCATAGCTGCCTACATTCCCTCTGGCAACAATACCTACATAATCAAAAACTTTCTTTGTTGGGTCGCCTCCACATTTAAACAGGAAACACTAATCTTAGGCAACTTCAACCTAGGCTGGGCCATCTGTAACTGAGACAACCCTACAAACTTTATCAACCTCTTTGGATTCTCACAATTAATCTTCACAGCTATCAGAACTGACAAACACAGTAGCAAACATTCTATACTAGATTGGATATTCACCAACTGGTCATCCATGTATAAGCACTTTGGCTGCCTCCCAGACGTTCTTACTGATGATATGCTCTCCTACCTATTCAGGCAGAAAATATGCCCTACCAAAAGCATTATATATAAATATACCCACAACAAAAGACACAACTGAAACCTTCAACTCTGTTCTAATACAATATAACTGGACCCCCTTAAACACCTTCAGTTAGATGATGATGTACAATACTTCAATAATGTATTTCAAAGTACTGTTAGAAGAATGCTCATCAAAGAAAAATCAAATCAATGGCTAACTGAGGGTACTATACAAATAATGAAACAGAGAGATAGAGCCTGGTTACACTATCAATCATCTAAAAGCCAAACTTCCCTCCAGAGGTATTGCCATCTAAGAAATTTAGCCAAAGAACACATTCGGAATGATAAAAAGTCTTACTACACCTTAGTCCAAAAAAAACATCAAAACAATCCTCAGGAGGGGTGTGGCCCAGATGCTCACTGATGAGTAACACTTTTCATCAGCTCTTCTATAACCTTTACATTCCTGAGAGGAAATTACATTTTTTAATTATTCCTACCAGCTTTTTTCAAGAAATGTTATTAAGGTGTAATATCTAGAGAAGGAATATTCAAAAAAGAACTGTTTTATTTTTATAATTTCTTGTCAAAATACCACTTAGAAGTTCTATATCTTCAAACTCAAAATGAGCCACACAAAAATAACCACTCAGGCCTAGTCACTAAGGAAGGATATACAGTTTGTTCTTACCAGCTTACGAGAAATTTCTCTTAAGATGGATAAAATGGATAACAGTACTTCAAAGAAAACACTTTATGGAACAACTACAAGAAACATTAAGTCAACAAAAAAATTCAGATTTCGGGGACAGAGGATGCCTAGAATGACTTTGAAGGAAGACTAACAGAAGATGAACATAACTTGGAATTTGTACTGAAACAAAACACCTTGTTGCTGGAAAAGATTGATGATTTAGAAAACAGGTCCTGCAGGAATAATATCAGACATTTTGGATTACCTGAAGGCATTGAAAATGACAACATGACAACTTTTTAACAACTTGGATGCCCAGAACACCTGAACTCACAAAATGTATGTCTTTTGGCATTGCATGAGCCCATAGATCTCTATCCAAAGTAGCACCATTTTCAAAGAAGTCAAATCCAAGATCTACAATTGTAAGATTTTTCTCTACACAAGATAAAGATCTGATCCTAAAGACAGCTTGGACTAAGTCTCCTATAAAATTTAGGACCAAATAATAAGGTCTGACAATCATTTTTCATCTGTAGTGATGTTTAGAAGAAAAAACTTTTACCTTTAATAAAAGAACTCAAACAAATGTCAGATTAAAGTACACCTGCTCTTCCCAGCTAGACTGAAAATATTTCTTACAGATGAAACAAGGGGTATTAGTAAGACATAGATCAAACTATGTGGGCCAAATTCAGGAAGCCTCCGTGTAAGAGTTATAACTCTTACACGGAGGCTGCAGTGAAACTGTGTGATGTCAGCATGTCATGCATATGCATGAGGTGCATGAGGCATGCTGAATCACACTAGTAACTCTTACACGGTCTGTGTAAGAGAGTAGGGGGCGTGTCTGTAGGCTAAGCCCTGCAAGCGGACACGCCCCCGGAAGACTAGAATGGCTGAAAGTAAACAGCCACGAGAGAGGCCATGGAAATGTGAATAAACACACTACACAACACATGCCCCGATAGACCATCACTGTATAAAGTGAAGAGATGTTATAAAATTAAATTAAAACCTTTTTTTTTTTTTTTTAAACCCCGGAAATGTTTGCTACTGTGTGCGCTCGTGTGCGCGGGTGTGCTACTAGCGCAATCACAGTTAGCAGTCAGTGGAAAAGGATATAAGAACTAAATATGCAAAGTAAGCCAAGAAGTAATAGCTTAGCAGTAGAGTTGCCGGCCTAAGAGTAGGCAGGCAGGGTTCGAGCCCCCACAACAACTTTTTTTTTTTTGTAAATAAGCACGAAAAAGCCCCCTGACAGTATTGTACAAATGTAAATGTATTCCCTTTTGTAAAATGGAATGAAATGGAGCATATATTCTGAAGTAACACAATAATAAAAATAGTCAGAAATGTACTGATAGCTAAGCTGCTGTGAGACGGAATGCCCGTAGCTGAGTAGTGTTTAAAAAGCTGCAAACTGTATGCTCGTTGCTAAGCACCGGTTTAATAGGCTGAAACCGTTTGCAACTAGCTGTGCTTAGCTGAACATGTGTGTCACTAGCCAATTAAGGTTTATCCCAGCGCACACCGTTTGCGCCGCTCCCACAAGCTAACTGCCAGTGCGCATGCGTTACCTCCGTGCAAACGAGCGCAGACCTGGTTTTAAATGCTTAAAAGTGCTTTTGGCAAGCTTGATTGACAGGTCCTCAACTCATTTCTGTCAGGAAAATCAAAAGTCAGTTGCCAGAGTCGAACCCAGGATACCATGCACTAGAGTCAAGGTACTTCACCACTAAGCCATGACAGCAATACCATGAAATGCAGAAATAGCATATATATGGGATAAAATCCAGAATGGAGCATGAGAAAGCATTTTCAGTGAAGTAGATACAATTCCAAAACGCCAATCAGAGAAATGTGCGGGAAAAGCGGCATATATAAGCCCCATAGGCGGGAATACACAGCAGAAACGATTGTAGAACAGACCTGCAGTTAGAATGAGTGGAGTAGGTGAGGGACGTTGCTTTCGAGCACAGCGTTGGGGCGTTGAGGAGTCCAGATACATGGTCTGGCTCCTTGTCCATCATCACGAGGCCCAACTCATGCAGGGCCAGGTCTCATGGGGAGCGTATAGGGCAGAGGCATGGGACCAGTTGGCTCATGATCTGACCAGTGCTACTGGCATTCCACGCACTGGTGAGCAGGTCCGTCACCACCATGTGGACCTGAAGCGATGCAAGGAAGACCAGTTGTCCGAATGGATCCAGGAGGCCCGGGATATGCCCAACGCCCCACTACTGAGTAAGTTACATTTTGCTTATGTATGTAAGGATTTCAACTGGCCGATACCATGGAGATGTGTAGTCCAATATTACTTCTTTCATATTACAGCTGCAGGTGTCCGCTCTGTGAATCGCGAGATGTATGGCCGTAGGCTGGTGCGGCTGCGCCACCATGCAGGTTAGTAACCCCACCCATTACTTGTAAATAAATATTGTACTGTAGCATGTATCAGAACACTGCAGTGTATTGATTAAAAGTAATATAATGTGCAAGCAGGATTTGTAAGTCTGCAGGTATGGCTGCAACAAGTTCATCAGTATGCAAGTGTAACTGGAAATATAATTGATAGAATTAAACAGTGCTGTAATACAGATGTCCCACCATGAATTAAATATAGTGTAACCTGCAGTAGTCCCAGGAGTACAGCTTTAGAATCTGAGGTAGTCATATGTGAGATATATCCCCTGTTGAAATGCTGAATCATGACAGAAGTGAGGCTGTTGGAAAGTGTTTGAATCACCACCAGTCTAACATGTGAACAAAGCCTAGAAGTACCAACCTGAACTGTGAAGTTGCAGGATGTGTGAGAGTGACAGAAAGGGTCATGTATGAATAAATAAAGTAGTAATAACCCCTGAATATAGTAGCCCCAGTGTGTTTCTACAGAACTAAATGCACGTGGGAAGTACAACTTAATATCCCAAACTGATTTCAGTGTGTCAGAATCTGGAATGTCTAGGCCAAATGCTGTATATGGTGATCACAGTAAACAATTTGCAGATAGAATGAATGATTATCTGACAGACTAAACAGCCATAGTTGTCCCCTGTCCTGTCATCAAAGTGTAGCAGGATGATGTATCTGATAAAATTCAAAATAAGTAGGATAGTGATGTATTTGTAACAGGTGTAGCTTGACAGTCAAATAAAATTTATTTTGAAACATCAGCCTCAACTTAATTGTGTACCTTATACAAATGTAAATCAATGTGTAACATATGAATGTGTCATCACTTTCTATCTCCGCCCAACCCTATAATTCCATATAACAACACCCACTAAATAATGGTATGTGAACATTTCATTAATCATGGACATTTGTCCATTTCAAAATATATGCATGTCTGTTCGTGCATGTGCCCTGTTCATACCTGCAAATCTGATGGCCTGTTGCCATTAATCAACCCTGCATGTTGTTTGACTGTGTATTTCTGTTCAAATAATGCATGTGATATTGATATGCCCCTTGTTCAATGGTGTTAATATCTGGGTGTTTGTTTGATGGGAATACCAATGCATGCTGTTACAACTAATCTGAATGGAATAAAATGCCACTAACCCAAACTAACATAACAACTCACAAACCTAGAAAGCTTGGGAAGGCGGGTCCCAGCGGGCCCACCTCTCCCACCTCAGCTGGCGCCTGCACCTGGCACTAGTGCCCAGGCCGGATCCCCCTCCGGTGGCCCTGTGCCACCTTCGGGTGGAAGCGCTGCAGGGGATGGGGCCGGTCCCCCCTCTGCAAGTGTGGCCGGAGAGGTTCGTCCACTCACCCTCCGCGGTGTCCGGTCTGTGGTGCGAAAGGAGATCCAAGACACTGTACTTGGGCCCCTACGCCAGCTTGAGGCTCATGTGGCACAGCTAACGGCCCCGGCCATTGCCCCGCCTACACAGCCCCCAGCACAGCCCCGCCCTGGGCTGTGAAGGAACAGTGGCAACTGCCTATGGGTGGGGATATCAGTTCCACTGTTGCCATCTGTGGGCTCATGCATCTTGGAAATCCCAACCTCCGTCCCCGTCAATTGTGTAACCCCCCCCATGTGTGTCATACACTGCCCCTGTATGCGTCTTGTCTGTCTTGTCTGTTAACCTACCCAACCTACCTCCCCAGCTATACCGACTTCCTTCACCTGACATACCACTCTCACCTGAAAAAAAAAAAAAAAGGTCACTCTGTACCTACAAAAAAATTACGCCCCATACATAGCTGTCCATGTCGCACACATGTCTGCTTGACATTGAAACAGTTAATTACAATTGGCTCTACAACAAATATTAATGTTGTCCTGACACCTCTCTCAGGGGTGAAAGGTTTCCAATGTCTCACCAAAATACATGGAAATGCACAGCTGTTGCTGCCAAAGACATGGGCATCTATGGGCCTTACCTATATCCCTCCTGCAAATCCCATGCTTGTTTCCCTACTGTCTTACCCTCTTTGTGACCCTTTTTTCACCACTTTCCTGTCACCCCTTTTTCTTTTCTTTCAAAGAAATTAGCTGGTGTAAGCTTGTGTTAGCGGAGCTCACCGCCAGTGCATGTGAGCTCAGCATAAACGCAGACCTGGTTTAAAGTGCTTAAAAGTGCCTTTATGGCACTTTGATTGACAGGTCCTGTACTCAGTTTGAAAGTTTGCTAAGAAAAATAAATTCCCACTGTCAGTCTCGAACCCAGGACCTTGGTAACATTAGTCTGTATGACCTACCACTAAGCCATGCCTGCTTTACAAGAGCACAGTGCTAAAATAAATATAACATGTAATAGTAGGAATCAGTATAAAGGCAATATAGGAGATGTACTATCCAAAGCATGTCAGGTAGAGTTTTAATGGCCAAATTACTGGATTCCCATACTAGTTCAGTGTGAACAGAAACAGCCCTGCTACCTGTTAGCTTGTACATAATAACGTAAGGTAATGTACATATGTGAAGGTATGTGTATCTACACATACATATATATAAATATATATTAATACATATGAAATATAGTCGTAGGTCTCAGTAGCCATACACACTCACTACAGGAAACAGTGAACATAATTGCAGCAACCTGAATCTGCAACACAGCCTGACCCCTGTGTGACCTACTTACCCTTCTAACTGCTTAAAGGTGGCCTCAGCACTTTGATTGACAGGTCCTGTACTCAGTTTGAAAGTTTGCAAAGTAAAATAAATCCCACTGTCAGTCTCGAACCCAGGACCTTGGTAACATTAGTCTGTATGACCTACCACTAAGCCATGCCTGCTTCACAAGAACACAGTGCTAAAATAAATATAACATGTAATAGTAGGAATCAGTATAAAGGCAATATAGGAGATGTACTATCCAAAGCATGTCAGGTAGAGTTTTAATGGCCAAATTACTGGATTCCCATACTAGTTCAGTGTGAACAGAAACAGCCCTGCTACCTGTTAGGTTGTACATAGTAACGTAAGGTAATGTACATATGTGAAGGTATGTATATCGACACATACATATATATAAATATATATTAATACATATGAAATATAGTTGTAGGTCTCAGTAGCCATACACACTCACTACAGGAAACAGTGAAGATATATGCAGCAACCAGAATCTGCAACACAGCCTGGCTCCTGTGAGACCTACTAAGCCCTTTAACTGCTTAAAGGTGCCTCCAGCACTTTGATTGATAGGCCCTATACTCAACTCAAAAGCAGAATATGAGCATACTAGTAGGCCCTACCACAAGACCATTGTAACACTAGTCTGTATGACCTACCACTAAGCCATGACTCTCATACAGGAATATAGTGCTAAATAAGTGGAACATGTAATAGTAGGAATGAAGATAAAGGCAATATAGTATGTCTACTACCCAAAGCATGTCATGCAGACTTTTATAGTCCCAATTACTGGATTCCCATACTAGTGTAGTGTTAACAGAAACAGCCCTGCTAATTGTTAGCTTGTACCCAATAATGTCAGCATGTATATGTACACAGATAGATATATATATATTTATATAGCAATACATATGACATATAGTTGTAGGTGTCAGAAAAAAGAGAAAAAATATAAAAAAATATTTAATTAATA
>NC_056742.1:218221679-218292178 GCF_019279795.1 Protopterus annectens | reverse complement strand
CCCCCCCCTGTCAATTGTATAACCCCCCCCATGTGTGTCATACACTGCCCCTGTATGCGTCTTGTCTGTCTTGTCTGTTAACCTACCCAACCTACCTCCCCAGCTATACCGACTTCCTTCACCTGACATACCACTCTCACCTGAAAAAAAAAAAAAAAGGTCACTCTGTACCTACAAAAAAATTACGCCCCATACATAGCTGTCCATGTCGCACACATGTCTGCTTGACATTGAAACAGTTAATTACAATTGGCTCTACAACAAATATTAATGTTGTCCTGACACCTCTCTCAGGGGTGAAAGGTTTCCAATGTCTCACCAAAATACATGGAAATGCACAGCTGTTGCTGCCAAAGACATGGGCATCTATGGGCCTTACCTATATCCCTCCTGCAAATCCCATGCTTGTTTCCCTACTGTCTTACCCTCTTTGTGACCCTTTTTTCACCACTTTCCTGTCACCCCTTTTTCTTTTCTTTCAAAGAAATTAGCGGGTGTCTTGTGTTAGCGGAGCTCACCGCCAATCTTGTCGTGAGCTCAGCAAACAGCGCAGACCTGGTTTAAAAGTGCTTAAAAGTGCCTTTATGGCACTTTGATTGACAGGTCCTGTACTCAGTTTGAAAGTTTGCTAAGAAAATAAATTCCCACTGTCAGTCTCGAACCCAGGACCTTGGTAACATTAGTCTGTATGACCTACCACTAAGCCATGCCTGCTTTACAAGAGCACAGTGCTAAAATAAATATAACATGTAATAGTAGGAATCAGTATAAAGGCAATATAGAAGATGTACTATCCAAAGCATGTCAGGTAGAGTTTTAATGGCCAAATTACTGGATTCCCATACTAGTTCAGTGTGAACAGAAACAGCCCTGCTACCTGTTAGCTTGTACATAATAACGTAAGGTAATGTACATATGTGAAGGTATGTGTATCTACACATACATATATATAAATATATATTAATACATATGAAATATAGTCGTAGGTCTCAGTAGCCATACACACTCACTACAGGAAACAGTGAACATAATTGCAGCAACCTGAATCTGCAACACAGCCTGACCCCTGTGTGACCTACTTACCCTTCTAACTGCTTAAAGGTGGCCTCAGCACTTTGATTGACAGGTCCTGTACTCAGTTTGAAAGTTTGCAAAGTAAAATAAATCCCACTGTCAGTCTCGAACCCAGGACCTTGGTAACATTAGTCTGTATGACCTACCACTAAGCCATGCCTGCTTCACAAGAACACAGTGCTAAAATAAATATAACATGTAATAGTAGGAATCAGTATAAAGGCAATATAGGAGATGTACTATCCAAAGCATGTCAGGTAGAGTTTTAATGGCCAAATTACTGGATTCCCATACTAGTTCAGTGTGAACAGAAACAGCCCTGCTACCTGTTAGGTTGTACATAGTAACGTAAGGTAATGTACATATGTGAAGGTATGTATATCGACACATACATATATATAAATATATATTAATACATATGAAATATAGTTGTAGGTCTCAGTAGCCATACACACTCACTACAGGAAACAGTGAAGATATATGCAGCAACCAGAATCTGCAACACAGCCTGGCTCCTGTGAGACCTACTAAGCCCTTTAACTGCTTAAAGGTGCCTCCAGCACTTTGATTGATAGGCCCTATACTCAACTCAAAAGCAGAATATGAGCATACTAGTAGGCCCTACCACAAGACCATTGTAACACTAGTCTGTATGACCTACCACTAAGCCATGACTCTCATACAGGAATATAGTGCTAAATAAGTGGAACATGTAATAGTAGGAATGAAGATAAAGGCAATATAGTATGTCTACTACCCAAAGCATGTCATGCAGACTTTTATAGTCCCAATTACTGGATTCCCATACTAGTGTAGTGTTAACAGAAACAGCCCTGCTAATTGTTAGCTTGTACCCAATAATGTCAGCATGTATATGTACACAGATAGATATATATATATTTATATAGCAATACATATGACATATAGTTGTAGGTGTCAGTATGCATACACACTCACTACAGGGAACAGGCAAGATAAATGCAGCAACCTGAATCTACAACACAGCATGAAGCATGGTAGATGTACTAACCTTCACACTCACAAAACACTGTCAACAGCATACCAGCATGGTCCACGCCCTACAATCTGAAAGGGCAACGCCTATCTCACATACCCTTTTATAGCAGTGTCCTGAAATCACAGTGAGACATGCAATCAGTACACACCCAGCTGCATGCAATTAGCAAATGCTGCCTTACAATTGGTGCAGAGGCCATCACATGGACCTATGCAGATACCTACAAAAGCATTGAGTTCCCACACTACACTCATGCAATACATTCATTGCACAAACACTACGGATAAAGAGAGAGAGAGACAGAGAAAACAACCAAACAACCAAACAAATATTAGGACTGCCAGCAGCAAAATCAGCAGCAAGCAGCAAGGAGCAAGCAGCAAGCAGCACCACTGGCACAGCAACAGCTGCCACAAACACAGGTAATGCAAAGTAGCAGGTTAATCCTGTGTATACTGTGACACCTCCAAATGTATCATAGTTCACTATCTATAGGTATGTCCATGAGATAGGTTGTGTGTACATAGTCATGAAATATAAACATATGTAATATTGTTGTACATGTGGGCCATAACTAACACTTCCATAGCTTAGAACACAAGGCCAGTTGTGCATATGATGCAGTAGTTCCCAGGGTCAGTAGAGGTTCCTCCTCATTGGTGTGGGACCACTGTGTATGTATGGCACTGTTCAGGTACATATCCTGTAGTATGGCCAGGGATTAATATCAGTCTGTCATGTGGTGCTATGTCCTCCAGGGGTGAATGTCGCACACATCCAGGGATACCATTTCGTAACAGTGATGATATGTGTTCTGCAATGATGAGGGTGGCTCTCACCTGGACATGTGAGAGGATAGGGAGGTTACAGTCATCTGGGATAACTAATAACACGTGTGTAGGACAATGGGGGTACCTGCACCTAAACTGTCTGCAACAATGTTGCCAATATCTGTGCATTTGGTGAATGTGAAGCATCTTAACACTGCAGACAACAGATGCCTTCCCGTCATGTGAATCTGCCCTGTGCTGCAGTAGCCTCCTACTATTGTTATACAATATGCCTGTATCTGTAGTCCACTGGACAGGATTAATAAGTGGTGTGCAGTTGTTCTGGGTTAGATAACTGTGTGCACAGTACATGCAGTATGTGGGATGTCTGTGGTAAGCATATGCAAAGTTGCTGGCGGTGTGTGTTGTGGCTTCCACTGGCCCAGTGGGCTGCATGGATAGCATCACTGTCATAACTACTGAATAACTGTGTAATAACATGCATACATAGCAAGGTAGTGTACTGTGCTTGTGGTGTTGTTCGGATATGTATATCCAGGCTGAGTAATGTGTGTCCACATCACAGGGTTGGATGGCAGCACACATCCAGTATGTATGGATGAACACCCAGAATGTGTCAGACGTGTCACCTGTGCAGACGTATCTGGCCATTACCTGTGCATCCCCCACAACACACACACATGCAACATATGGCAGACGTACTATAGCAGTACACATATGTTCATAGGTTCATACTAGGCTATCTGCCCGAGGGCATTTACAAGCCTAGCCCATCGTTTTGTGGCTTACGCCACCCCTTTAGTATGGGGAACCATACCCATTATTTTGCTGTGCCTCTGTCGAGCAGTGACACTGAGGTAATCCCTGGGGTATATCTGCGATCTCCCATCCATTGGTCAAGATTTCTCTTGAACAAGGCCAGGTGCTCTGCCTCACATATACCGTGATTTTGTTCCACAGCATAGGGAGTCTTTGGGTGATGAATCTATCCCTCCAGCACGTCCTATTAATAGCCGTGTCGAGGTTTAAGTCTCCCGCCCTTGTGGCTCTGATGGATCTAGATGTTTTGAGGTGAAGCATATTCATCAAATCTGGGTTTGACATGGCCTTGTATGTTAGGCAAAGGTCACCTCTGAGCAAGCGGTGGCGACTGAATAGAACATACATGGACATGCTGGAGGGGCATATTCCTAACCGAGAGGTTCCCTTCACTCTGTAATGAGCTCGAACAGTTGAGAATGAACAGTTCATAGGTTCATACTAGGCTATTTGCCCTAGGGCATTGGTAAGCCTAGTAGAATGCGCTTGTCTTTGCCACCCAATCACAAGTTATGCTGCTATGCCCTTGTCCGACTTTAGTATACTGTGCCTCTGTCTAACAGCGACATAGAAGTGATACCTGGGGTACAACTATGATCTCCATCCACTCATCCAGATTCCTATGGAAGAGAGTCAATGAGGACTCTGCCTAACCAGTAGTATGAGCTCATTACAGAGTGAAGGGAGCCTCTCGGTTAGGAATATGCCCTCCAGCATGTCCATGTATGTCAGTGCTGAGGTCCAGCTCTCCTGAGCATGTGGCTGTATGGGACTCTGATTGCCTGAGGTGCATCACGTTCATTACTGCTAGGTAGGACATGGCTGTATATGGCACGCACAGATTGCCTCTGAACAGGCAGTATGCCACTGAGTCCAGCTGGATTCACTTTACCTGGGCAGCATATGACATCTGTGTGAGCCATTGCATCCCCTTGATGATGTACTGTTGTCCTGTACCAGTTGCTGTAGGTGTCTGGTTAGGTACATCCCAAAAGGTGCATTGTACACAATTATAGGCCTGATGATGGATGAGTACAGAGGCACAATGACCTCCCCTGCCATACATGTGAATCAGTCATGATTAGCTGGGCTATATAACATGTCTGTCAATCCACATTGGCCATGTGGTAGACAAATGACAGACCGCTACCATGTTTCTTCCCAGGTCCCCAACTACGTCTTCTGTACTCAATGGCCTAACACCTATGTTGTACTGTGCCACCAATGTGGAGGCATGGGAATCTGCATTGAATACTGATACTCCCCCTCCCTTGTTCAAGTGTTGGGGCCGACAAGAATGGTAACAGCTATAACGTGGTAGTACTGGTGTGCTCCTGTGAAACCTGAAACAGGTTCATGTTACTGCACAGATATCGATGTCCAGAATGCTAGGTAGGGTTTTGAGTGCGTGCATCCTTGGGTCTAGACGTCCAGTGTTGAGTAGTATCACTCTTACTTCCTCATCCTTTGTGATACAAATGGATGTGGGTTTGCCTTATGAGCCTTGCCTAATACAGGCACTATGGGTGTAGCAGGAGGCTCCGCCAAATGTCAATAGGACTGTGGTGACAGGTGCAAGCTGTCCCTAGCAAAGCATACCACCCCAAGATGGCAGGCATTGGCACACCTGTGAATGACACCAGTATGTCAGTCAATTGTTGGAAGGGATCATCGTGCCTTGATATTGTGGCATCGTTCTAGGTGAGGGTAGGATGCTACTCAAGGTCAGGGTCAAACTGTCTCGGGCTACATGCTCAGAGAGCTCTGTAATGTCTCATGTCATGTAGTCCAGGGAGGAATGTGTCAGGCCATTCACAGCAGCATGGACATTGACTGAGTCATACCTGTACCTGCCTTGGGGTTACTTGAGTGTTTGTGTTATGTGGCAGATCATAGTGCCTGACAGGCTGCACACCGTGACCCTCACCTCGTTAAGCCTGGTGAACGTGATGTGAGTGTGCCTGATGTTAGAGGCACCTAGTACAGGTGTATGAGGTGTGTTGTTAACTGTTAATGGCTGTGAGTGTTCAGCACATTGGCTTTGTGTGATATGTGTTGCACATGTTCGTTTATGTGGTAGTGGTTGCCTGGATGTCTACTTAGGAGGTCTCTGCTGCATAGGCAGAGCTGTGGTCTGAGCCTACAAGTATGATCATGTGTGATCATGTGTTAGGTCCGCTGTTGTGGTAGGTCTACGTGAGACTGGAAGTGTAGTGAGTGATCCCCTTTGCCACGTGACTGGTTATGGCGGTATTGAGTAGACAGAGCCTAGCCTCCAGTCTGGTATATGGTTGCATCACTCACATGAGTTTGAATTTGTTGTTAGGAGGAGAGGGTTGTCTGTGTACATGCATCTGTTCTAACATTGTCTCTGGAGTACCACACTCACCAGCTGGACTGGGGAGGGAACTGACAACTGACCTCTGGACATGCTAGAATACTATTGTGAACTCTGTAATCACTAATGATTGAAAACAAGGTCCAGTGGGGAGTGAGGGTGTACTGACATTACCTACAACTGTTGACTGATATAAAAGTGTCAGTGAGCAAATGCCAGGTAACCTAAGTGCAATGTGTCACAATGAAGTAAATGCAACAATGACAAGCAGTCACTTGCTGTCATGTGTAACATGGAAATGCATACAGTAAGCAATGCAGATAACAGTAGTGAGTCACAGATGTGTTGAGAAGATGTGTACTATGTGGAAGTAGCATACCAGTGAAATAACAAGCTAACAGATAACAAGCATATAAACAAAGGTAGATCCAGGAGGCCTGGATGTAGTGTTTGCTACAACAAACAAGGTGTAGCAATGTCAGTAAGATACAGCTCAGATATGCAGGCACTATAAACCTGAAACCAGATGTCCCCAGCTATGAATGGCAGAGTACAGCCTATTGTCACACATGAGTGCAGACCACAAACCTCGTTAATGTTAAATAACTGGCCTGAAGGCCAACTGCCCATACCAGAAGCAATACACTTGTACACTGGGCCCACAATCAGCAGTTCCCAACTTCAATGGATGAAAGATATGTGTCCTGCCACCACAGTGCTTGCCACCAACCTCCCTAATGTAAAACAACTGGGCTGAAGGCCAAGTACTTAGTACAAATGACATAGAATGATAGCTACACTGTAATCAGGTTTTAACCAATCAGTAATAAGTAGAAGTTAACACTCCCTGTATAGAATGTGTACCATGTATTGTTGAGATACTATGCTGATAACCTGTTTGTGTACCTTTCCAGATAGACATGGCACCAAAAAGGAATCCTGCCTACTCTGCTGCAGAGGATGACGTGATCCACCAGAGCCTGGTGCGTGACTATGCCATCCTGTTCTCACGCACCACCCAGAATCAGCAGGAGAGGTCTGCACTGTGGCAAAACCTTGTTAGCAGGATAAATGATGTTGGCATGCATGATAGGACATATGAGCAGGTGAGACATCACTGCAGTGATTTGATAAGAAATGTCCACCAGCGTGCTGCAGATATCTGCAGGCAACAGGTTGCCACAGGTGGGGGGGGTGGCCACACATCCCCCCATCACCAGACAGGAGGGGCTACTGCTAAGTGTTGTGGATCCAGCCCCAGAACAACAGCAACAATCATGCATCCTGATGGAGGTTGGATCCACACAGCAGCAAGACAGCGAGCGTGCAGGTAAGATGCCATATTCATTTATTGTTATTACTTTTACATTTGTTGACCCAGATAGTCTAGCTGGATATAAGTTCATTTTCAGTAGAGGCCTGTGGAGAAAAGCTCCACACATAACGTAATAAAGGCAGACAGACAAGTTGTCAATACAGACAGCCAACATAATAGAATTGTACACCAGCCTGTTAATTAAATCAACATACATGTAAGGAAGTCAAACAGTTTAGAGTCATACACAATGTACCATTGGTTTCAAAGCAATCCTACCTAAAGCATAATGGTTATGCAATAAGGCAAAAGCCATAAACATAATAGTTAGGGCTCAGAAGGGTAGAGAAGTAGAAGGAGTATGACAGATACAATGATATGGAAGAGGCAGGAGTCAAGAAGGGAAGTGAGGAAAAGAAGGAAGACAGTCAAGAGGAGGTGGGAGGGATGGGAGAAGTAGGTCAGAGCATAGAAGGACATCAAGGTGAAAGAAACAGGGTAGAAGCTAGTTTCTATGCACAATGAGGGGTTAAAGGTGAAGAGAGGGTAGGGAGAGGGACGTTAGCCTGGACTCCAAGAAGAACAAAGCCAGTGGTTTTGGAAGTACAGTTTGAGTTGACGTTTGAAGAGAGGTAAGGGTGAGATTAGAGTTAACTCCTGGTATGTACATATGACTGTTCTGTACGCTGTTACTTCATGCACGCATAAGGTGTGCATGTGGTATGTATCTGTCATCATGATATATATACAGACATGATGTGCAGCTGATGTGTATAAGGGAACTAGTGTACTACTGTACTGTATCATGTGCAAAACGAATGGCACACATGTGCCCACTGACATTACTCTCTTCACACTTCCAGGTCCCTCCCATCTAGCAATGAGGCAGGCCATACATGCTGGTGAGTCTTTTAACATTATCTGTAAAACAATTTATAAAACTAGGAAGAGTAGTGTAACTCTGTAGTAGACATGCTGGTGACTGTGTTCACAATAACTGTAATTGACAGGTAGTAAATTGAGTAGTGTAACACGGTACTGATGTGTGTGTTTACTGTGGGGTGTGCATGTGTGCAAGTGTGCCTGTGCCCAAGTGTGCATGTGTGTTAGTGTCCATGAGTGCATGTGTCCATTTCTGAATGTGTGCATTAGTATTGAAGTGCATCTCTTTCAAATATGTATTGAGACTGTAATCTGTGTTCCATGTTTTCCTCCCGTAGGTTCTGGTGCTGCTCTGGTGACCTGCAGCAGGAACCTGAATCTTGTGCCCCAGGTACTGATGATGATGAAATGTCTGTAATGGTGCAGGAAGGTGTGTCTGGGTCCGCCATTGGTCAGCCAATTGACAGTACACAGCTTTCAACCCCAATGCGCACAGTCATCCTGCCGTTACATCCTTTGTCACCATTGTCCCTAGGTGATGGACAGTCAGCAGTGGGCATAGATCAGGGTAATGTGGTATCTGTGGTACATGCATCCTCACAAGGCAGCCATGTGCAGAGGCCTCCAATGGTACCACGCAGACAGTCGCCCATGGGTTCTCGTGGGGGCATCCGTGGCCGTACTGCCTCTGGCCGACGTGCCCAAGGAGGTATGTCAACCTCCACTATGTTTAGAACTGTCATGCAGGCACAGGCACGTATGGAAAGGTACACCAGACAGGGTCTGAGGGAGCTGAGAGCATGTCGCATAGCCATGACAGGCGGCATGCGTGATGTTGCGAATGCTATCCGTAACTTCACAGATGTCGTTGACAGACGTTGTGGGGGCATAGAACAGCTGCTCCACAACCAGATGTCCATGGGCCAAGGCGTGCTGTGCGTTTGCGCCGGCGTGGCCGTATGCCAGCAAGAGCACCAGCTGGCAGTGGCGCGACGACAACGGCCCACTCGCGCCTCAAGTGCCAGCACCAGCCCCAGCAATGCTGGGTCTGTGCTGTCATCCAGACGCCCCAGGAGACCACATGCACGTGGCTCTGGACAGTCCCAACAGGGAACTGTGTCCAGTCAACACACCCCTGCTTCCGATGACAGTACCCAGTCTGGGTTAGTACCGGATACGCCCGTAGCACCCTGCCAGGCACAGGTACCGTGTCCGTGCCCACAGACACTGATCTGGATGACCTGACAGGTGCAGTCTGTGGCTGTCCACAAAACCCTGTACATGGCAGCCATTATGTGGGACTGTGTGCGTGCTTACACACATGCAGAAACCTAACACCTAGGGCAAACACATACACACACACTGCACCAACAACGGTCCACCCTGTACTGCTGCCCTCACAAACACACATACACACACATGTCAATTGGTGTTACCAGTGGCGGCTTGGGCATACCTAACCCACACCCTGTGCATATGATGACACTGTGCCACCTCCTGCATACTACAACATCGGTGCAGGTAAAGGTAAACACGTTGCTGATGCACAGGGTGACTACATAGATGTGTATAAGTAGTAACATGTTGGTAACTGTTGACTGTTGCAGTATAAATGTGTGTATATCCCAGCAGTCCTGCTGCAGTAACTGTATGAATGTCCTCAATTGTTATCTGCACCCATACTACTTAAAGTGTACCAGCTGCACACCATCACATGCTAACATTGACTATGGCAATGCGCATCTTGTGCTGTTATGTAGATTCAGCTACATGTATCTGTTCTGTCACACATGCATTTATACACACCCTGCTACCCACACACATGCACACGCTCACCTGCCATTCCCATTATTTATCACCCTACATGAGTAGCTGTTGATACATGACAGGTACACATTTCAGAAGTGCACTATGTTGTTTACTACTGGCATCCCCTTCTCTACCTGTACTCACAGGGTGCAGGCAACCTCATCAGTTGGAAGATGTAATGTGCATCAGGTACTGTAGTACCCTGATTGCCACAGCAAACATGTTTCCCATACGGAAATGCACACACAGACACATCCCACATCCACACACTTGCCACATTCAGGCTTCAGAACACTATCTAGGTATATTTGGGTACATGTGCGTGTTACAGTAGCATGTAACACTATACTGAGTACTGGCAGTTAGTTGTCTGTTGTCATGTTGTCTGTATAGAATAAAAGAATTGTTTGATTATCCTACTCCGTTTTGTGGACATTACTTGAAGAAGTGTTACCTTACATGTGTTATCAGTACCACCACCTTCTGTTTTGTAGTTTTGTTTGTATAGGGTGCTATCAACATCACTGCTTGTTAAGGGTAATGACCACCCTGCAGTGCATAGCCCCATGTGGCAAAAGCCACATCCCACCCCATCATTGTGCACACACACTAACCCCACCAACAGTAAAACACATGCTTTCCATTTGCAAGATTCAATCCCATACCTAACTGTGCAATGACAGTAGAAACAGACACATTAGCAGAGTGTGCTATTTGCAGTAGTTGGAGAAATCTTTACTAATGCTGTACTTAGAGGGTGCTGACATCATCTGTGTGTAGGAGGAGGGATGTGCACCCTGTAGTGTGTTCTCCCAGTTGGCAAAAGGCAGTTAACCCTCCCAGCATAGTGCACACACATAAACCACACTCATACTAACACACATACATTCCCTTTGCAGGATTCAAACCCCTACCTAACTACGTTATGACACTGAAGAAAGACGCATTCGCAGAGCGCGCTATGCAAATTACTGGAGGACTTTACTACAGGTGATATAGTTATACAGTCCTGACATCATCAGTGTTTCAAAAGGGGGATCTGCATCCTGTACGATACTGTCACGGTTGCTAATAAGGACATTTCCCACACACACATCGATGTGTTGGAGGTTTGCATATGTGGGGGATCCAGAACTCCAGTGTGATTAGCATATGGTTTGATTGCAACAATGAGGGATATACTCCCAGTGGTGAGCAGTTTATACTCATGTTTGTAAAGATCAGCTCTAGTATATCTGCCCCTCTTGTGGGAAGGTTGGTTACCTGTTCCATAGCCAAAGAATGTCTGATCAATGGGAACCTTAGAGCTTGGGTATTGTGGCTTGTGTAATGTTCACAGTCTATGTTTGGGTAGCTGGCATCACCCAGTATGATGGTGTTTGCAGAGTAATCTAAACTCTCCTGTGTCAGCATGAAGGCTGTGTGGGAGTCCTGAGTTTGAGAGGGTACTGTAAGAGCTCCTCTGTGTCTCTTTCCATGTGGTCCAGGGAGGTACGTCCCAACAGGTAGCTGACTGTGACCCTCCCTTGCTCTGTCTGGAGGGCGGCACGTCTGTCAACAGCTCATGTCAAGCAAGTGCACACCCCTCATAAATGATGTGGAAACCTTCAAAGGCCCAAGGCCTGTTGAAAATATGGACCAGACTGCAGATACCTGTATAGAGGCATTCTGTGGACACATTCAGGAATGCATGGCTCATGAAGCCACATATGAAAGCATGACCCAATTCTCCAAAGGCAGATGACCAGCCATAAACACACTATACAATAGAAGGATGACGCCACTACATGATACAACAACCTCCCAAAATGTGAAGGCACCACCGATGAGTATTGGAAGACAACTACAGGCACCCATATGATTGTCTAAGGCCATCTTTGAGAGAGGATTCCACAAGCCACTGAGGATAATCACAAGGCTGCCTGTAGTTATGTTAGTAACCTGGGTGGTACTACCCAGATATGCTCAGAGGTAATCCAATATGTCACACAAAATATAAAACACACAGACATTGCCATCATCCTAGTGGACAGGTTCAATGCTGCCTTCTCTCCCCACCACACCAAAAGGGAAAATATGTCTCAGCACAGTGCTTCCCCTGACATCACAGATGCTCAGGTAAGAGATGCCCTTCCCAAAGCAATAAACACTGCATCAATGGGACCAGACAGTGTCCCAGGCTGTGTCCTACATGAACCACAAGAAGAGCTACACCCAGACATAACACCACTGTTCAATCCCAGCCTTAATACACGATATGTGGCCAGAGAGTGGCATACAGCAACAGTGGTCCCTCAACATGCAGGTGGTGCCGTCACGGATCCTGGACACTACTCGCCCCATATGTCTGACTAGCTTTGTCTGCAAAGCTATGGCAAGGATCATCATGAACCTCACATATCTAGATATTGTGGACCTACAGACATGTCACCATACACAGTTTGGCTTTGTCAATGGCAAATCCTGCCTATCAAACCTGTTTGCTTTCTTTGAAACAGTCACCAAGGCCACTGTCAAGGGGTAGGAGGTCCACACAGCCTACCTGGACCTTGCATAAGCCTTGGATACAATACCCCACTTGTGCATTCTAGGGAAGCTCACCAGTGTACATATTAACCCCTATGTCACTATGGGTATTGCACAGTGGCTCAAGGGCAGAACACACATGGTAGAATTGCTGGAGCCATGTCAGCTTCCAACCTGGTACAAGTGGTGTCCCACAAGGCACAGCCCTAGGAGCTGTCATGTTTCATTATATATTTGTCATAGGTACAGGCCAACATGGAAGTACTGTGGCTCAGCAAGTCGCAGGTGACTGCAGACCGAACACCATAATCAACTCAACAGCTAACACACGCATCCTCCAAATGGGACTATTGCAAACACACGACTTGTGCCGCAGCCATGGCCTCAACGTGAATGACAGAAAGAGTATAGTCATCCCCTTTGTCAAACACTAAGTGACCACAATGTACCACATATGTGTTAATCCAGTAAGTGCAGACCAAGGAATTATGGACCTTGGGGTACGCAGGTTGATAGCATTCTACCATTTGACAACAACATGGACAAAGTGGTTAGGTAAGCATGTTATATGGGCCACATCATCATGGGATCCACATGTAGGCCAGGGGAGGACATTGTGCCCCTTTACTCATCCCTCATCATGCCCATAATTGACTATGATGAACCTGTCGGCATGCACCTTACCAGACACCTGCAGCAACTGGAGCTACCACATATGTACCTCGACAAGGGGATCAAAGTGCTCAAACAGATGCCACATACTCACTGGTTAAAGAAGCAGCAGCTCTACTCAGTGACATACTGCCTCTTCATAGGCAATCTGTGCCTGACATAGAAGGCCAGGTCATACCCTCACGTAATGGCCATGCTGCATCTCAGAATATCCAGATCCCACCAGGATACACGCTGGAAATACTGGAACCTCAGGAGTGATATACATAGGACATGGTGGAGGGGCACATTCACAACTCAGAGGCTCCCTTCATTCCTGATTATTATCCCAATAGAGGTTAGGCGGACTGACTCAGTGACTATCTTCAAGAGCGATATTAATGACTGGATGTGACATTGTAGGGTTACCCTGGGTATCACTTATGTGTCACTGTGAGAAAGAGGCACAGTATACTAACCTTGGAAAAGGGCATAGCAAGACAGATTCACAATGCATGTTGAAAGGCACGCACATTCTGGCTAGGTGGATACATGCCCTGGGCAGATATCCCTGTACGAACCTATGGACCTATGTCTCTTTTTCACCATTGGCCCTATGTGCTGTCAATCACCAATGTAATCTCAATACTCCGGTAGCATGTGCAAAGGTCAGTTGTCAGTCACCTCTATGGTACAGTTGTGGAATATGTGTGTCATGTAGTAATATCACAGCTGCCACATGTACACAGTCAACCCTATCCTCTACCCATTGATGTACATCACATGTATGAGATGGAAACACATGGCCAAACTGTAACAACAACATACAAGTCAGTCAGATGCATGGACACATATGACTCAGTCATTGTCCATGCCACCACAGCTGATGTGGGATGTCACTCACTGGGATACATGATAGGGAACATGGAAGGGATCACTGAGCAAGTGACACAGGCTGGTAGACCCCTGACCTTGGTTGGCATCAGACCCTCACCAGGGATTCCGACAAATTACTGAATGCTAATGAATAAGTGTAGCTACAACACCCTAGCTAAATGGTTCTTAGCATGCAGTCACTGCATTGCTATGGAATACTGTCTTACCACTCCCACAACAGGTGAGAACATGCAGCTCCTGTACATCAACAACATGTAGACTTTATGCCCCAGACCAGGTGTGCATCCCTCACTACTAGGCTGATAGCATCTACATCTCACACTGTATATACACATCCCACATGCAGCATCTGCACAGAAGACCACGGTCATAATGTTACCCTGTGCAAATACCATGTATTCACATGTGGCAGGCATCACACATGGTAACTATTGAAAGTCACAGGTACATATGTGTATTTGGCACACACATACATCATGTGTTCATTGCCATAACCGGTGTAATCAATGTCATGCATTATTGTGAGGGACAACCCACACACATGGGCATTCTGTGTGTGCACAACACACATGGCATGTCTGTAATCAAAAGCCATACATAATTGTGATATCGTTTAGAAAGGGGTATGTGCATCCTGTAGTGTGTTTTCCCAGTTGCCAAAAGGGATATATCAATCATACACACTTACCCCCCTTCACACACACTTGCCATCTGCTGGACTCAAACCCCTACCTAACTATGTTAAGACGCTAGAGACGGACGCATTAGCGCAGCGCGCTATTTGGATTACTGGGGGATTTCTTTTCCCCTGATATACTTATAGGGTGCTGACATCATCAGAGTTTAGAAAGTGGAATGATCATCCTCTGGTGTGTTTTCCCAGTTGCCAAAAGGGATGTTTCTTTCATACACACTTACTTACCCCCCTTCACACACACTTGCCACCTGCTGGATTCAAACCCCTACCTAACTATGTTATGACACTAGAGACGGACGCATTAGCGCAGCGTGCTATTCGCATTAGTGGGAGATTTCCTTTCCCCTGATATACTTATAGGGTGCTGACATCATCAGAGTTTAGAAAGTGGAATGATCATCCTCTGGTGTGTTTTCCCAGTTGCCAAAAGGGATGTTTCTTTCATACACACTTACACACACACTTACCCCCCTTCACACACACTTGCCACCTGCTGGATTCAAACCCCTACCTCATTATGTTATGACACTACAGACGGACGCATTAGCACAGTGTGCTATTCGCATTACTGGGGGATTTCCTTTCCCCTGATATACTTATAGGGTGCTGACATCATCAGAGTTTAGAAAGTGGAATGATCATCCTCTGGTGTGTTTTCCCAGTTGCCAAAAGGGATGTTTCTTTCATACACACTTACACACACACTTACCCCCCTTCACACACACTTGCCACCTGCTAGATTCAAACCCCTACCTAACTATGTTATAACACTAGAGACGGACGCATTAGCACGGTGCGCTATTCAGATTACTGAGAGAATCCTTTTCTCCAATATACTTATAGGGTGCTTACATGATCAGTGTCTAGAAAGGGGGATGAGCATCCTCTGGTGTGTTTTCACATTTGCTAGGGGTAACATTTGGACCAAGTGTGTGAGCATGCCCAGTTCAGCCTTCCCATGGCATGTTGTGTGAAAGATGTCTCATTTATCTAAGTGTGTGAGCATGCCCAGTGTGGGCTTTACATATGTTGAACTCTGCAGCCCATCACATTTGTGGATGAGTGTGACCTTCAACAAATACCTCCAGTTTATGGTTGTGTGTTCTGTGCCATGTTGTGTAGTTACTGTCCGAATGCTTTTTGTGTGAACAAAACAGGGAGTATACTGTGCCTGTAGGTTTTGCATGGGATACTTTGCACACAATTGTCAACATCCGTTCATACTGACCTAACACTGTAGCACTGTCTAGTGTAGTGTTTCAGTACTTTCACTGTGGTGGTCAGTATCCTGGGCTTTAGTCCAATCACTGCTTTACATTTCCATAGTGTGCACAACAGCCTGGTTAGGGTCCAGTTGTGCACATCTGCACAAAGGCAGTGCCTCTACAGACCCTGTTAATTGCTGCCCCATAAGCTTAACAAGTGTAGTCTGCAAATCTATGGAGAGGATCATAATTGAGCTCATAAACAAAGATATAGGGACATGCAGACATTGTACCCATCCCATTTTGGCTTGGTCAGGGACAGATCATGCCTTTTGTACTGGGTTGACATCTTCAAATTGGTCGCTTAGGCCATTGTTGGGGAAAGGCAGTCCATACAGCCTACCTTGGCCTTGCAAACACTTTCAACACAATACCCCACTCAGGTATTGTGGAAAACCCTAACAACTGAAATGTAAACCCATATGTCACAAGATGGGTTGCAAACTGGCTTAAGGACGGGACCCACAGGGTTAGAGTTGCTGGCACTATGTTAGACTCAGGCTGGTCACAGGTGGTGTCACACAGGGCTCAGTCCTTGGCCCCATTGTTTGTCATGTACTTCCCAGAAGTACAGGCCAACATGGGAGGACTTTGGATGACAATGTTAGCAGATGACTGCACACTGGGCACCATAGTGGACAGTGCATCACACACAGATATCCTTCAGAAGGGACTCACAGTAACTGATAGCTGGTGCCAGGGCCATGGCCTGAAGTCAAAGTGCACAACATGTGTAGACATACCCTTCAGGAAAAGCAAGGTGACCCCAAGCTACCATATAGGTGGCAATCCTCTAAGCACAGAGGAGGTTATCATGGACCTGGGGACCCAGGTTGACAGTCGCCATTCTTCTGAGACTCACATTGCTAAAGTGGCTAGGAAGACCTTCTACATTGCCCACCTGATCAGGATGGGATTCACATCCAGATTTAGTGGGTCATTGTTCCCCTGTACTCTTCACTTATCAGACCGGTGATCGAGTCGAATGCCCTATTCTGGCTGTATCTCACCCAACATCTGCAGCAATTGGAGACACCCTGACTGTCCCCCACCTAAAGGATCAAAGAACCCCAACAGCTGTCATATGCTGCCAGATTGAAGACACTCACACTCTATTCACTCACATACTGTCTGCTTAGAGGTGACATGTGCCTGACATGCGAGGCCATGTCCAAACAGAGATTAATGGACATGCTCCACCTCAGACTCAGAAGATCCACCTGAACCACTAGTGCAGGTGACTTACACCTTAGCAGGGATGTATGTTGGACATGTTGGAGGGATGGAGTTATCACTCGGAGACTCCCTATGCTGTGGAATACAATCCTGGTCCATTTGAGGCAGAGCACCTTGCTGGCTGTGTTCAAGAGGTATCTTGACCTAATGCTAGTCGTAGAATGTGTTTGTCCATCAACACATTGTAAGCGTAGTTTGCCATGTCATATGTCTTGTTTAGTATACTGTGCCTCTGTCTACCTGTGACATAACATTGATACCCAGGGTAAACCTCCCATCTCCCATCCACTCATTAGGATTCCTGTTGAGGGGGACTCAACCAGTGTCTCTATGGACAACCTGTACTGGTAGTTTACTCATGTGTGGGGGTGGCTTCTGTGTTTTGGATAATGCAGTACAGCCTGTCCTATATATGTCAGTGCTGGGGTTCAGGTCCCTCGTGCATAGCTCCCTGCCATTCAGATTGTACAAGGTGCAGCATGTGCATTGATTCCAGCTTGGACATGGCTTTCTACATCAGGCACAGCTTGCATCTGGGTGGACAGCATGGCAGTGTGTGGAGCTGCACTCTGTTTAATCAGACTACACATTACATGTGTTCCAGCTCTGTCATACTCCTGGTGAGGTACTGTTGTGGACTTTACAGGTGCTGGATGCGTGTGCATGAGGTACACCCCACAGGGGCTGTTGTGGTCATTTCTAATGCTGATGAAAGATAACTGCAGAACCAGAATGACCTCCCCTTAGCTAGATGTCAGACAGCATGGACCATACAATCACAACTGAAAACAGGACCCTCTCCACAAAGGGAAAGTGGCCTGTCTGGTGGACCCCAGCCATAAACAAACTGTATGACAGATGAGGGTTACTAATGCAAGACAGAGCTACATCTCCAAAAGGGAAGACAGCTGTGATAAGCACTAGTAGAAAGCTACATTATCTCATCAAGACATGCAAGATCAACTTGGGGACATAAATCACCAAAGACAATGAAGGTAACCACACTGCTTTCTTCAGTTATGTCAGACACCTGGTTGTGAACCCTCGGATATGCTCAGAGTTGGTACACAACAACATATATTCCAGTGACCTGACAGATATTGGCAACATTCCGGTGGACAGCTTCAGCGCAATTTACCCCCTCCCTCACCCCCAAAACAAGATAGTTATCACTGCTGTATGTAACCTCACTGTCATCTTGGATGTCCATGTGAGAGCCACACTCAGCAAAGACAAGTACACAGCATCCATGGGACCTGCTGGTATCTCCAGTTGCATGCTATGTGAACTCCAGAAGGGGCTGGACCCATATATACAACTGCTATTTAACCTTAGTCTTGCTACAGGATATGTACCTGAACACTGGCATACGGCAACAGTGGTCCCACTCCACAAAGGAGATGCCTCCACAGACCATGGCAACTACCACCACACAGGCTTAACCAGCCTTGTCTGCAAAGATATGGGAGGAGTCATGGAGCTCTTACACAGACACATTACTGACCTACGGACCCTTGTTCCCACCTAGTTCAGCTTTGTACAGGGCAGATCATGCCTTTTGCACCTTTGCACCCGAAAAGTACCTACCATGAAGATCAGGGTTCTTCAACACATGTCATATGCTTCCAGAATAGAGGAAGTCCAGCTTTGTTCAGTGTCATACCGCATACTTACAGGTGACCTATGCCTGACATACAAGACCATGTCCAATCAGGATTTGGTGGACATGCTCCACTGCAAGCAATCCAAATCCACCAGAGCCATGAGAGCTGAGTATTTGAACCTCAGCACATACATGTATAGGACATGCTGGAGGGACAGAGTCATAACTCAGAGGCATCTCACACTCTAGCAGAGTATCCCAGTTCATGTTTGACAGAGTCCCTCACTGACTCTCTTCAGGAGACATCTGGACAACTGCATATGAGACGGAGGCACAGACTAGACAGAGACACAGTCATGTTATTCCATTACGTAAGGGGGTCATAATGTGTCACTACTAAGTCAGAGGCACAATATTCAGAATCTATTCTGTATACTTATTACCACTATAAGGGGTGGCAATAGCCACATCACTATGGCTAGGCTTATACATGCACTAGGACAGATAGCCTAGTAGTACACTATGACACTATGAAACACCGGTGTATGTGTAGCTATTGTCAATCAAACAGTATGATGTGGCTTGGGGGGCTTGATATCTCCCTATATTCCAACATTGTTTTGTCTATTCCTTCTAGCATGTCTAGGGATCAGTTGCTAGTGTCCTCTCCTGCTCAGCTGGTGAACCTGGGAATATTGAGGCACTGTTACAGTTGCCTCATGTACACTGACAACCCTCTCCTTCTGCCATAAAACACGCATACATGTGAGAGACGCAACTATATAGCCAAAGTGGAGGCTGAGCTCTCTCAACATAGGACTAGCAAGACCAGAGAGGGTGAAGGTAACCACACACACATCTTTAATCCAGTCTCACATGGCACTGTCACAACTTAAGATCATACACATAGACACACAGAGACACTCTCGGAGGCTCTGATCAGAAGTCTACCAGAATGGCGGTGGCCACCACAGCAGACACTCACACAACTGCCTCCACAGGGCACAGCACATGCAACACATTGACCACAGAGTCGGTGTGCCAAACAGCCACAGCCCTTAAGGCCAAACACAATGCCAGACACACTTGTCATAGGTGACTCCATAGTCAGACACACTGATGTCCCACTCACCAGATCAGGTACAGAGGAGGTCACAGTAAGCTGGCTATCAGGCACTGGAATCCACCCCATAATGCAAGCACTCAGGTCACTAAACTGCAAGTACAGGTCTGACCCAGTCATAATCCATGCTGGTGTGAACGACCTGAGATGTACCTCCCTGGACTACATGGAAAGAGACATAGAGGATCCCTCTGATTATGTAGGCCAGGCAGGTATGACCCTGACCTTCGGCAGTATCCTACCTTCACCAAGTATGATGCCACATAAACAGAGACAAGATGATTAGCTGTAGTATTTTGATTAGACAATGGTGTCATTCTAAGGGGGTCCAATGTCTGTCTGCCTGTGATGACATGCTGGACAGGCCACGGTGATTTGCAAGGGACGGCTTGCACCTGTCACCCCTGGGCTTCCGGATTTCAGATGATGCTCTTGCCACCCCCATTGTGCCTTTTTTATGCAAGATTCAGATTCTATACCTACCACCCTAGAACACAGTAAAGGAAAGACACTAAGGCTAATGCTGCTCAATGCTCAAGGTCTCAACCTCAAGCTGCACACACTCTATGCCCTTCTCAGTATGTAGTACATTGATGTCTGTGCTGTGCCTGAAACCTGGTTCACAGCTTCTGACAGCACCCCGGCACTATCGGGTGTTACCTCATATCATGCATTCCGGCACCAGCATCCCGACAACACCAAGAAGGATGGTGGGTGTCCATATTCATCAAGGACACCCTCACCTCATGGTTGGTGGCAACACACGATGCATCGGAGACCATCCAGGTGCCAGTGACCGTAGGCAAGACTGCTCTGCAGTTTGTAGCATGCTACATGCCACCCGCTCAAACTCAGGTACCTCACACAGCTATCCTGCAAACACTGAAGGGGATAAATGTATCTCCAAACACCATCCTACTGGGTGATTCCAACTATCCACATATAGACTGGGATCACTAATCATGCCACAACACTCTAACACAAAGGTTCCAAGAGTTCATACACTGAAATGCCATGGAACAACTGGTCCCAATCCCCTCAAGTGGAGGCAACATACTAGAACACATCATCACGAACATGGGGTCACACTGTTCAACACCAGACGTATACCCATCATTGGTGAGATCAGATCATGGACTACTCTCAGTGGGAGTCCACATCCCACCCACACCCCAGATGGGAAAAGAAACGGTGAAGACCTTCTCAAATGCCGACTTCACATTTCTGAGGACTGGTGTGGTCTCTTTCAAGGCCCCCAGGCCAGCGGACACCATTACCCAAGCCACTGTATCACTTAGAAATGCCTTCTACCAGCACCTCCAGGACTGCATGGTTCAGGCAATCCCAAATAATAATGACTCTTTGTACCACAGGCAAGCATCCAGTCTGGTGGACCCTAGCCATAAACAAGCTGTACAACACAAGGAAGGAGCTACTACGAGATAGAGCGTAATCCGTGGGGAAGACACCCTGCTCATTGTGAGTAAAACACTGGGTTCCCCATACAATCATCCGAGGCATGTTTTGAGAGTAAACCCACTCAGGACTCCAGGGACAATCATGAGGCCTTTTTACCTATGTTTGAAACCTGGGAGGAAACTCCCAGATATGCTCAGACTTAGTTCAGAATGATGTTGATATCACTGCACCTACAGACATTGGTAACATACTGGCTGACAGGTTCAGTGCAGATTTCTCCCCTCCCTCCCCAACTGGGGGTATGTACACCAGAGGATTGTAGCCCCAAACATCTCCACTGCTGGGGTGGGAACTGCTCAATCCAAGGCAGAAAACACTTTATCCATGGGACCAGATGGTGTCCCCAGTTGTGTGCTCCATGAACTCAATGAGTAATTACAGTCCCAGTTAGGGCAGCTGTTTAATCTTAGCCTCACCTCAGGATATGTTCCCAAGGAGTGGCATACAGCAATGGTGGACCCACTTCACAAAGGAGGTGCCTCCACCAACCCCAGAAACTACCATCCCATCAGCTTGACAAGCCTGTTCTGCTAAGCTATGGAGAGGATCATAATGGGAATTCTAAATGAAGACATAGGGGACTTGCAGACATTGGATCCAATCCAGTTTGGCTTTGTCAAGGGCAGATCATGCCTTTTAAACTTGGTTGACTTTTTCAAAACACTCACCCAGGCCATTGGCGTGGGCAAGGCAGTCCACACAGCCTACCTTGACCTGGCAAAGGCTTTCAACACAATACCCCACTCAGGTATCATTGAAAACATCACCAGCTTAATTGTGAACCAATACATCACAGCATGGGTTGCAAACTGCCTAAGTGACGGAACACACAGGGTCAAAGTTGCTGGTGCCAGTTCACACTCCAGAGCTGTCACAAGTGGTGTCCCACAGGGCTCAGTCCTGGGCCCACATTTGTTCAGTATCTACTTTTCAGAAGTACGAGCAAACACAGGAGGATTATGGCTGACAAAGTTTGAAGATGACTGCAAACTGGGAAGCATAGTTGGAAACCCATCTGACACAGACATCCTTCAGAAGGGTCTCATAGACACAGATAACTGGTGCCACGGCCATGGCCTTACATTAAACACTAAACAATGCATAGCCATAACCTTCAGGAAGAACAAGGTTACCACTACTTCCCATCTAGGTGGCAATCCTCTAAGCACAACGTAGGTTATCAGGGACCTGGGCACCCAGGTTGACAGTGACCTTTTGTTTGACACTCACATTGCCAGGGTAGTTTGGAAGGCCTTCTACATTGGCCACCTCATCATGCAGTGATTCACATCTAGATCAAGGGAGGTCATCGTTCCCCTGTACTCATCAATCATCAGACCAATGATAGCATAAAATGCCCCATTCAGATTGGATGGGCCCACAAATTCCTCGACAGGAGGTGAAAGGGTCTCAAACATATTTCTTATGCTGCCCGACTGAAGGAATTCCAGCTGTATTCAGTCGCTTACTGTCTGCTCAGAGGTGACCTGTGCCTGACATACAAGGCTATGTCCAACCCAGAATTAATGAACATGCTTCACCTCAAGACCTCTACATCCATCAGAACTACAAGGGCAGGAGACCTAAACCTCAACACAGATATTAATAGGATGTGCTGGAGGGACAGATTCATCACCCAGAGAGTCCATATGCTGTGGAACAACATCCTGGTACATGTGAGGCTGAGCACCTCACTGGCTTTGTTCAAGTGAGATCTTGACCAATGGATGGGAGATTGCAGGTATACCCCAGGGATAACCTCAGTATCACTGCTTGACAGAGGCACAGCAAAATAATGGGCATATTATCCATCAACTTGCAGGGGTGGCAGAAGCCACAAAACTCTGGGCTAGGCTTATTAATGCCCTAGGGCAGATAGCCTAGTATGAACCTATGAACCTATGGACATAGGCCTGGGGCAGTTCCTGCTATTAGGACAGTGGTCTGCAGCAGGCTATATAGTAGTAGTCGGTTTTAGCCATTGGTTTTGACCATGGCTATTCCATGTTGCTTCTTGTTGTGGTACAAACATGGGTGTGTGGTTATCCATGCTATTTATTGCTAGTCACCCTCATTTTGTATCTTGTTCCATGTTTTTGCACATGTACATCACTGTATGACGTGCAGCTGTTTCCATGAGGGTCATATGCGTGGATATGGATGTTAGTTGGGGTCCTCAGGTGTGCATATTGTACATGATATTACATTACTTAACACATGGCATTCATGCCTCAGGTGGTGCTGCAGGGCCACCTCTGTCGGATACACATACTACACTCTCTGTACGTTTGGAAGCAGGTTGTGTCATGTTAGGCATCCCTGTTACTGTATGAGTGAGTCAGAGCGGGTATCAGTCCCAGTGTTCCTACTGACCAAGCGTATGTGCTATGCGTTGCCTCTTTGCCAAGGCCAGGGCATACTGGGCACGCCTCCTTCTGCCTACTGGGACAAGGTCAGGTTGTTCCTTCTCCGAGTCACCCCCTGCCTGTGGTGGCCTTGGCAATGGTGGGGGATGTTTGGCCCAGCCCTGTGCTGGTCCTGCTGCAGCTGTTTCCGCAGGATCATATTATGTAGCATAGCACATATCATGATCATTTGGGTACATGTAGTTGGTGTGTACTGCAAAGCTCCACCAGATGTGTCCAGACACCGGAACCGTGACTTGAGCAGCCCAAACACACGCTCTATGATATTACGTGTTTGTGCGTGTGCCTCATTATGGCGTTCCTGTTCAGGTGTGTGTGCATTTCTGATGGGTGTCATCAGCCACGGCTCAAGTGCATAACCTGCATCCCCCACTAGGTGTCCGTGTGGGAAGTACCCATTGGCAAATGATTGGTACAGCTGCATCAGATGCCAGATGTGGGAATCGTGGTAGCTCCCAGGGCAGCCAGCACACACATTCATTATTATGCCCTGGACATCACACATGACCTGGCAGTTGATGGAGGGGTATCCCTTGCGGTTAATGTAGGCTCTACCCCGCTCACCGGCTGGTGCTTTGATGTGTATGTGCGTGCAGTCTATTGCACCCAGCACCTCAGGGTATCCCGCTATTTGCTGGAAGAGACGCATATTGTTGGCCACAACCTCACGGTCATTAGGGACATATATATGATCATTGACATGTGGTGACATGGCATCCAGGAACTGGTGCAGTACCCTGGAGGCTGATGCCTGTGATATCCCCATCATATCGCCAGTTGGTCTCTGGAAGGTACCTGTTGCTAGTATTCTTAGGCCAACACATACCTTGGTTTCCACTGGGATGGGTTCCCCTCTGTTGGTTCTGTGTGTGAGGCGTGGCCTGCACAGCTCAACAATCTGCTGCAGGAGCTCTCTGTCCACTCTATAGCTCTACTATCTCCAGCTCATGTAACCCATGGTAGGTGACCCTGGGCCTGTATACTCTTCTCCTTCTCCTCACTCTGGGTTGTCTGTCAGCATCTGCATTATCACCACCCTCAGCAATTCGCCTATGTCTGATTATAACAGCTATGGCAGCCCCTAGCATTTCTGCTCTGAGTTCAGCTTTTTTCAGTTTTCAATTCTGATAGCTTACTTTCTTGCAGTATCTCTTGTGAGAAACACCCTGCACTGCTCTTTGCAGTGTTTTAAGTGCTGGGTTGGGCTTCTAGTCTGTCTGCATAATTGCCTGCTTCCAATTGTTTCCACCAATTAACTCCAGCAGTATTCCCTGGCAGTTTCCCTGTATTTTGGTTGTTTCCTGTTTCCTCTCTGTTTCCTGAAGGGGAGCAATGTGCACACCAGCTTAAACACGCTCACAGTCACTTAAACGCGCGTACACATCCCTACACGGTGTTACACGCGCGCACACATCCTTACACTGTGTTATCTAGGCTGATTCATGCTAAAACGCACACACACTGCCTTACACACGTGCACGCCCGCGCAAACTGTTGTAAACAGTTTGCAACATGCTCCCACATGTTGAACCTGTCTTACACGCGCGCACACGCGCGCATGCATGTATATCAAGAAACTTGGAGTGTAGGGATAGCGTATACCCTCAATTTCTTGACTTTCCTAATGTTCTGTTGGGACTCACCTCCCTCCCTGATGTCTGTCTGTCATCTGTTACCTTACATTGCCCTCCAATCTGGTACATTTATTACTATCCTTCCCCCCCGTGATGTCACCTACCTCTTACTCTGTTCCTCCCCCTTCTCTAACTCTTACACTACTCAGAAAGTGCTCATTACCTATGTGGCAGTGTGATTCAGTATTGTAACCCTCATTTACATAGGATTGCCTAGTAATGCTTAGTTACATGTCTTACACGGAGCTTTCCCCCCTTGACAACCACTAAACGGAGGCCATATTGTTTTGGTCTGCAAGTCCCTCCATTGACATTTCATGTAATACATAAATCCCACAATTGTGGGTTTATAAGCTTCGGTTTTCAGTTTTAGGTAGCGCACCCCCTTTGCGCGGGTGTGCGCTGCAGTTAAACACATAAATCCCGTGGAAAAAAAAAAGTTATATAACTTATTTTTGCAACACTTTTTCCTGCCAATGGCCACATATTTGGCCATTGGCATGCTTAATTAAACATATGCACCCTTTATTTGGAGCTGACATAGCTCTGTTTTTAATTTTGCAGAAATGTACTCAGTTGTCAGCTGAGTACATTTCTGCAGCTAACACGTCCGTTACACGGACTGGTTTCTGCTTCGTGGATCGCTCAAATACCTCATTTGCATATCTTTGAGCTGCAAATGAGGTATTGAGCATTTCCACGCCCAGTCCGTGTAAGAGACGTGTTAGCTGTCTCTTACACAGAGATTTGGGCTGTTCCTGAATCAGGAGGCTTACACGGAGGCTTACACTACTCTTGAACTCCGTGTAAGCCTTCCTGAATCTGGCCTTCACACCATCTTTGAACATTTTTTAATTCAATCTACATTTTTGATACATCCTAATAAATATATATCTCCTCATAATTCCATGTATTAATTGCTAAAAAAGAATGTATAAATAACTCTAACACTAATACTAACTCAGACTTAATGTAACAATAAAAACATTCAGAATCTTTGTACTCAATAATCCATCATATAAAGAATGGTTGTTTCTCATGTTTCCAATAGCCTAAACACAAAATCATATCACATTTTCCAATGTGATGGTTATGAAAATTTTTACAGAAAACAACTTAACATATTGGTCTCAATTGATGCATAAAGAGAATGCTTTATCAGCCCTATATATACTAGATATTTTAATCTGGAGAAAGAACATTGGTTACATACACAAAATTGTGCACAATATGTTGAAAATGAATAGAGATTATGCAGCCTACAATTAAAAATCTATCCCAAAGTTTATTGATTTTTATATTGAACTTGATACAGCAAAAAAAAAAAAGAAAGCAATAATATATTATCTAAAACTTATAAAATAATAAGAACTGAGGTGCAATATATTAAAGAATCATATTGGAACTATTATAATAATGTAAACAAAGAATTCCCAAGTGAAGAAGATAAACAATTAATTTTAAAATCATCTAAACTAACTGCATCTTCACTTAAATGGAAATTGTTCACATGGAAATATATGCATAGATCATTTTATACACCACATAATATATAAATCATATCTAAAGCCAACACCACATGTTGGAGATGTAAATCAGATGAGAAAGCTGATTGGGAACATATATTTATTGAATGTGTTGAAATTAAAACATACTGGGAAAAATTTAATACTTTTTTACAGGCTTTATTTTCAGACAAATTTATATTGACCAAATCCCTGATTCTCTTCAATGCTCCAATACCTGACTGTGTTACAAAGGTGAACTATCCAGTTTTGTGGAGCATATTGTCAATTGGTAGGAAAGCAATTACAAGGAACTGGAAAAGTGACAATGTTCCCTCTTTTAATGAATTCAAAAACATCACTTCAGAAGTTAGCCATTTGGAGATCATCACAATAAGAACAAGAACGATAAGAATCGCTTCCTCATATAACTCATGGAAAGGACTAAATGAACTTTTAAACAATCAATGAATGAGCTATGGTATCAAATGGAATGCATATTTGTGTTTAATTATGCCTGTACAGACACCCTTTATAAATAGATGCTTTGTTGTTTTTTTTTTCCTTTTACCAAAAAGAAATTTATTCATATTATACTCTGTTTAACATTAACATAATGTTTCATTGTTATTGAAAATGTATTATTGTTTATACTTGATATGAAACCTAAATAAAAAAAATATTGAGAAAACAATCCTCAGAAATTCTGGGCGACCATAAAACAGCTCTTAAATCCAGGACAGACCAATATTCCCACCCCCAGCCTCCCCAGTACCACCGAGAACGCAGCAACCCAATTAATTCATACTTCATAAACTACATATTGTCCCTAGTAAACAACAATAACAACACTCCACTAACCATTCTTTTAAATTAGTTATATATGCAGGTATGTGTCTTATTGGATTTTTAAGATTTTGTTTTAGAATAAGAATTCTACCGTCATCCCGATTCTTTGTCATTTAAGCCCGTTTAGACCAAGCTCATAAAAAAACTCTTTCTACAACTAAAATCCACAACACTTGCCAGAGATCTATTGCCTAACTAATTTCTCAAAATAACAGCAGACTCTATCTCATATCCAGTCTCCCTACTTATTACCTGCTCCATCACTGAACAATATGTCCCAAATTCTGGAATATTTCCAATATTATTCCCTTTCATAAAATATGCACATCCACAGAATTATCAAACTGCAAACCAATTGCCATACTCCCCCTGGCCAAAATCCTAGAAAACTGTATACATTTACAACTCCTGGGCTATCTACTACACAATAATATTCTCTCCATCTCGCAACATGGTTTTAATCCAAAACATAGCACCACAACCACTCTCCTATGCTTCAGAAATCCTGCCAACTAACACGGAAACAGTGGCGATTTCATACCATCCATTTTCCTGGATATGTCAAAGGCCTTTGACACATTATCCCATGAAATACTGCTATACAAATTATCTACCACAAATCTCTCCCAATCAACTATCATATGGTTTCATAGTTACCTGTCTGACCGCCAACAAGCAGTGAAGTGGCAAGATGAGATATCAGCCTTTCTCCCTGTCTCAGTAGGTGTCCCACAAGGCTCAATCCTTGGGTCACTACTTTTTTCTATCTTCACCAATAAACTCAGTACTACATCCCAACAGAAAACAATTGTGCAATATGCAGATGATTCCACTGGCATCTGCACAGCTCCCTCCCTCCCCAAACTCCTGGTTAGATTCCAAACTGCCTTCATGGACATAGAACAGTATCTTATTGAAAACCAATGCATACTTAAATCTAACAAGACAAAACTTATGCTTTTCACAAATAACAGAACTCCAGAGTCCCCATCCCCTTTTTTCATATTTTCTGCTAACAATACCAACACTGAACCAGTGGACAATATCAAGTTACTAGGAATCACAATTGACAACTCACTGAAATATGACAAGCACATAGTCCTTTCTATCAAAAAGGTCCACATCAAACTTGGCTCACTTTACAGAACGTAACCATTCCTCACTCCTTCCACTAGACAGCCTATTGCCAGAACACATCTTATTTCCACTATGCTATATGCCTCTCCTATTCTCACTAACCTTAGAAAATTTGACCTAACCAAATTACAGGCCTGCTACCACAAATCAGATAGATTTCCTGCAGACCTTCCCAACAGATCAGACCACTGCTTGGGTGTACAACAACTAAAATGGGTTGAATTATAAAATCTGCTATAACTCAACCAACATCCAATTGCCCACACTGTTATACACTAACCTGACAACTGCCCATCCCTTAAAAATCTAGTCCAACTGTACTCAACCAACTGAACTCTGCGGTCATCTGACAAGCTTCTGCTAAAAATCACTAAAGTCACCAACAGTTTTGGTGACTCACTGTTCTCCTACCAAATAGCAAAAATCTGAAACTCCATACTCCAATACATACTCAACACTACTAATACTTCCAATTTCAAACTTCTTAAAGAACACCTAAATAATAAGTGGCTGTGCTCCTGTACTACTCCTGGATGAACAGGACTTGCTCACCCCCATCCTAACTGCTCTCCTACTATTATCCATATCTCTGTCTATCCAAACACCTATCCCATAAGATACAATGTAACATTTATGTAATCATATCTTGTAGTTATGCTTGCAAGTTATCATGCTTCATAAGTACTGTATTTACATAAAAACTAGTGTCAAAATAGTGTCAAAAAGTGTAGTTATTTCTGAAATTATTAAGCTATACAAGTACAAACATTCTTCTTCTTTGTCTAATAAACTGTAATGGAGATTTTCTCCCCTGGCCTCTGCAGAAAATGGGCTAATAATCCAGTCAGACCTCCCCGGTAAACAAATGTAAAATAAAATAAATTTTCTTTTGGTCTCAGGTTTATCTCTTGTTTGGGCTGCCTGTTGTAATGAGGTAGTTGCTGGGAAGATTGTTTCAGTCCCTGATTTACTGCAGCAGTTGCAAATGTGGTTATGGCATAAAGGGTGGGGAGGGGGCTGAGTAATTTGCCTACAATGCTTGTTTCTTCTTTTTCTTTGCACAACAGATTTACCTTTTTTGATGAGTTTGTTGCACTTGTGTTTTATCAGTGCTTTTTGTGTTTTAGGTGTATATATCTCCTGTTTTGCTTTATGGAGTATACTGTGTTGGCCCGATTAATAGAAATATTGACAAATAATGTAAATTTCTTAGTTTGTCTAGTGATTTTCAGTTTGGCTTTTTCAGAAATTCATAAAATCATTTCAGTTTGCTAATTCTTTAAGAAAAAGCTGTTCAGCATGAAATTACTACATATTACTTATTTACTTAGGCCAGGAAAGTATGCAAAAGGTAAGATTCTGCTCAAAGAATGTGTTCCTGGATCAAAAATTGCCAAGAAGGTTGGAGTTAGTCAGCTGTCTGTCAGCCAAATTCAGAAGAAACTGAATATCAGTGAAGGGTTGTCACCCAGACATTCTCTAGCAGATGTGGTCTCAGAAGGTCCACAGCCCCTCCGGATGATCCATATCTGATCAGAGAATGCCATAAGAATTGTAAGGAATCCAGTAGACAGCTGCAGGGGATGCTAGAAAAGAGTGTTTCAGTGAGTTGCAGAACTGTTCAATGGAGACTTCTGGATGCTGTGCTTCAAGCTTCAGACCTCTGAAGAAACATAAATTGTCCAAACAAATGAAGGCAAAAAGACTGCACTGGGTGAAAGAGTTTCACAGCTGGTCAGAAGAAGATTGAGAACAGGTTACTTTCAGTGAGGAGAGCATAATACAGTGTTTAGATCAGCAAGTACAATATGTCAGATGACAATCTGGAAAGTAGATGAGGGATGATTGTATCTTTCAGTGTGTCAAGCGCCCCACTCAAGTGATGTTGTGGGGCATTATGAGCATCTTTGGAACAGGTTGGCTTTACGTTTTTCAGGAAAACATGAAGTAGGAAGAATACAGAGCCAAACTACAGCAACGTGTGGTTGCTCAGCTGTGCCACTTGCCATAAAAAAAGGGATTTATTGGGACAGGGGACTTGATCTTTATGTACAATAGTGCCTCATGTCACAAAGGTCGACAAGTGACAAATTTCCTTGAGGTCCTTGGCATTGGAGTGTTTCCATGGCCAGGTAACAGCCCAGATATGAATCCAGTAGAGAACCTGTGGGCTATTCTGAAATCAGAGGTGAAGAAAAAGACCATAACAAGCAAGCCACAACAGATTGAAGAACTCATTCAACTTGGGAATGCAATGCCTTTATGACTGAATATTGCTGTGAACTTATTCATTCTAAACCTCAAAAAGTTAAATCCTTGATAATGACCAAATGGTCATTCACAAAATATTAGAACATTGTATTAGAATATTGTCTCATGTAGCATGAATTAAACTGTAATTTCATACAGTATATTCATAATGAGTAATGTGGTGAAGCAACAATAAAAACAATAAAAACACAGATTTCTATTAATTTGTTCAGCAGTGTATTCCACAAGCTATTGCACTCATTTTTTTTATTTCCCCAGCATTTTACCCTCGTTTTGGCCTTTTCTTTTTTCTTTTCTTTTCACAGTATTATAGGAATATTTGCATTTGATTTAGTGTTCCTTTCTTACTTTTATAAGTTTGTTTTTTGGGGGTATGGGTTTTTCCAGCATTTTACCCTCCTTTTGGCCTTTACTTTTTTGCTTTTTTTACAGTATTATAGGACCATTTGCATTTCATTTAGTGTTCTTTTCTTACTTTTATCTGTTTGTTTTTTTTTGGGGGGGGGGTATGTGTTTGGATATTAGTAAGATGTTGCTCTGTTTTTATGTCCTATAGTCCTATTTGACGTTTTGTTTCTTATATTTTCTTCCTTTGGCCAGACTTTTTTTGCCAGGCCTTATTTACTGTTTTCTTTCTCATTGTAGTACTTGTTATGTTTGCTGTTAGGGTTTTTTTCCTTAGTCCTTCTTTTTGGCATAAGGATCATACTTTGTTAGAATGTTCTGGTTCTACACATCTGTTGTCTCTTTCTCTGTAAGTTTTGCCAGGTCTTTTCTTTATTTTCTTCCTTTTCTTTTCCTGGTCAGTATAGCTTCAAGCCCTAGATCAATTACCCTTTACCAAACAGGTTCCACTATGCACATTTCTCTCACAAAGGTGCAAAAAGGCCCCTTCCAATCAAGGATGGCTTGGGAAATGTGCTCAGAATTTAACAGCCACTACAAACAGAGCCAGATGCAGAAAACCTGTATCTGGAATATGCTAAAGTTACTTACTACACTAAATTAGATGGGAAACATTAAATATTTTTTTAAACAGGAGAAAAACAGCAAGGAGACACTAAAGAATGTTTTAAATAGCAAACAAATCAGTTATTTAAAACACTGCTTGGTGGGAAAACAGAACAAAGAGAACAGATGCTTTGCAAACAGTGAAAACATTGAAATCTCCATTGGAATATTTAGTAACACAATTTTTTTGATTTCTCCAATCAACTGTTTTGTCTCCATCATATTAATACATGGGTAAATGACTATTAATCTTGCAGACTACCCTCCTTACTATTGTTAATGTAAAATTTCTAATGTATTCTTTTTTATTAGAATTCGTATTCCAGGTCCTAACAAGGCATCTCTCATTTCTTACCATATAAACAATTTGCCTTGCCATACAGCCTGTGTTATTTTCCTTTTCTCTTCTTTGTACTCTTGCTCATCCATATCTGAAGTCCTAAATTGCATATTTCATTAATTTTCTACTTCTAGTCCCGAGCTCTGAAAAAATTTATCTCGCTATGGTGCTATTAAATTTATTTTTTTCAGTCTCAGTCATGAATGTTACCAGCAAGTTAAAGCTTTCAAAAGTCACTTCAAAAAAAGTCAGGTCCCAAACGAATTATTGCTTTTATGTCTTTAAAATTAAACAATATTGGCAAAACAATGCTCTCCATAATGTCATACCTGCTCACACTGCCATTGCTTTTACTTTGTATTATTATCACAGGTCATCTTGTTTGTGGCTGTTCAGAAACTGAAAACGTCTGCCCCCTCTCAGTTCTTTCTTCCATTCTTCCTTGCCTTGCTGCAACTGTATAACATCTTCTTTATAAAAAAAAAAAAAATTTGCTGAGGTAAATCTTGAAAATTCCACCAGATGGGAATACTTCATTGTTTTTTTCTTCACCAGCTGTTGTTTGGGTTTCCAATCTCTCATTTCTGTCCTCCTCCTATTATACCTTCTCCACCATGTCATTTTGCTGAGTTTCCTCTCCTTCCATTGGTTCTAGCTGGTTCATTAAATTTATCAACTCTTGTGTCTCCAGTCCTCAATATTTCATCTCTTCCTTTCTTCAGTAAGTTTTCTTCTGCTCCTCTCTTCAGCTCTGATGCATTCTCATCCATTGTGCAATTATAGTAACTGGAGTAGTACTTTTCTGGCATTAAATAGCAGACCATGGGTTGCTTCACTTGCTGTTATCAAAATATTGGGGGTACTTCAAATAACAGTATGTAAACCAAACAGTATTTACATATTTACAAAATACACATATTTACAGGTACATACCTACACATTACTGTATACCTTCATCATTATTTTTCCATAATTAGCCCCCATTCCTTCTTCCACAACCATAATCTATTTTTTTGCAATATATAAGCCAAAATCCATTTCCCATTAAACAACATTTCATTCAATCTTTTTATAAAACAATCCATGTCACATAAAATGATTTTGTATCTATCCTTCTCATATATTTTTTCTTCCTGTTTTTATAATATGCGTACATAGCCACATTCATATCTATATTATGTCATTAATTCTGAAAAAAAATTTCTTCACAGAACTTTTCCAGAGTTTACAGGTTCATACGTGTTTACTAGGCTAACAACACCAATAATCATTTAACCATAACCATACATCCCAAATCTCTTTACATTTATATTTTATAAAAAAAGCTCTGTTGTCTATGCTGCCTCATAAAATAAACATACTCTTTCATCTTTCTTTTTATATGGTAACTTATTTATTGCCAGCCTACAGAGCAAATCCTGACACTTGACAGTCTTAGTATACCACTTTTTTTTACTTTAAGTACTTTTATCTTTTCTTCTGGTTAATTTCCATATGGATTGATATAATAATATTGTTTGATCACATTATTATGTTACATCCTTATATTCTTCTCTATATCATCAATGTTCATTTTTCATGTTAGTATTTTTATTGATAATGATTCATTTCTTCATTCTCTTTTTCTAATTCTCATCATCTCTTCAAAAATGTTTGTACTTATATTTACACATTTTCGCTACTAATTTTTCTTTGTCTTCATTTACTCATTTTAATGTTCTATATAAGTTTAAAGAAACAGAGTTAAAAACTGGATTTAATAACCACAATCTCCCTTCATCTTCATTCATATACAACACACCTATTTTCATTTGATTCAATCTTGATCCCCATATGAAAGAAAACAGTAATTGCACAATTTCTTTTTCATCTTTTTCTGGGATCATATATAAGTCTGACATATATGCCATATTTCCAAATATACCAGAATTTACCAGATAAAACTTTTTTTTCTTGAATGCTAATTTATAAGTACTCCACATAAACATTTATATTACTTATGTTATCAAATGCTTCCATTATCTCATAACTCCAAACTTTTTCCCAAATCTTATCCCTAACAAAGATATTTCAGTCATTAAAAATACACCCACTATTTTCACAGCATCACACAACCCTTACTTTCATCTTTATTCAAGATCATTCACATTTCATTTAAACATCCATTCCAACAAACCGACACTTCCATCATCAATATTTTATGCTCAACAATCACAGTTATATCATCTGCATATGTCAAAACTTCTGGAATTGCAACTTGGTTTTCCCTCACATATTTAACATCTTTCATTTTCTAAGCTACTTCACTTATTGCATTCATTACTAATGCAAACAATATTCCACTTATAAGACATTTGTGCCTTATTCCACAATTCATGCATATTTCTTTACTCAGACACACATTCACCAGTACTCTTAATCTATTATATTGATATGCTGACATGCACACTTTCTTAATTATATTATCTATTCCAAATTTTTTCCTTAACATCACATATCCAGTCCTACTATATCTAATGCCTTACTTATACCATCTACTATAAGCTTCACATATTCATTTTACTTATAATATCCACAATTTCTTGAACCAGCAATAATAATTTCTGGCATCTCTTCCCTTTTATATTTCTATAATGTCCTTCATCCTTCCCTTCGTGGTCTTCTGTATTATTCATATAAAAAGTATGATCCATATTATTTAATGAGGTAGATCTCCATTTTTCTTCCATATAAATTCATCTTATATAAATGATATATGCATAATATGTGTGTGTATACATACATATATATATATATATATATATATATATATATATATATATATATATATATATATATATCAATATATATACATAAATAGCTTAATATATATATATATATATATATATATATATATATATATATATATATATATATATATATAAATCATATCTTCATCTTTCTTCCATATAAATTATAATATCCCACCACATAACCCTTTTAAACAAACCATTCTTTTACCCATTCATTCAAAATATTTACAAAACACTCTATTTGCCAATTGCTTAATTTCTTTTATCTTTTCATACCATATGCAATCTGGACCTGATATTAGATCAGCATTTACTTTCTTAAGTACCTCATTCAATTCATGAACTGTCATTTTTTTTTCATATTCTTCCCACTTTCCATTCTTTCTCTTATTTTCTTCCATTTTAGTCTTATACATTTCCTACATATTGTACTACACTATAACCTTTTCTTCTGTTCTTTTTACCTCTCCTTTTACATGTTTAATTTCCATCATTATACTAATAACCTTCTTTCCTATTTTTCCCAGATATGCAGACTCCTCTTCCCTTGTCCCTTGTAAATATCTCTGCTTAAACAGTAATGTCTTGTTTTATTGGTGTCTTTTATATATTTCCTTTTCCATATCATAGCACTCTGTGTATTCATCTCTCAATTTTCCAATAAATTGTATGCATCTTTCCATATTTCACTTTCTTTTCCCTTCTTATATTATCCTGCCATTGGAAAAAGAAAACTTTTTATAGTTCTTTTTAAATTCAGTTCACCATTCAGATCAATTTTTAAAGTCCTTCATGCTTATATGATACCTCTAATACTGTAATGCTTCCTACTCTCAAAATTAATTCCATATTTCCTCATTTACTGTTTTTATTCCTATTTTAATTTACTCCTTTTTTTCCATCATTTCTATCTATATTGCTAAATAAACTAAAAGTCCTGTCTCTGCTGTATCATCTGAGACATCCAAACCTTTTGATAGTACAAAATAATCAGTTGTATATCCAGTTGCCCCATCTATAAATCCACTCACTTTTATTCCACACAACTAACTTACCATGTTATCACGTCTTGTATTTTTTAACATCTTTCACTTTCTTTTTATATTTCCCTTTCAGACTTAAAGTCCCCTATAACGCTAATGCTCATGTTAAACATCACATAACCTAATATTTTATTACAGAGGTTCTCACTTTCCTTGCCATTTGTATATGCATATGATACTATAAGTCTTACCTGCATTATATATAATATTGCTACTGTTTTTTTTTTTACATAATACAGACACTCCAGAATAACATAGACTTCCCAGATTCCATATTATTTTTCTGCTCCACAATTTTTCTGTTTGCAATCTTTCTTCACTTCTTAGAAATCTTACATCGTCTATAAGAATATCTGTATCACATTTAGCAAACCATTGCAGTATCCCTATCCATCATACAGTTTAATAATATAATTCACATTTAATACAAGAACTCTAAAAGTATTACTTTTCATTCATTTTAAGTTTAAGGGGAGCATTTTCAGTTGTCATTTTCTTGTTTTTATTCTTGCCATGATAGAATATAACTATTCCTTGATCCTTAAAATCAGAATTTTTACTATTTTCATTAACTGAAACACATCAGAAACTACTCCTTCCCTTTCTTTCATTATATGCTGATGCATTTTAATATCTTCTTTTCCTCACCCTTACCCTAGGACCCATCAGATTTATTTTCCCAGCATCCCTTACACTCTCTTTAAAACTTTCAGTTTCTTTTTAATTTTCAGCACTCTCAGTACAGACACCTTCATCCTCCTGAAATATTTATTTTTCTTATTCTAAGTCATCTTTTATTACTTTACATTACAATACCATCACCATCCTGCTCAACCTTACATTGCTTATTCTCTACAATCAAACCAAAAACACCCTTCACTTTTAGATAATCTGCATTCCTGTTTTGCACTTATTCATCATCTAATATTTTCCCACACATTGATTACATCTTGTTTTTGTGCACTCATTTTTCAGATGATTGAAATCCCACAAAAGAGTTTCTGACTGCCCAAATACCTAATTGCTTCCATATTACCATCTACATGTACAGCAATTGGTAAATGTGTTATCCCTTCCTTTTCATATTTTAAAATAACATCCACTTACCAGCCTTCATTCTAAATATCCCTCTCATTTTTAACTTGTACAGTATCAGAAGCTGAATAACACATAAAGGAAAATTAGGTGTTAACATCTTTTAACTCATTTTCGTCAGTGTGAAATTGAACAAACACTTTTTTCAACAGGTTTCTTGCTTAAAAAATAAAAATGAATTCCATGGGAAACAGTCCTTATTTTTTCACACTTAAGTAAAAAAGATTTCCATAAAGTCTTTAGTCCCAAATGTTAATTCCCAAAATGTTTATTTCTCCAAATGAATCAAAGCTTTATTGTCTTTTGCTTCAAAACCCAAAGGTCACACTTAATTATCCCAGACAAAATGCCTACCTATTATTTCTTCATTCTTCTTTCATATCCAAAAATCAAATCTTTTTTTTCTTTTAAAGTTTACATTACCTCTTGTTCTTCCAGTTGCATCAACATATGATTTTCCAGATTGCATCTCACCTGTAACCTTATTTCCATCCAAATCATGACTCTCTTTTCTGCTTAACTCACTGTCTATTCCAAAAATCTTTTCCATCATAGCAGAGCACAAAATCTGAGACTCTTCTCTAGGATCACTTTTGTTTGATAAACCAACTAGTTTTTCATCACTCAAACCTCCAGAAGTGATTTCATTTTGAACAACTTTTTCAAAATGCTGAGGTTTAAAGTCATTTAGACACTGACTAATTGTACTATATCCAATAATCCCTTTTCAACAGTTTTCTGTCTGACTGACACCGTTACACTAATATCACCAACAGAGCGACTCTCTTCTCTTTCCATTACTGCACAGCTTCTCCTAGCTGTCTCCGCACCAGGAATTGAAGCAGGAAGTAGGGAGCAAAAAGCCCTGCCCCAAAACAAAAAGTAAAGGAGTCCTTTATTTATATACACAACTCCTGTTTCAAAAATATTTGCATATTTACTTACGTACAGATATATAAATTTACAAATCTGTTTACACATATTCATAATTTCCTTTACAATCGTGCTAAATTTTCATCCCTATTAGACTCCCACTCCTTTTTCCATAACTTAATATTTTTACTAAAATTTCTCCTACTCATATAAATACCACCTTGGGAGTCTGCTTAAAAGAGCCCACTAGCCTAGTAGACTAATATGGTCAGTGAAAGATAAATAAATATAAATATATATATTGCACTTTATCTGACACAGACACCCATTTAGTGCATGCAAAATCTGAAGGTAATGCTACTCAATGCTAGAAGTCTAAACCTCAAAATGCACTCTCTGGAGGCACTCCTAAAAATGGAGAACATCGATATCTGTGCAGTAACTGAGACCTGGTTCAAGGCTCCAGAGAGCACCCCTGTAATACCAGGCTACAACTCTTACCACACTTTTCAGCCACCAAACCAGGACCGAAACACTAAAGGTGGAGGAGTGTCAATATTCACCAAGGATATTCACACCACCAGGCTAGTTGGTCAACACAATGTGTCTGAAATTCTCCAAGTGCAACTAACACTAGGTAAGACTGCAATCCAAATTGTAGCTTGCTACAGATCCCCCACCATACCCCAAGATTCTCACTACACCTTTCTAAACATACTGGAAAATATTAAGATAGAACCAAACACCCTAATACTGGGTGATTTTAACTACCCTGCCATTAACTGGGAAAACTACTAATGTCCCAACACCTTTGCGCAACGGTTCTTGGAATTCATAAATTCCAACGCCCTGGATCAACTAATCCGTAGTCCCACCAGGGGCTCCAATATCCTAGACCTGGTCATTACCAACATGGGAAATCAATGCTCCATACCTATGGTCACTCCCTCGTTAGTCAGGTCTGACCATAAGCTAATCACCCTTAACATCCACATCCACCCCCACCCCCCAGTAAAGAAACCACCATAAAAAACTTCTCCAAAGCCAACTTCATGCTACTCAAGTCAGAAGTGACAAACTTCATGACACCCATGCAGACGGGAACTGAAAGTTCAACTGCTGAATCCTACACTAAGGCACTGTACGAGCACATCCACTCGTGCATGAATCATGCCATCCCAAATAGAACCAAAATGCTCTCATCCAAAAAAAGGAAGCCAATCTGGTGGACCCTGCCATAAACAAACTTTACAACAAAAGGAAGAAACTTTTGCAGAAAAGAGGAAAATCCCAGGATGCAAAAAACTCCTTTACTAGCCTCAGTAAGAAACTGAGATGCCTCATAAAATCCTCCAAAGCTAGTTATGAAAATAAAATTGCCAAAGATTCCAAAGATAACCACAAAGCATTCTATAACTATGTCAAGAATCTAAATGGCAATGCTCAGATCTGCTCTGAGCTAAAACAGAATGGCATTAAATATATTGATCCGAAGGATATTGCCAATATCCTGGCAGATCGATTCAGTGCCAACTTCACCCCCCTCTCACCCCCTAAATGGCCCATCTCAATACCGGAAGATTGCCAAATTCCAGTAATAACGGCCACACAGGTATAAAACACACTCTCTAAAGCCAAGAATACAGCATCCATGGGACCATATGACATCCTGGGCTGTGTACTACATGAACTACAATATGAACTGGCACCTCACCTAAGTGTCATGTTTAATCATAGCCTCACCTCAGGTTTCGTGCCCACTGAGTGGTGCAGAGCTACAGTTATCCCAATCCACAAGGGGGGATCCACCCTAGATCCCGGAAACTACCGTCCCATCAGTCTGTCAAGCCTTATCTGCAAGGCCATGGAGTGTATTATCATTCAACTTATAAACAAAGACATTGGCAACCTTCAAACACTGGACCCCACCCAGTTTGGGTTTGTGAAGGGCCGATCTTGTCTCCTGAACCTGATTGACTTCTTTGAATCAGTCTCCAGAGCCATGGACAAGGTGGTCCACACAGCCTATCTAGACCTTGCCAAGGCCTTTGACACCATCCCCCACTCTGGAATCATAGATAAACTTACTAAGTTGGGCATTAATCCCTATGTCACCTAATGGGTTGCTAAATGGCTTACTGATAGAACCCACACTGTAAAAGTAGCCAACTCCAAATCCAGCTCCAGACAAGTGACAAGTGGAGTACCTCAGGGTTCAGTCCTGGGGCCACTCTTGTTTGGCATCTACTTCTCTGAAGTACAGGTCAACACTAAGGGACTCTGGCTAACAAAGTTTGCAGATGACTGCAAACTGGGAGCCATTATTGAATCCCCAAATGATGTGGATACGCTACAAAAGGGCCTTACAGAAACAGATGCTTGGTGCCAGAGCCATGGGCTCAAGCTCAATGCCAAGAAATGTATTGTTATCCCCTTTGGGAAAAAACATGTATCCATGAATTACCATATAGGTGGCAGTACACTAAACACAGAAAGTGTGATAAGAGACTTAGGGACACAGGTGGACAGTGGTCTCACCTTCGATAACCACATCGCCACAACAGTCAGGAAATCCTTCTATGTGGCACACCTCATCACAAAGGGCTTTTCATCCAGAAAAAAGGAGGTCATTGTCCCACTGTACTCATCCCTCATTAGACCCATTATAGAATACAACGCCCCATTTGGTATGTACCTCTCAAGACATCTGCAACAACTGGAAAGGCCTCAGAAATACCTCACTAAAAGAATCACAGGCCTAAAGCAAATGCCCTACGCTGACCACCTTAAAAAACTCCATCTGTACTCTGTCACATATCGTCTGCTCAGAGGCGATCTCTGCTTAACATACAAGACCATGTCAAACCCAGAGCTGTTGGACATGCTACACTTAAAGAAATCCCAATCTCTCAGAGCTACACTCTCCAGGGATCTAAACCTTGTCATCACAATAAACAAAACATGCTGGAGGGATAGGTTCCTGACCCAGAGACTCCCCAGACTCTGGAATAGATTGCCCATACATGTCAAGCGGAGTGCCTCTTTGGACCTCTTCAAGAGGAACCTTGACAATTGGATGGGAGAAAGGAAATTCACCCCAGGGATCACGTCAGTCGCCCTGCTAGACAGGGGTCCAGGAAAGTAAATAATGTGGGAAGAAATAGCCAGGGAATTGTTATGGCTAGACTTGTATAGGCCCTAGGGCTGATAGCTTAATACCAACCTATGAATAACACTGCTTAAAGTAATAAATCATTAGATACATTGTAAAATATAAATCATTCAGTAGCATACAATTCATGTGATTTACTTATTAATACAGACATCATATCGGCAAAACATTTCATTCAAGCTAGGAATCCTTGAGGCACACACTAGCATAGATTTCATATGTACAATACAGTCCCAATAATTAATATATATATAAATATATATATATATATATATATATATATATATATATAAAACCATTTAATAAACAGATTAAATGATTATTAAGGCAGTAAAGCATATTGAAAAACTGTTAAAGGAATCCTTGAAAACGTATACATCCAACGTCAGTTAGCATCTAAGGTCTGAACATACAAGACAGCAGTGTTAATGTTGTTTTGTAGAACAAGCAGAGCAAAGTAATATTCATAAATATGTAGTCTTCTGTACCTTTCATGTGGGGCTTCATAACCACACACAGCTATATTTAGAATAATCATCTTCAGAGTCACTACATATTGAAGGGACGATATCTTTCCCAGGTCAATCTCAGTTTTTACACAGTATATTTTTTGCCTACTTGTATGTCCTAATGATCTACTGCAATAAGCATTTTAATTTTGTAATTAAAATATCATCAAGTAGTGACTTGAGGCAGATTTCATATAATATTCACAATATTACAAAAATTGTATTTAATAAGTAAAAGATATGGTGATTCACTTTTTGGACAGTTTTATTGTATAAGTGACTCTGTATGGGTCAACATGTAACAATGTAATAAGTTAGGTAGCAAAACGGTCATGACTCACAGAGAAGTCATCTGGTACATGTCTCAGATGGTAATTCACTGCACTGAAATACTTCTTTGTGTACTCTTTCTATATTGTTGTTATACAGAAAAAAAAAAAAAAAAAAGATTGAGTAATTTCTCTACGCTCAGGTATAAAAAAGAAAATAATGCATTATAATATGAGGTTAACCCTAGCCTACTCAATAATCTAAATTAAAATATATGCAAATTATTGTTGCTAATTCATATCAAGAGTGTCTAGAGCTTTTTGTCATTCATTCTTTCTCTTTACCAGACAACAGGAATTATGTATTAAATCCTATTTGCTTTCCCTTTGGCCCATGTCTACAAGCAGAACACAGTATTCCTTTCATGCAAATTGTAGTTTGCATGCTCTATATAACAAAACAATAAATAAAAAAAAATCATTTGTCATCTCATCATGTGTGAAATATCAGCTTGAACTGCATTCCTGTGCAGTACATTCAGTTGCATTTCCAAAAATGTTTACTATAGCAGAATTATCCTGTCTTACCCTGACTCTTATAGGCAACTAGAAAAATAAATACATAAGGAAGATACATATTACAAAGTAAAATTAATGATCTCTAGCAAGATTTTATCTTACTTTGTTTTATGAAGTTTCAGTTAATGATTTTGCAAAATGATTATGTAACATCTATACAGTAATCAGCATCTGAAGATAGGAGCAAGGACAGATCAGTTTGAGGATGATATGATGCAAACTATTATATGTAATAGAATTATATATATATACATATATATATATATATATATATATATATATATATATATATATATATATATATAAAATGTATGTATACAATTCTATTACATATCTATCTATATATATATATATATATAAAATATATGTATGTGTGTGTGTGTATAAATATATATATATATATATATATATATATATATATATATATATATATATATATATATATATATATATATATATATTTATACATCTATTAGGATTTCATGGAAGTATTTTACTGCAGAAGATGACAACAATTCTGAACAAGCAAAAAAGATATTTCTGGTTACATGTTGGTTCAAACAACAGATAATGAATCAATGAATGGAATTAAGCATTATATTTTATACTATTATATTTTTCACATATATTACATTACATTGACATTACGCAGAGTGATTGGAAGACTAAATAGTGTAGGAATGGAAGAGGATGGCTACAAAGGTTCTTAGCAAAACATTGATGATATCACCCATACAGGGTCTAGAGTACTATTCTATGATTTAACAGCCAGAGAATATTTAAAGAATTAACAAATAAGTCTTCTCTTTCAGGTCACCACATCCTTAAAATGGAGGATTTTACATGGAGATGCATATTTCATCTCTTTTTAAGTCCTTAACAATTATGTGCCACTTCTGAAGTCAGTAAGTACAAATGTTACTACTGTCATAAGGTAGAGATTATTCCGTCATGGAATATATAATATGTAATTGTTACCTTATTCAGCTTTTCTAGGCAGCCTTTTGGGACTGATTGAGTAATGCTGGCTGACATGTAAGGTCATCTGAAATAGATTTTTATATCTAAGCAGGCGAATCCCAGTGTTATTCACATTACAAGACAGTGGAAGTCATCCCACCCTCCACATTATTGGAATTATGGCAGATAATACCAGCGATACATTCAACAGAATAGCAGGTAGCATGCAAGAGAGGTAAGGAACATTCTTCACTTTCTCAGGTCCTCATATAAGTCTGTAATAGATGCTCAAGAGTAAATATCAGTTTATTCGTAATGGGAAATAAGCATATCACCGAACAAGGTGCATCCTTTTGTATACTTCATTTCTTTCCTATTTTGAAGATTCCTCCTACCTTGCCCTTTTTTTTCACCTGTCCTGTCTACTTGTTACTGAGCTGACCCGTGCCATTCTTTAATTAGATATTCATGCTTTTATTCTTCATTATATATTCAGGTTTGTTTCATTTGCCTGCGCTAATGTGTATAATGATTTTAGAAAGCATACTTAATAATTCAAGTGTAAATAAAGGTGTTGCTATGTTTCATATTTATATTAGAAAGTTTGTCAGTTACTGCATTTGTAAATATGAATATAAGATAATGCAATGGGATATGTTGCTTATACAAATAATGTGTTACTGGGAAAGACAATAAAAAGATTTATACAAAAAATATGTATTTCTTTTTTCTGTGTATGTGTGGGCGATTTGAATTCTATACCAAAAACTTAGAATGTCACTAGAGAGAAACTGGAGTTCAGATGTTGAGAATGTAGATCAAGATTAATTTAGAGACCCTCCCCCATATTTACTAATCTTCCATGCAAGACGAATCTAGTCATGCACGGAAGTGGCAGTTGAAGAGGAGGACGGCAGTGCGTCATGCATATTAACAAAGCACGCTGCCTGAACTCCTAATGCTAAACAGAGAATGGACAGTGCAGGGGGCATGTCTGAGAACAGAGCTCTCAGAATAAACACGCCCCTGCAAAGTAGAACAGAAGAATGTGTAAATAAATGAGCGGGACAGCTCACATGTTTCCGCATATCCCCACCAGCAGTCCCCATGTGTTAACAGCAACAGTACAGTCAAATAAAATGAAGAAACCCGATTATTTTTTTTTAAAACCCCGAGTACAGCTAACCATAGGTGCGCGGGTTTATCCATCGCCTAGCAACGGTTAAAGCAGCTGAAAAGGCTGAAGAGGATAACAAGGAATATAAATGCAAATGAAGCAAGACAGCAATAGTGGAGTGGTTAGAGCATCCGCCTAATAGACAGGCATCCCTGGTTCGAGTCCCACTGCAGCACAAATCATTTTCCATGGGAAATCTGTATATGAACATAATTTTACATTGTTTTGCCATATAACCTACAGAATAACAATTAAATGTGAACTGGAGTACTGCATGAAATGCACATGTGAAGTGTTAGTGTTATAATGAATAAGGCACAAGTAAGCAGGTCTAAGCACAAATAAGCAGCGGTAAGCATGTCCAAGTGCGTTTGCATGGGGGTAATCATTGCCCACACAGAGTAAGCAAAGCAGAAGCTAATGACTGTAAGAAACCATAACCGGAGGTTAGCAGTACTTACCATCGTGCAAACCTGCAAAAACCCGCTTACAACCGCTTTAAAGTGCCTTAATCACTCTGGATCTTATGGCCCAAGTACTGCCCAGCAAAAAAATAAACTGCCTCAACAAGGCTTAAACTCAGGACCCTGTACATTATAGTCACAGTAAATAACCAAAAAGCCATCATAGCAATCGATAAGCAAAACTAAGGCCATACATCCCATACACTCACATGGATTTATATATATATATATATATATATATATATATATATATATATATGTATATATAGATATGTGTGTGTGTAGATATACACAGATATACAGCTATAGTAGGAGACAGCACACAAGAATGACATATGATGTTCAAAGGCTATGACAATGGAAGTGAAGGGCCCAAGCAAGAAATATGTAACACGTAGCATGACCTTCACTCACCCAGCCGGACAGAGGAAAATTACACACAAACCCACAAACAATGTAAATAGTCCACTGCTCCCCAGACCACAGGCAGGATACAACCGGTGGGGCACACAGTGCACCTGTGAAACCTAATCTTGGAACCCAGACAGGAGAGTCCCTTGCAGGACGCCCCAAAAATTGACATATTATGGAAGGAAGCTGATCCTACGACCATTCTGGCCGGGGTGTGTACATACCTGGAATACAAGGGTGGGAAAGCCTGATGATCCATGGGTCGAGACAATGTATGACATGGGTCCCGTGAAGTGGACACTGGGCAGCGTGTAGTAGTGTGTTTAGACCTGACCTGCACCCAGAGTGAGGATGGGTGCTTTAGAGGAGGTGCGGGTGGGGGAACAATGGGTAGTTAGTTATGGGTCTAGGTGTGCAGGTGTTGGCTCATGTGGGTCTATACGGACAACCCCAGGGATGTAAGCAAAAGTGTTCATTGGGCAAAGGCGTCGCACAACGAGCAGCCACACCCACTATGAGTCCCACTGCAGCAAAGTCTAATCTACATGGCAAGGAATGGAATAACCAGATGCAGAGGTATATATCTAGAGGTATGTGTGTATATCTACCCATAGCTACATGGGGATATATCTCTCCCTCTCTGTAGTACAAATGTATACATACAGAGACAGAATACATATACATACACACATATAGATATATACATATGCAGACACTCATACACCCATATGTCGATAGAAAAATATAGACAGCAATATATAAATATATATATGTATGCATACATATACAGATATATCTGTCTATAGTAATGTGTATATATATATATATATATATATATATATATATATATATATATATATATATATATATATATATATATATGTGTGTGTGTGTGTGTAAATATACACATGTATATAGCTAGGATATGATACAGCAGTTACGAATTACATATGTTCACTGGCCGTGCATATGGGGTTGAGGGGTCCAATCAACAAACGTATAACACGTAGCATCAACCCTTCCCCCCTAGCTAGACCGGTGAAACATACAGGCACACAAAAAAAGTAAACACACTACTGCTTCCTGAACTACAGACAGGATACTACCAGTGGGAGAGACCCACCAAGTCCAATCTTGAAACAAAGACATGTATGTTCCTTGTGGGACACCCAAAAGTCAAACATATTTGGATTTCCTGATATTACAATGATGTCGAACCGCAGGCCACGCATGTTCCCACTTTACAAGGTAGGGGAAGCCTAATGATCCATGGGGTGGGCAACATACATGATGGGTCCCGAGAAGTGGGGAGTGGGTACAGTGTACAGGTGTGGCCAGACCCAACCTGCACCCGGAGTAAGGAAGAGTGCCGAAGAGGATGTTCTGATCGGGAGTCATGGGTAAGAAATTATGGGCCTAGCTGAGCAGGTGTTGGCTGGAGTGGGTCTAGGTGGACCACCCAAGGGATGTAAGCAATAGTGTGAATTGAGCAGGGCCATCACCCAATGGACAGCCATTCCCGCTACAAGTCCCACTGCAGCACAGTCTTGTGTACATGGCAAAGAATGGAATAACCAGATGTAAATGTACAACTGTAGAGGTGTGTGTGTATATTTACCCATACCTACATGGAGTGAAACCTCCCCCTCTCTGTTGTACAAATGTGTACATACAGAGACGAACTATAATTAAACACCCACATATAGATATATACATATGCAGACACCCATACATCCATATGCCGTTAGACATATATATATATACAGCAATATATATATATATATATATATATATATATATATATATATATATATATATATATATCTATATATATATATATATATATATATATATAATGTGTGTATGTGTATACATACAAATACAGATATATACATATATATCTATATAGATCTGTAGAAATATATATATTTATATGTGTGCAAACATATATATATATATATATATATATATATATATATATATGTATATATATATATATATATATATATATATATATATATATATATATATATTTATATCTAGGATATGAATTGAGATATGTATTTAAATCACATCTGTTAACCGGGTATGTCTGGCTGAGCTTCTGGCTCATTTACAGCAGAGACCCAGGGAGAAAAGCTCATCAGGACTAGAAAACAGTTCTTTAAATAGTGGTATGCGGCACATATATGTATATATATATTTATATATATATAGATAGATATAGATATGATACACCAGTTAAGGATTACATATGTTCACAGGCCGTGTCAATGGGGGTGGGTGTCCAATTAATAAACGTGTAACATGTAGCATCAACCCCCCCCCCACCTAGACAGGTGAAACATACAAACAGACGATACAAGTAAACACACCACGGCTTCCCAGACCACAGGCAGGATACTACCAGTGGGAGAGACCTGCCATGTCTAATTTTGAAACAAAGACATCAATGTCCCTTGTGGGACACCTCTACAATTAATGATTATCGGAGTCAGTCCCTGTAATGATTTATCCAACCAGGCTGTATACGTACATGGGCCAGTAGGTTGAGCAAGCCTGATGACCCATGGGTCGAGACAATGTGCAACATGGGTCCCGACACGTGGAGAGTGGGCACTGTGTAGTGGTGTGGTTAGACCCCATCTGTACCCACAGTAAGGATGAGTGCTGTAGAGGAGGGCCAGGTTGGGGGAACTATGGGTAAGCAATTATGGGCATAGTCGTGCAGGTGTTGGCTGGCACAGTTGCATTCGGACCACCCCGGGGATGTCAGTAATATTGCAAATTGGGCAGAGTTTACACCCATACCTCCCAACCTCTAAGAGCTAAACCACTGGACAGAGCCTAAACTGTTGGGGGGACAAATAGGAACAGAAAGCACATATTCCACTTACAACCTAAGAAAACTAATAGAATCATAGGTTATGCATTAGCATGACATCTCTGAAGGATGTGAAGTCTTAAACCCAATTACTTGTCTGTATTTAATGGCGTCATTTCCCAGATATTTGCCAGACAGGTGCAGATTGTAAGAGGAAAACACCAATATTATGAAGCAAACTCTGGACAGGCCACAGATTCTGTACAGTCGACAGGCATGCTTATGCCTAATGTGCAGCCATTCACAATATGGGTTCCACCGCAGCACAGTCCAGTGCACATGGCAAAGTAAAGTATAACCATATGTGTTGTTGCATTACCCACTACACACCACCTATGAACACATGGTTGTAACACCCCACTGTAGGCATGTAAGCCAATGTAATAGGCATTGCAAGGTATTATTGAAGTCCTCACCCCCACCCAGGGGTGTGAGTGTCCAATGCAAACACCATCTGCAGTGCATATGCACAGATGTTGTCATAGACAACATGGCCAGCTGTGGACCTTCCCTGCATCCATTCTGCAAATCCCTGGATAATTCCCCTACTAACACCCCCCTTTGTGCCCCATGCACACCACATACCTATCAGACCCTGTTCCATTCCTCTTAATGTCTATGGGTACACGTAGGTGACACCCTCTTCCCCCACTATATTGCCAGTATCTGGAACCCCAACCACATGTAGTATCACAGCTGTCCCACAGAACACATATAACTAAAACATGATGGAACACCACAAGAACATCTGGAACAGCACAGGCTCACCACCTTGCGAAACCCTCCCCTCCACCTCACACTGTATACCACGACAACAACTAGTGATATCGACTCCTCTTGTCCTGCCTCACATACAAATCCCAACATCCGACATACCTTCCCTATTACTCTCCATCCAATTATACCTATGGGCTACTAAGTTACAATGTCACCCCCACTACCTATCTACTCCCTAGCTATTCGCCTCTACTGTACCACACGAGTATGGAATATGTACAACTGCCCCAAATACCTGCATGTAACCTATCCTGACCTGTGAAACAGGAATACAACCTCACCTTAAACTGACCTTTGTCAACAGTCATACCTGACATGTAAACCTGACCTAAGCATAGATAATACCGACAGTTGAACATAAACTAAGCATGTTTAATGGGGGACATATCAAAGTTATGTCTGTAACCCTCTATGAATGTGATCACCCCAGTATTAATTGGGATACATAGCTGGGATCAATGTGGAGCTCTACACCCCAGGCCACTGCTGACAATGGACAAGCATACAGTCCGAGTGTCCCGGTTGACAGATGTGAACAAAATGCACGACATTGCGCATGTGTATGCAGGAGCAAGCTGGTGCAAGCCTGTTTGGCCACCGGTATGCAAGTACCACACTGGTGAAGCAATGCAGAGGCTAACTGAGGGCAAGATGCTGCAACCAGAGGTCAGTAATGCTGTGCTACGTGCAAACAAGCGCATACCTGCCTACAAATGTTCTACAGTGCCTCGGTCACTCTGTAGCCAACAGCTGTTGTTGTGGCCATTAACAAAATAATCTGCACTGCCAGATTGCAAACCCCCCCGACCCTGCACACTATAGTAGACATGAGTTCCACTAAGCTTTGGTGAATACAAATTCAGCTGCTGTGATCACAAACACATCATCCAACATAGGCATCCAACAGTATAGGGAATGTATATAAGTGTGTAGATTAATACCAGAACACGTGTCCCTTGCACAACCACAGTATTATGAGCAGTCTATGTGCAGCACAGAAAAGTGCCTGTCCAATCATACTGTGAGAACAGTAGTCCTGCATAATACTGAAGGGAATAATGATATACGGTGCACATCATGGGGGTGTTTGAGCGTGCTTCATGCACAGTATGTCAAACCTGGGGCGTTGGTACCGTGGAACTGTGAGATGAGGCTGGCCAGGTGTGTGAGCAAACCGCTGCTACACAATACCCTGGCAGGATGCTACTAGTGGGGAAACACTGTAGACCAGCTAGGTCTGCTCTTGACACAACAGGTCCGTCCCTGGCAGGATGCACCAACAGTTGTGGGTCACATCGATGTCGCCACCAGTATCGGAGCTGGTTCATGCGAAGGCTGGTACATACATGGACTAAATGTATGAGAACCCTGCAGATACTTGGGTGGGGACAGTATACTGGAGGTGTACCGAGACGTGCAGAGGGGGAAATGTGTGGAGGTGTAGTATGGCAGGGCCAGCAACCGGGGAATGGATGGATGTTGTGTATGTGGAGCTCGGAGGCCGGGGGAAGGGAATATGTGTATGTCATTATAGTAGGCATATGCAAACTAAGGAAAACAGCAATAGTGTACTGGCCAGAGCATCCGCCTAATGCGCACGCATTCCAGGGTCATGTCCCACTGCAGCACATCCTATTTTCCATGTGATATAAATATGTTACCTTCATTGTGCTGTATAACCTACTAAGTAACAATTATATTTGCACAGGAGTACTGCCTTAAATGCACATGTGAAGTGTCATACTGACTAAGGCACTAGTAAGCATGTGTAAGTGCATACCAGCAGTTGTACGCATGGATACGCAGTTGTAAGTGTGTGTACGTGTATTCGCGTGGGGGTAAGCATTGCCTACATAGATTGAGATAAGTAGATACTAGCTGTGTGTAAGGTAACGCAACCAAAGCTTAGCATTGCTTAGCTCTGCGCATACGACCGCTAAAATGTCCCTAACTCACTCTGTATCTGACAGCTGGTGTTTTGCACTGAAACACAATATACAGCCTGTGGAAGGGCCACACCCGGGATGCTGCATAACATACACTATGTGATTTACCATTAAACCATGACAGATGTACATAACCACTCATTCCACATACATATCATCAAGTACAATCAGTCAACAGCACAGGGAATGTAGTAATAACACACCAGACAACCTCTTAATGCATGAATCACGGTCATAGTGTGCCATAATGTGGGTACATATAGGGATATCTGTCATAACCTGCTCTAATACACTTTAAACATTGCAAGTTACACAGTTACATGTGGTAGAACACATATATTGCTGGAGACGATAAGTCGGAAACACATACTTGTCTGCATGAATGACTGACCTCAGTCCTAAGGTCAACCATGTCAATTGCCAAGAGAATGAGGTACAGGCCACACATATAGGCCAAACATCCATGCACATATGGACAGCTATACATCTGTTAATGTTGAGAGATAGACAGCTATAGGTATATTTATGTGTATGTATGACTCACAAATAACCATATAACAGCAATCGTACAGAGATAGATTAATATGTTCAGTGTATATATATATATCCATATATATATATATATATATATATATCTACATACACACACACACACACACACACACACACACACACATATATATATATATATATATATATATATATATGGCTACATATACATAGCTAGAGCTATATCAATGTCCAGTTTTCTCCCACCATATATGGGGGAGTAACATATGTACTTATGCAGATATACAGAAAAAAAAAAAAAAAAAAAAATATATATATATATATATATATATATATATGTATATGTATATACAGATAGACATGTGTATATGATTTCCACATGGGAACGGACTCCTGGCCCACTCCGTATGACATAACTGACCATGAGCACAGTTAATGGGGTGGGGCACACATGAGGGACACCTGCAATGTAACCCCCCCCAGTCATAACGAATATGCTGTGCAAACCAATATCCAGCACATGCAGTACTTGACAACAGCACCCATCGCAACACAGCTACAATGCTCCAAAGTTATTCATGTCACCTGTACATGTCAGGCCAATATCTGTAACATACCATGCAGATACACCATTGTACTGTAGAGGATGTACTTCATTGAATGGCTACACATTACAGTGGTACAGATATGCACACATCCATACATTGATGATAATGTGCAGGTATATATATATATATATATATATATATATATATATATATATATATATATATATATATATATATATATATATATATATATGTACAATATATGGGATATATGGATACATACACATATACACAGACAAAGAGTATTAGTAGCCATACATGTGTAGCAGTAGTGTGGACATACTGGGTGAAATGTATACCCCAGCCACAAGCCCTGTAACCGGTACCTGTGACGTGTTGTGTGGCAACAAGCCCCACAAAGGGGATACTTACATTGCACATATACCCACTCACAGTTCAAAGGACATGACACAACACACAGGTATGTATACACAGACAATTTTTATTTGTGTACCATACAATAATGTATGCCATTACTGACAGCACATGGATGTTAATCTATATACCCAGTGATGTATGCAAGGCCCACACATAACAGTCGATGCAGAGAGTGCGGATATATATCACACTATGCTGTCCAGGCTAAGCCCTTCAATTCGTACAGCATTTGACAATGGATTTGCCTGCACGATACATACCAGTCAACAATATCAGAAGTAGTTCAGCAGCCTCCAACTACACCATGTAGTCAAGGCCTAGGGGGACATTCATTACTTGTGGTAATGTCAATGTATCTGTCGCAGGTATGGTCCCTGGCCAGCAAATGTTGTGGGTGTCCACGCTATGACTGGGATGATAGTAGGAATGCTAGCAGTGGTGAATGATAGGTCATTGCCTAACAACCCATACCCATATCACAGCAGGACAAAGGCTGCCATATATGTGGAGGACAAAGGCAGGAACGCATGGCCATACCTGCTATATTGCAGTAACATATCATGGAATATGCTGCTGTTACAGCATGTGTTGCAACATACCCTTATGCAGGAATACTACATCAGGTACACAAATGGATATAGCCATGTACTGCTAGCATGCAACACACACACTGCCAGTGCAATATCCGACACAGGACCTGTGTGGTGGACAGACAACACATGATAGACACAACTCTGTCCAGCTAGATGATGTCCCACAGTAGTGAGCTATGCAGACAAACTGCAGTCCAAGGTAAACTAGTATGTAGACACACACAGACACCCTGTAACACCAGTACTATGCATAGCATTACACCACTCTACTCACAGTCCATCTGTATGTCCTGATCCTCCTACATATATGTGGTTGCCCTGAGTGTGCAAGTACTCCTGTAAGAGGTATTGCTACCTGGTGTCTGTAACATTGATGCCCACACACAGGAAGGATGTCCATCACACAGGGAATGTACAGGGAATACGCCCACATGATGTAGAGATTAATAGTGGGTGGTTGCCATGACATGTATATATATATATATATATATATATATATATATATATATGGCTATCTGGATATGTACATGTCCATATCGTCCCGCCATGTGTCCTGGACATGGAGTGTAGCCCTACCCCAGCCTCTATAGTCCCAATGTAGTAGTGCAGGGGGATGTCTGGTACGTATAGCTGGTATATTAGTAGACATTTGCTACTGTCATTGGGATTGTTGTCACACGGTGTGCGTGGAAGATGACATATGCTCATAACATGTGTGCCATTGGCTACTGACAGACATCCTAAGTTTATCATGGTACAGTACCTGCATATATAGGAGGCTTGACAGCCATGTCACAGCACAGGGTAGGCCACACCTGTGTGACGGTGCATAACCACAACCAATGTGAACACAACCACAGCCACATATGGTACACTAGTACAGTATATGGACTATTTGTCCTCCACCATCCTCTTTTGTGCCACTCACAGCATGACCCTACATATACTGGGCTGCTACACAGTCTGGTCTGATGGCTGTCTGTGGTATGGGACGTGTGTGGGTGGCCCTACATACATGTAAGATAATACGGTACGGGCAGTATGTAACAACAGATAGAAGGGGCACTACAACAATGACATCTACCACAGTCTGTACACAGGCCAAAGTACATATTAACAATACACACACTGCTGACATTCAACATCTCTACACAGCCCTCAGTACTGTACAAACATCCAAAGGATTTCCAGGGTATGACATTACATGTAACCCCTACTGTACATGACATGTGTAGCACTCTGATATATCACTGGCATGTTATCACATATGTTGACACTGTTTATGGTGTACAGCACATATGCACCACATCATGCATGACATATGTACAAAGGTTGACAGAGGTGTGGCTGACCTCACATACACAGGGTTAGTATAGACATGCTGCTGTGATACCTTCATTAATCTACCATTGTAACTGGGTTTGTTGTAACATATGTTCAATGAGGGATATGTAGTCAGTAACTGTCATGGCCTTCACCATCAACAGACTGCAATCCTCACAGTACCATCTGTATTCCATGGATAGAAACATCGTGGCTAACACATGACACCAAAGGCACAACACTGCCCAGTCTGCAGATGAGCCTCCAGATAGGGATACCTGATATACATGGAACTGACATGACAGGTATTGCAACATGTATAACAGGCATATCCAAACAAACACTGTTAATCCAACCTTACTCCACATGCAGTATAGCAGCACTTACAGTTTGTAGGCAGGTCAGGCACATCCCCCTCCTGTTTGTTGATCTCTTCCCACAGTGTATGCTGTTAGAGGTAAATCCCCAACCAATCTAAAAAGCTGTTTGCAAAATGACAGTTATAGCTCCTGCTCACAGTGACAGACAAAGGCCAACACCACCAGGATGTTCCCAAGTAGTGGAGTACGTTTCCATGCAATTGGCTATGAGAATGTTACCACACCTGTTCCACAAGCAATCGGCTAGGGAAGGCCTGCAATACATGCAGAGTTCATCAGCTGATCATGAGTATCACGTTAAATACACAGGCTGCTGCCTAAGCAATGCAGGTGTGGACCTCCACATCCACCCGAGAGGGTGTGGGGGAGGCAGACAGAGGCGAATACAAGTCAGGGAGGTGTGGGAGGGTAAAACTGATGCATGTTTGTGTCACACACCTACCAGCACAGGGTATCATACACCCGGCAGCTATGTGGTGCTATTACAGTCCAATGCTGTTATTGGATGCACCACGTGTTGTCTGGTGGGGAGCACTCAGAACATATATGTGATGGTGAGTGCCATCTGCTGCAGGGATATGGTAGATATACAGTAGGTGATGTACATGTGCCTGTCTGCATGAACAGGTGCCAGCATCAGCACACACATTAACACACTTGGCAGGGCCAGGTGTGTGACCCGTCACTAGTGGGATTGCCACAACACATCAATTTGCAGGAAACACATGTACCACATGGGTGATACAGAGGTCGTATGGGCAGGGAGTATGAGGGGGTGTCAGACATAAGGTGGCATGTTTCAGTGTGCCCTGGGAGGAGTAGATCATGTGGATGTGGGCATACACACCATACAACACACACACGTACACACAGTATCCAGTTCAGACATGCATGGGTGCATGTCTGCATGGGTGTGTGGTGGCCAACAGTGCCAACAGGCTATACAAGGGTAGGTGATGGGTATACCTTGGCATCAGCCCACATGACAATAGTCTGCATTGTGGCACAGGCCTTTGGCTTCTGCATTTTCCCACACAGGTGAGTATTGCATCCGTCTTCCAGGCAGCTGGATGACCATTGTGTGTGGCCAATGCTGTGCATCACTTGCCATGTATGTATTCCCTAGTCCATGTCTTGGATAGTGTCTAGGATGTGCACACATCCCACATGCATGTACAGTGATATCTGGAACTGTACCTGGGGTGTGTGTCCCATACTGTGAACACAACTTATCATCAGATGTGCCAGTCTTGGCCAAGTGTGACAGGGAGTGGTACTGGTCAGTAGATTTACCCTGCACCTACATTGATAGCACGTTAACAGCATTTCCTGATGTCAGTGTCTTCTGTCTATACAGGCCATGTTGTCAGGCATGGTATGTCCATTGTGAGTCACATGTGAAGGCACAGTGGTGTTGCTAACTGTGATTGGCACGCAGTGATGTCACATTTATGAGTATGGCTTTGCACCCCAGCCTTACAGCCATTTAAATCTGTTATCCCTGTATGATTGACATTGTGATATATAGTAGGGCCACCATAAATATAATTAGAAAACCCCCTCCACAATTCCCACAGGTGTCACAAATTCAAAACCACCTCTACACAGGACACCAGTTTCAAACAAAGACACACACACACACACACACACACACACACACACACACACCTGTCATGTCTGAGATTAGAACCCCTATCTATATGGTTTATTACACTACAGCACTACACAGTTATATTACGTGCCACGGACATTACTGAAGTTAATTTTCCCCAAAGGTGTATTTCACAATTAATGACATCAGCAGGGCTACCAAAGTAGGACATTTGTAATGTACTCTGAGTGAATAGCCTATAATGCATTGCTCCATACACAGACACTGAGACACACACATTGCATCCAGAACTGGCATGGATGGAGATGGAACACTACCACCATTCTAAATCACACTACAGCAGTACACAGTTCCAGAACATGCTACAATGATTACTGGGCTATCATGTTCTCAGAAGTGTACTTTTAGATGAGTGACATCAGCAGCCTTGGCAAAATAGTGTATTTGTATTGTATGGAGTGTGGGTAACCTAAAAAGCATTGCTGTCTACCCAGTCAGACACACACACAGACTCACACAGTTGCCACGGCTGGGGTTTGAACACCTAACTAACTAGTTTATCTCAACTTAGCAATACACAGTTACAGGACGTGCCACAACGATTACTGGGCTATCAAGTTCCCAGAGGTGTACTTCTAGATGAGTGACATCAGCCGCTTTGGAAATGTAGTGTATTTGTATTGTATGGAGTGTGGGTAGCCTAAAAAGCATTACTCTCTACCCAGTCAGACACACACACAGACGTGCACACAAACACACACAGTTGCCACGGCTGGGGTTTGAAGACCTACCTAACTAGTTTATCACACTACAGCAATATACAGTTACAGGACACACCACATCAATTACTGGGCTATCATGTTCCCAGAGGTGTACTTCTAGCGGAGTGGCATCAGCAGCCTTGGCAAAGAAGTGTATTTGTATTGTATGGAGTGTGGGTATCCTAAAAAGTATTGCTCTCTACCCAGTCAGACACACACACACACACACACACACACACACACACACACACACACACACACACACACACACTTGCCACGGCTGGGGTTTGAACACCTACCTAACTTGTTTATCACACTACAGCAGTTACTGGATGCATCACGGCAATTACAGTGCTATCATGTTCCCAGAGGTGTACATCTAGGTGAGTGACATCAGCAGCCTTGCCAAAGTTTAATATATATATTGCATGAGGTGAGAGTAGCCTAACAAGCATTTCACTCTACACAGTCAGAGGCCAGCAGACACACACACAAACACACACTCACACAATTGACTGGTCTGGGGTTAGTACTAGTACCTAACTACTCTGTCACTACAGCAATATGCTGAGCTATAGCTCTCCCAAAGGTGTAATTCACATTGGATGTCCTCAGCAGGCTTGTCATACTACTGCTATGGGGAGGGCAGTGTGTGCATGGGCCATACCCCATTCATGTAGGGGTTGACATGCAACATGCGGGCACACACCGGGTCATATGTCACAGGTGCGTGTATACAGCTACTAGTTGGCTGCTTCCTTGTACAGTCTTGTTGCACAGCTGGCACGTACACCACACAGTCTGTCATGCTGACAGTTACTGGTGGCTAGTATCCGCAGTGGGTTACATTCACACCTCATGTGTTGGTGGTCCTTAGGCTGTGTGCCAGTTGGGACAGGCCCACATGGCTCCTTGTCACAGTCACCCTCTTCCACACATATATGCCCATGTAACTGTGGCTTATTATAGTGTGTTGGCCTTACATAATTGTCTACATTCCTATCCACTGTGTGTGCAAGGCAGGAGTGGTGCATACTGATGTGGTCACACTGAGAACTGCAATTTCCAGATATGTCTGGTCCACTGGTGTTTGCAGACATGGCCTTCATGTGTTTAAGTGTGTGAGCATGCTCAGTATGACCTCTCAATATGTTGTTGACTGACATTGCCTCCATTCCTCTAAGCATGTGAGCATGACCAGTATGGCCATCTGTGTTGCATGTGTGGACCACGTCCAGGTTGTTTGTACTGCGGTGTACACCAATGGGTAGCATGCTATGTCTGCAGGGTATTCATTGCTCATTTGCCATTGACTGTTGCTACATTTCTGCATAGTGGGGGGTGGACACCTGACTGTTTCTACTGTTCTACACAGGAGTGGGGGGGCACACCTAACTGTTACTCTATGTGTACGTTGGATGGGGGGCAGCACCTGACACTTGTACACATTTGCTAGGACTGTACTGGTAAGTCAGGTACTCCATTTCAGTCTGTAGTCTTACCTAACCTGCTGGCTAGGGCTTACCAGTGTAGTACAGATCCCGGCTTTGTTTACCTACATATTAGTGTCTGACTTCCTAGAATTCACAACTTACATCCAACTGCCTGGCCTGTTGTGGTCTGTCTGTGTAGGCCTGGGGGAGGGTTTAACCATAGGGCACATTTGGAGGCTATAGTACAGCACTTGTTTATGTTTGTCTTCACCTGTCCTGCTGGCTGAGACTTTTGCTGGGTATATGATCCTTCCTGACTGGTATGTGTGGCTCTTATGGACACCCCTGTCACTCAGGCCATTTTCTGCAGTAGGTTTTGTCACCCTGTGTAGTACTGGTGACTATGGTGACTCCAGTATGTTTTACAGATCTCATGCTGCCACTATAAGTGTCTACTCTCTGCTGCCTTGACATCCGGCCACCCAGTTCCCTTGCATGTTCACATCCATACCATAGCTACAGGTAAAAACACATTCTACTCCATTTGACAATTGGTAGGTTGAATGACTTACCCTGAGGGTGTGCCAGACTTGAGGATGGTGCTAGAGGGCTGCCTGTGTCGGATGCACATAGTACACTCCCTATACATGGTTAGGCACAGGTAGTGTCATGTTTGGCATCCCTTTTACTGTCTGTGCGAGTCAGAGAGAGGTGTCATTCATTGGGGCCCTACTTTGTCAGTGCATATGCTATGCTTTGCCTCTTTGCCAAGGCCAGGGCAAACTGGCCACTCCCCGTTCTACCTACTGGACCAGGCTCAGGTTGTTCCTCCTCTGAGTCACTCTGTACCTGCACAGGCCTTGGCATTGGTGGGGACTGGGTGGCCCTGCCCCATGCTGTTCCTACTGCAGCTGTATCCGCAGGATCATATTGTGTAGCATAGCACATACCATTACTATTTGAGTACATGTAGCTGGTAAATACTGCAGGGCTCCACCGGACGTGTCCAGACACAGGAACCGTGACCTGAGCATCCAAAACACATGCTCTATTATATGTCTGGCCTGTGTGTGTGCATCATTATGGTGTTGTTGTTCAGGTGTGTGTGCATTTCTGATGGGTGTCATCAGCTATGGCTCCAGTGGGTACCCAGCATCTCCCACTAGGTGACCATAGGGGATGTCCACATCGGCAAATCTGTGGTACAGCTGCATCAGTTAACATATGTGTGAATCGTCATAGCTTCCAGGGCAGCCAGCACACACATTCAGTATAATGCCCTGGGCATCAAATACGATCTGGCAGTTGATGGAGAGGATGCCCCTTCGGTTGATGTAAGCCCTACCCTGCTCACTGGGAGGTGCTTTGATGCATACATGCATGCAGTCTATAGCACCCACTACCCCAGGGTAGTTAGCTGTTTGGTGGAAAAGATGCATATTGTGGGTCAACACCTCATGTGTGTTGAGGAAATATATGTGCTCACTGGCATGTGCTGACATGGCATCCAGGAATTGGTGGAGTACTCTGGATGCTGATGCCTGTGAGATCCCCATGTTATCCCCAGTTGAAGTTTGGGAGGTACCTGTGGCTAGTATACCTAGGCCTACACATATCTTGGTATCCACTGGGATGGGTTCCCCTCAGCCAGTGTGGTGTGTTAGGTGTGGTCTACACAGCCCAACGATTTGCTGTAGGAGGTCTCTGTCCACCCTATAGCTCTCCACTATCTCCAGCTCATGTAGCCCCTGCTAAGTTACCCTGGGTCTGTACAGTCTTCTCTGTCTCCTCACTGTGAGTTGTTCGGCAGCATTGACATCCTCACCACCCTCAGCCTCTTGCACATGTTGTTCTATGTTGCCTGCTGCAGCCTTTCTCATTTTGTAGGTTTGGTTTTAAAATTTCCCCGCTTGTATACACCGGTGGTATAGAGTGTGGAAAAAAAAAAGGGGGGTAGGTGTTTGCTTGGTTTATAGTGGTGTTCTGGGCTGGGCGGTCTGCTTCCTGTGTGATTAGCTGCTTCTGATACATTTCATCTGGCAGCTCAACTAGGTCTCCTTGATTGCCTTCCTACTGCTGTTTTCCATTACCATTGCCTCCCTATTTTGGCCCGTCAGTGCACTGCGCAAATGGAGTGCTCAGCTGTGCACAGAGCTGCTTTTTCCTGGTTTAACTTCCTTTTTCTTCCTGTACAACCTGGTGAGTGGTGCACACACATGTTTACACTTTGTAAAAAGTGCTTGGCAGGTTTAGACATACCCCTAGCTTAGCTGTGCTATGCTAGGAGCAATCCCAAGCCACAGGTCTCCAATCCAATTGCAGTGTGCCTGACACATCCCCACACGATGTCACTTATATTCTAGTCTTGCACCCAGCTATTTATACTCTTACACTCTTGGGACCTACCTCACACCCTGGGAAAATCTGGGATTCACTAATCTTTCCCTCATTCACATAGGATTGCTTGCTAATGCATAGTTACATGTCCCACACTGAGCCTCCCCCCTTAGCAACCATTACGCACTGGCCTTTTTGTCTTCTGACTTCCATTGACTTGCACGGCAGAATACTTCTTTTTGTTAGAATGCTTATTTTAGGTTTATTTTATTTATTTCCCCCTGATCCCGTTTGCACGTTGCTGGTTTATGCTTAACCGGGTGAGATCAGCGAAGATAAAATTAAACATTGTTTAATTATTTTCTTTTACATTTTGCAATGCCAATGACCTTCTACTTGGACATTGGCATGCTTCCTCAATGCTTTACAGCCTTTATTTGGAGCGGTCATAGCTCTGTTTTGTAGATTGCTGAACTGTACTTGGTTACTAACTGAGTATATTTCTGCACACTGCACTCATCCTGCACGGACGGTTGCCAGCTTCCTGGATCACATATTAACCTCATTTGCATGGTTGTCACCTGCAAGTGAGTGTAATTTGCATACAGGTGCTGAGTCCATGCAGGATTAGCCTAAGAGCTCACATGCACATCACGAGAGCTCGTTCTTGGATCGCACATCGGCCATATTGCCGACAATAGCTCTTAAACTAATCCTGCACACTATAAAGGGCTTTGTAAATTCGGGGGCCTGTCTTAGATAGAAGATAAATTATCTTACATTTCCAAATTGCTTCAGTGATGGTAGTATAAACTCTAGAATTACTCCAGTACATATTGGGTGTTACTAATACACTAATTAAAAAAAATATCTAGCATACCTTTAAAATGGCAGTAATTTCATATTTTTTTAAGGACACTGTAGAATAAAGTACTTATCTGGACATTGGCTTGATTATGGCCTTGAACAGATTTGCCAAATGTAACAGTGTATTCCTCTATTTGCACCTAGTGGCTATTTGCATGTTAACGATTAACAGTAATACTGTAATCCATAATCCATTAATATATATATATATATATATATATATATATATCTATAGACACACACACACAGACACACACACACACATATATATATATATATATATATATATATATATATATATATATATACATATATATATAATATATATATATATATATATATATATATATATATATATGTATATATATTTACCATTTGATAACTGGCTACCTGAGCTGGTCTACTGACTCTTTTCAGTCACAACCTGAGTGACTATCTAGATACAATACAGTAAATCTAGACTGGTATCTCTTGAACTGATAACACAGGTATAAGACATGTTGCATTAAAGTACAATTTTTTCTATATTTAATTAAAGCACTGATACATATCATATACAAATGTGCAATTACCACTTGTAAAGGTTCATAGGTTCATAGGTAATTGCTAGATTAATGGCCATGATCGCTTTTAAAGCCTAGCCATATAATCCCATATATAATTGAAAGGATACATTGCACATGGGCATACAGTTGCATTTAGGTGACAGAGCATTAACAAGCTGCCTCTATCCAATAGGGGGAAAGATGCATGTCCATCAGTAAATGACTGATTTCCCATCTATTGATCCAAGTTACATTTGAATAGTGGGAAGGATGAAATCTGTTTTGCATGTGTAGGTAGCTTGCTCCAACATAGGGTTAGTCTCTGAGACACATATTTGTCCATCCAGCATGCTCTGTTCATTTTAAAAACAAGGCTTTAGCCCTTGGTTTAGGAATTTCTAATGCTGTTAGACTTGTTGATGTGCAGTATGTCCCTTAGTACTAGATTAAATGATACCATATAAACCAGACATAGATCACCTAGAAATAGTATGTAGGAGACTTGAGTATAAAGATAAGCTGTTTGGGTAGTTTGCTTTTGTAAGGAACCTCTGTGGATATTCCATTTGTTGCACATGCCTAGTAAGGTCCATTCTCAAGAGATCATTGTACTCTGTGATTGACGTAATGACTGCAGAGTACAGAAAGATAATGATGTATCTGGACCAATGCCATATAGTTACTAATGAGTTCCACAATATAAAATGATTTCTTTATAACAGTCAATACATGGTGTTCATTTGCTGTCAATATCTACATATGTTCCCAAGTCCTTAAATACTGGGTCTACCCTTACCCTTCCCACTGTCTAAATGGTAAATTCCAAACTATGAATTGCTGGCATAAAAATAGTATTTGTGTTGACTTGCCAAAGGTAGTTTGGGCAAATGGAAAAAAATGGCAAAAGTGCAGCAAAACCACCAACAGCAAACAATTAAGAATTTTTTTTTCTCAGGGGGCAAGCCAGCTGCACATCCATCCAGAATTATATGTACTAACTTTGAGTTTCACAGTAGTGGAGAAAAATGCAATCTCCACTGTCAAGGAAAGTGGTTTCTGCAAGCTGTTTTCGATTTTTTTTGCGTTCAGCAAAACTCCCTTCATCAAGATGACGTGCTACTTAAAAAGTACTGGTCTCATTATTTTGGTCAGAACTTTATGCAAGCCATTTGCTAGAATGTTTTGCTAATATTTTTATATATAAGTTCAGAAGCTGTATTGATCTATTTTATCTCCCATGCTTTTCTTTATAACTATTATTCTAGCATATTTCATACTGTCTGATATTTTTTGTTTCTTTCAAAATTTTTTGTAATGGTCCCTTAATGCTCTTGCAATTTCCTTTTTTTCTCTATTTATAAAATTCCAGAGGGAAAGCGTCTGGTCCGGGAGCCTTACCTCTCTTGATATTTTGTATAGCTGTCTACATTCCTGTGAACTGATAGATCTATGTAGTATATCTTGATTTTCCTCCCCTAATAGATTACCTGTTTATGTATTCTTTAACCATTCTCTTATCTGCCCCCCCCCCCATTGCTTTATATATATTTCCTCAAAGTATACTTTAGAGGCTTCCCTTTCTAACTCCAGTGAGCATTTGGCCTTTATTGTCTTTTGAGCAGTCCACACATTGTTCTTTTCATTCATCTTTATGTGGCCATACCATGTATTTTGCACTTCCTTTACCTTGTATCCACCAGGCGTCACTTCTGGTATTACATTCTTTCTCTGCTTTAGTTAGAGTTATCTGCTCCATTTATCCCTTCAAAATGTCTTATCTCCTTCAACAGAATGGGATAATCAGTATCTATACTTGAAAGCAAATCGTACAGCTGTTTAACAGTATTTTATTTGACTGTATTCATCTATTGCTTCCTCCCTCTTCTGATATTAGACAAGCCTTTAGTGCTGTTGTACCCTCTTCCCACCATAAATTGCGTAAATTTTCTTTTTCAGGTTTTCAGGTTCATTGTCCATTATCACTTGATGTATCCGTTCTATTAGCTTTTCCCATTATTCCTGTATTTTCCACTTGTACCAATCCCATTTCCATATGCCTATTCTGTTTGCATTTTTATCTGTTGCCTTTATAAAGAGTAGGAGACATGATCCAAGGTATTTATATATATATATATATATATATATATATATATATATATATATATATATATATATATATATATATATATATATATATATATACACACACACACACACACACACACACACACACAGACAGATATAATCTATAAATCTATATATATATATATATATATATATATATACATATATATACATATATATATATATGTGTGTGTGTGTGTGTGTGTGTGTGTGTGTATGTGTTTGTGTGTGTATGTATTTATATATATACATATATATATATATCTATATATATATATATATATATATATATATATATATATATATATATATATATATATCTGTATGTGTATATACTCTGTCTATCTAAAATATCTGCCTGTATTACTTTCATCCTGTCTCTATTATTTATAAGGGCATATTCCGATCTACTGCCTTGACACTTTCATTCTATGAATAAATATATGCTATCATCTCCCCTACCCAAATATTTCTCTCCATATGTCTATTAAATGGGTCTATATGACATAGTAGAAGTTACATAACTTCGAACACCTAATAGTCGAATGATTATGTTCGAAGTTACATAACTTCGACTATATAAAAAAAAAAAACACACACAACGGACAACAAAATAAACTGTTGTAAGCAGGGGGGCAAGCCCCCCTGCACCCCCCACACCCCCCACTACTTAAATATACCAACTCAGAGATCGCACCATATTGAAGTGAATGAAAACCTCCGCCTATGGAGATTTCCATTCACAAGCTCGAACTTTTACAAATTCGAATATTTGGCTCAACCATATGTGGTTCGAACTTGGTAAACATTCAATGACATGATAGGAACCACTGTTAAATAGTGTTTTCTTATCAATACTTTTAACCAATTATGTGCTTTTTTATTGTATTCTTTTTTACTATTTCACCTGTCTAATTCAGATCTCCATGTAACATTGAAGTCTCTCCACACGTTTTGTATATCTATCTTCTTCTTCCACCTTTTCATATCAAGTATTAACGATCTCATCAACAATGATTGCATCATCCACATATTGATCATCTGACATAGATATTATCAATTACAGATTTGTTTTTCTAAATATCTCCATTGTGGTTATTTTGTATTTCAGTTACAGCTTTTAGATTCTTGTGAAACATAATTACTACTGTCCTTTTATCTCCTCCAGCCTGTTACTGTGTCTGTATATTCCTGTTGTTTTAGCTTGTGAGCCTGTCTGACCTTCAGCTTTGTCTCTTGTGCTAACTCTATTTCAGCCTCTGAATATTTTTGCCTCTGAAAGATGTGCTTATGTTTGATGGGGTGAGAACATCCATCCTTATTCCAGTAAATAAAATTGATATTTTGTACTTTCTTATTGTTTCCTATATTTCTTGTTTCCCTTGTCTTTCTTCTAGGTCTTAGTGTTGGTCCTTGTCCCCCCAGTCAGGCTTTGGTAGACTCACCCCCTGGGATGCAGTATAATGCCTCTGGTCATTTTCATTGCCTACAACCAGTACAGGCAGTTCATTTGACTTGATTTACAGTGGGAGCTGTAGTAAGCTCCCATTATCCTGCCTACACACACACACACACACACACACACACACACACACACACACACACACACACACACAGACACACACACACACGCACACACGCACACACGCACACACACACACACGCACACACACACACGCACACACACACACACAATTCCCTTTGGTACTCTATTTTATTTAGAGGTATATCATTATATCTTCTATGTAGTTTATTATCCTCCGTAAACATGCAAATTATAACTTTAAGTGTAATAATATTATAAAGTAATCATGTTATAATGTATTATTATCTGCTGTTGTCAGTTTACTGTTCTACATAGAAAAGGCATGAGAAAATGAAAAGCATTTTTGCCTAATGTAACAATCCAAACTTTCATTATTTAGTGCAGTTATGCTTTAAAAACCGATAAAACATATATTTTATACATGTTCTGTACCAATGGATTCAGCATTCCTACAACAGCAATGTGTTTGATGGATTTCACTAACTGTCATAATGTTAAGTTTAATTTTCTCCAGTCCATGTTCCCTCTTACTGTTGCAATGGTCACTCAGATCACAATTTACTCACCCTCTATGCTGCCCCTTTGGCAATCCTATATCAGTACATAAACAGCAGGCTTCCCATGCTATAGATGTAGATATAGATAGGTTTTATCTTATTCAGCCAGGAACCATTTTCCACTTAATTTTCATTGTACTATTTCCTGTTTGTCATTTACTTATGTGCTTAGGGCACATGTATGCAACTGGCATTTTTTATATCCTTGCATGACGCATGTTGACTTAAACACTAAAATTCTAGACGTTTCAGATGATGGCCTCATGTACGAATGGTACTTTATACAATCTGATTGAGATTGTGCAGTTTCTTCTGTTAACTTAATATTTACATATTTTAGCAGGTATCACAAAATAGCTATAGTTCTCACAGCATAACAATACATTTTATATTGAATTGCTTACTAATTTAATGGCCTTTGTATATCATTATCTTGAAAGGAACACAGTGGAAAGTATCTATTATGATTTAACTGAACATTTTTTTAAACTATAACAGATCTGTCTGATTTATATACATATTAACTTTGTCATATTGTTTAAACTACTTACATACTTTCTTTGAAGTATATCACACACTTTTATATTTTCTGTAGCTTGTCTGTGCCTCTGGTGGAAATGTATCTACTTTATCCAACATCGAGTTTAACACAGGACAAGACTGAATATAAGAAATGTAAAATAACTATTTCCTGTATAGATTAACAAAAGAATGCATAGACTTTTATATTTTCAATAGTTTCTGCACCTGTTGGTCCAGTTACCTGAAATAAAACATTATTGAGCAGAAAGAGAATCACATTAGGTTAAAATTATACATTCAGTAAGATCAGAACTTACGGAGGTAAAGGCTAGGACTGTGATAGTGAGGGTCGGAACTTTGAATGTTGGCAGTATGACTGGTATAGAAAGAGAGTTAGCTGATATGATGGACAGAAGGAAGGTTGGTATATTGTGTGCGCAAGAGACCAGATGGAAGGGGAGCAAGGCTAGGTGTATTGGAGGTGGGTTCAAATTGTTTTATCATGGTGTGGATGGGAGGAGAACTGGCATAGGGGTTATCCTGAAGGAACAGTATGCTAAGAGTGTTTTGGAGGTGAAAAGAGTGTCGGATAGAGTGATATTTATGAAGGTGGAAATTGATGGTGTAATGATGAATGTTGTTAGTGCATATGCTCCACAAGTTGGGTGTGTGATGGATGAGAAAGAAAAGTTTTGGATGAGAAAGAAACATTTTGTAGTGAGTTGGATGAAGTGGTGATGACTGTACCCAATGGTGAGAGAGTGGTGATTGGAGCAGATTTCAATGGGCATGTTGGTGAAGGGAACAGAGGGGATGAGGAAGTGATGGGTAGGTATGGTGTTAAGCAAAGGAATGCAGAAGGTCAGATGGTAGTGGAATTTGCAAAATTTGCAAATGGCTGGAGTGAGTATGTATTTTAACAAGAGGGAGGAGCATAGGGTGACATACAAGAGTGGAGGAAGATGCACACAGGTGGATTATATCTTATGTAGGAGGGCCAGTTTGAAGGAGATTGGAGACTGTAAAGTGGTGGCAAGAGAAAGTGTAGTTAGGCAGCATAGGATGGTGGTTTGTAGGATGACGTTGGTGGTCAAGAAGAGGAGGAGGAGTGTGAGGGCAGCACCAAGGATCAAATGGTGGAAATTGAAAAAGGGAAATTGTGAGGTGGAGTTCAGGGAAGAGTTAAGACAGGCACTGGGTGGCAGTGAAGAGTTACCAAATAGCTGGGTAACTACAGCAGAGCTAATAAGGGAGATGGCTAGAAAAGTGCTTGGTGTGACATCTGGAAAGAGGAAGGATGACAAGGAGACCTGGTGGTGGAATGAGGAAGTACAGGAGAGTATACAGAGAAAGAGGTTAGAGAAGAAGAAGGGGGATTGTCAGAGATGAAGAAAGTAGACAGCAGTATAAGGAGATGAGGTGCATGGCAAAGAGAGAGGTGGCGAAGGCTAAGGATAAGGCGTATGAAGAGTTGTATGAAAGGTTGGACACTAAGGAGGGAGAAAAGGATCTGTACAGATTGGCTACACAGAGGGACCGAGCTAGTAAAGATGTGCAGCAGGTAAGAGTGATAAAGGATAATGGGAGAAATGTACTCACAAGCAATGAGAGTGTGTTGAGCAGATGGAAAGCATACTTTGAGGGGCTGATGAATGAAGAGAATGAGAGGGAGAGAAGGTTGGATGATGTGCGGATAGTGAATCATGAAGTGCAGTGGATTAGCAAGGAGGAAGTAAGGATAGCTATGAAGAAGATGAAGAATGGAAAGGCTGTTGGTTCAGATGACATAGCGGTGGAAGCATGGAGGTGTTTAGGTGAAATTGCAGTGGAGTATTTAACTAGACTGTTTAATGAAATCTTGGAAAGTGAGAGGATGCCTGAGGAATGGAGAAAACGTGTTTTGGTACCGATTTTTAAGAATATGGGTGATTTCCAGAGCTGTAGTAACTACAGAGGGATTAAATTGATCAGTCACAGTATGAAGTTATGGGAAAGAGTAGTGGAAGCTAGGTTAAGAAGGGAGGTGATGATTAGTGATCAGCAGTATGGTTTCATGCCAGGAAAGAGCATTACAGATGCAATGTTTGCTCTGAGAGTGTTGATGGAGAAGTACAGAGAAGGTCAGAAGGAGTTGCATTGTGTCTTTGTGGACAAAGCATATAAGCATATGACAGGGTGCCTACAGAGGAGTTGTGGTATTGTATGAGGAAGTCGGGAGTGTCAGAGAGGTATATAAGAGTGGTACAGGATATATACGGAGGTAGTGTGATAGTGGTGAAGTCTGCTGTAGGAGTGACGGATGTGTTTAAGGTGGAGGTGGGATTACATCAAGGATCAGCTCTGAGCTCTTTCTTATTTGCAATGTTGATGGACAGGTTGACAGACAAGATCAGAGAGGAGTCCCCGTGGACTATGATGTTTGCAGATGACATTGTGATCTGTTGTGAGAGTAGGGAACAGGTGGAGGAGACCTTGGAGAGGTAGAGATATGTTCTAGATAGAAGAGGAATGAAAGTTAGCAGGACTAAGACAGAATATATGTGTGTGAAAGAGAGGGAGGATAGAGGAATGGTGAGGATGCAGGGAGTAGAGGTGGCAAAGGTGGATGAGTTTAAATACTTGGGATCAACAGTTCAGAGTAATGGTGAGTGTGGAAAAAAGGTGAAGAAGAGAGTACAGGCAGGATGGAGTGGGTGGAGAAGAGTGTCAGGAGTGATTTGTGACAGACGAGTATCAGTAAGAGTGAAAGGGAAGGT
>NC_056742.1:218179179-218211679 GCF_019279795.1 Protopterus annectens | reverse complement strand
GCTCTGAGTGTGCCGGTTCTCCTGTAGAAGGTATTGCTACCTGCTCTCTGTAGCAGTCATGCCCACTCACATGTAGGACTGTACAAACATCCACAGAATGTCCAGGTTATGTCATCAAATATATCCCCTACTATACATAATATGTGAAGTGTCCTGATATCTCAATGGCTTGTTAGTAGATATGATGACACTAATTATGGTGTACAGCACATACGCACCACGTCATGCATGACATATGTACACAGGTTGGCAGAGTTGTGGCTGGCAGCACATACACCGGGCCAATAATGACATGTTGCTGTCATAACCTCATACATTTACTGTTGTAACAGGTTTTGTGGCAACATATGTCCTATGAGGGATAAGATGCCAGTAACTGTCACGGCTTTCTCCATCAACAGACTGCAATCCTCACACTACCATCTGCAGTCCACAGATAGATGCTCCATTGGTAACACATGAAACCAAAGGCACAACACACTGCCCTGTCTGCAGATGACCCTGCAGATGGGGATTCTACAATAAACATGGAACTGACATGGCAGGTATGGAGACATGTAGGAAAGACATATTCACACACACACTGTTAAACCAACAGTATGCCACATGCAGTATAGCAGCAATTAAAGTCTGTAGGCAGGTCAGGCACATCCCCCTCTGTGTGTTGCCCTGTTTCCACAGTGTATGTTGTTAGAGGTAAATTCCCAATCCATTGCAGATGCTGGTTGCCAACCAACAGATCTAGTTCCTGCTCACAATGAATGACAAGGGCCAACACCAACATGATGTTCCTACATATTGGAGTGTGTTTCCATGCAATTGGCTATGGGAATCTTACCACAGCTGTTCCATATGCAATCAGCTAGGGGATGGCTGCGATTTGTGCAGAGGCCATTAGCTGATCATGAGCATCACTTGAAATAGACATACTGCTGCCTAAGCAAAGCAGGTGTAGGTCTCCACATCCACCAGAGAGGGAGTGGGAAAGGCAGACAGAGGCAAAGACATGCAGGGAGTGGTGGGAGAGTAAAACTGCAGCTTGTTAGTGTCACACACCTACCAGCACAGGGTATCAAACCCCTGATAACTCTGTACTGCTATCACAGTTCAATGCAGTTATTGGATGTGCCACATGGGTTACCTGTTGTGGAGCCCTCAGAACATATCTGCGATGATGAGTGACATCTGCAACAGGGATACAGTAGCTATACGGTAGGTGACGTACACATGCCTGTCAGCATTAACAGGTGCCAACGTCAACACAGCCACACTCTCACAGGGACACACACACATCGACACACTTGGCAGGGCCAGGGGTAAGACTCATCAGTAGCAGGATTGCCACAGCACATCACTGTGCAGGTATCACATGCACCTCATGGTTCATCCGCAGGTTGTATAGGCAGTATGAGGAGGTGTCTGACATCAGACAGCATGCTTCAGTATGCCCATGGGGGTTGTAGTGAGTGTGGCTGTGAACATACGCACTATACAACACACAGACAAACACACAGGGTGCCAGTACTGACATGCATGCGTGCATGTCTGCACTGGTGTGTGGTGGTCAACTGTAGCAGCAGGCTATACAAGGGTAGGTGATGGGTATACCTTGGCATCAGGCCACATGACAATGGTCTGCATTTTTGTCTCAGGGCTGTAGTTTCCACATTTGCCCACACAGGTGGGTATTGTATCTCCCATCCAGTCACCTGGGTGACTATTGTGTGTGGCCAATGCTATGTATCGCTTTTTAAAACTTCAGCTTGGCAAGCTAAGACTTGGTTATATTCAACTGGACGTATAAGAGAATTTAAGTACCTTTTTATGCACTTTTTCTTTTAAAAAATACAGTATTTAAATTGATTTAAACTGTGTATGAAGGAGTGTTGAAGGAATTTTTAACTGGTTATTCTGCTCTTCAGTAACTTGAACTAAAAGCTAGTGTTGGCTGAATTTTGTTATTTGCTAGTAATTACAGGTGTGGGGGTAGCCACATTCAGTGATTTCCTGTCCTTGCATATTTAAACTGGTGCATGTGAAATAATTCCTGCTTTAAAACTTCAGCTTGGCAAGCTAAGAACTTGGTTATATTCAACTGGACGTATAAGAGAATTTAAGTACCTTTTATGCACTTTTTCTTTTAAAAATACAGTATTTAAATTGATTTAAACTGTGTATGAAGGAGTGTTGAAGGAATTTTTAACTGGTTATTCTGCTCTTCAGTAACTTGAACTAAAAGCTAGTGTTGGCTGAATTTTGTTATTTGCTAGTAATTACAGGTGTGGGGGTAGCCACATTCAGTGATTTCCTGTCCTTGCATATTTAAACTGGTGCATGTGAAATAATTCCTGCTTTAAAACTTCAGCTTGGCAAGCTAAGAACTTGGTTATATTCAACTGGACGTATAAGAGAATTTAAGTACCTTTTATGCACTTTTTCTTTTAAAAAATACAGTATTTAAATTGATTTAAACTGTGTATGAAGGAGTGTTGAAGGAATTTTTAACTGGTTATTCTGCTCTTCAGTAACTTGAACTAAAAGCTAGTGTTGGCTGAATTTTGTTATTTGCTAGTAATTACAGGTGTGGGGGTAGCCACATTCAGTGATTTCCTGTCCTTGCATATTTAAACTGGTGCATGTGAAATAATTCCTGCTTTAAAACTTCAGCTTGGCAAGCTAAGAACTTGGTTATATTCAACTGGACGTATAAGAGAATTTAAGTACCTTTTATGCACTTTTTCTTTTAAAAATACAGTATTTAAATTGATTTAAACTGTGTATGAAGGAGTGTTGAAGGAATTTTAACTGGTTATTCTGCTCTTCAGTAACTTGAACTAAAAGCTAGTGTTGGCTGAATTTTGTTATTTGCTAGTAATTACAGGTGTGGGGGTAGCCACATTCAGTGATTTCCTGTCCTTCCATATTTAAACTGGTGCATGTGAAATAATTCCTGCTTTAAAACTTCAGCTTGGCAAGCTAAGAACTTGGTTATATTCAACTGGACGTATAAGAGAATTTAAGTACCTTTTATGCACTTTTTCTTTTAAAAATACAGTATTTAAATTGATTTAAACTGTGTATGAAGGAGTGTTGAAGGAATTTTTAACTGGTTATTCTGCTCTTCAGTAACTTGAACTAAAAGCTAGTGTTGGCTGAATTTTGTTATTTGCTAGTAATTACAGGTGTGGGGTAGCCACATTCAGTGATTTCCTGTCCTTGCATATTTAAACTGGTGCATGTGAAATAATTCCTGCTTTAAAACTTCAGCTTGGCAAGCTAAGAACTTGGTTATATTCAACTGGACGTATAAGAGAATTTAAGTACCTTTTATGCACTTTTTCTTTTAAAAATACAGTATTTAAATTGATTTAAACTGTGTATGAAGGAGTGTTGAAGGAATTTTAACTGGTTATTCTGCTCTTCAGTAACTTGAACTAAAAGCTAGTGTTGGCTGAATTTTGTTATTTGCTAGTAATTACAGGTGTGGGGGTAGCCACATTCAGTGATTTCCTGTCCTTGCATATTTAAACTGGTGCATGTGAAATAATTCCTGCTTTAAAACTTCAGCTTGGCAAGCTAAGAACTTGGTTATATTCAACTGGACGTATAAGAGAATTTAAGTACCTTTTTATGCACTTTTTCTTTTAAAAATACAGTATTTAAATTGATTTAAACTGTGTATGAAGGAGTGTTGAAGGAATTTTTAACTGGTTATTCTGCTCTTCAGTAACTTGAACTAAAAGCTAGTGTTGGCTGAATTTTGTTATTTGCTAGTAATTACAGGTGTGGGGGTAGCCACATTCAGTGATTTCCTGTCCTTGCATATTTAAACTGGTGCATGTGAAATAATTCCTGCTTTAAAACTTCAGCTTGGCAAGCTAAGAACTTGGTTATATTCAACTGGACGTATAAGAGAATTTAAGTACCTTTTTATGCACTTTTTCTTTTAAAAATACAGTATTTAAATTGATTTAAACTGTGTATGAAGGAGTGTTGAAGGAATTTTTAACTGGTTATTCTGCTCTTCAGTAACTTGAACTAAAAGCTAGTGTTGGCTGAATTTTGTTATTTGCTAGTAATTACAGGTGTGGGGGTAGCCACATTCAGTGATTTCCTGTCCTTGCATATTTAAACTGGTGCATGTGAAATAATTCCTGCTTTAAAACTTCAGCTTGGCAAGCTAAGAACTTGGTTATATTCAACTGGACGTATAAGAGAATTTAAGTACCTTTTATGCACTTTTTCTTTTAAAAAATACAGTATTTAAATTGATTTAAACTGTGTATGAAGGAGTGTTGAAGGAATTTTTAACTGGTTATTCTGCTCTTCAGTAACTTGAACTAAAAGCTAGTGTTGGCTGAATTTTGTTATTTGCTAGTAATTACAGGTGTGGGGGTAGCCACATTCAGTGATTTCCTGTCCTTGCATATTTAAACTGGTGCATGTGAAATAATTCCTGCTTTAAAACTTCAGCTTGGCAAGCTAAGAACTTGGTTATATTCAACTGGACGTATAAGAGAATTTAAGTACCTTTTTATGCACTTTTTCTTTTAAAAATACAGTATTTAAATTGATTTAAACTGTGTATGAAGGAGTGTTGAAGGAATTTTAACTGGTTATTCTGCTCTTCAGTAACTTGAACTAAAAGCTAGTGTTGGCTGAATTTTGTTATTTGCTAGTAATTACAGGTGTGGGGGTAGCCACATTCAGTGATTTCCTGTCCTTGCATATTTAAACTGGTGCATGTGAAATAATTCCTGCTTTAAAACTTCAGCTTGGCAAGCTAAGAACTTGGTTATATTCAACTGGACGTATAAGAGAATTTAAGTACCTTTTATGCACTTTTTCTTTTAAAAATACAGTATTTAAATTGATTTAAACTGTGTATGAAGGAGTGTTGAAGGAATTTTTAACTGGTTATTCTGCTCTTCAGTAACTTGAACTAAAAGCTAGTGTTGGCTGAATTTTGTTATTTGCTAGTAATTACAGGTGTGGGGGTAGCCACATTCAGTGATTTCCTGTCCTTGCATATTTAAACTGGTGCATGTGAAATAATTCCTGCTTTAAAACTTCAGCTTGGCAAGCTAAGAACTTGGTTATATTCAACTGGACGTATAAGAGAATTTAAGTACCTTTTATGCACTTTTCTTTTTAAAAATACAGTATTTAAATTGATTTAAACTGTGTATGAAGGAGTGTTGAAGGAATTTTTAACTGGTTATTCTGCTCTTCAGTAACTTGAACTAAAAGCTAGTGTTGGCTGAATTTTGTTATTTGCTAGTAATTACAGGTGTGGGGGTAGCCACATTCAGTGATTTCCTGTCCTTGCATATTTAAACTGGTGCATGTGAAATAATTCCTGCTTTAAAACTTCAGCTTGGCAAGCTAAGAACTTGGTTATATTCAACTGGACGTATAAGAGAATTTAAGTACCTTTTATGCACTTTTCTTTTAAAAATACAGTATTTAAATTGATTTAAACTGTGTATGAAGGAGTGTTGAAGGAATTTTTAACTGGTTATTCTGCTCTTCAGTAACTTGAACTAAAAGCTAGTGTTGGCTGAATTTTGTTATTTGCTAGTAATTACAGGTGTGGGGGGTAGCCACATTCAGTGATTTCCTGTCCTTGCATATTTAAACTGGTGCATGTGAAATAATTCCTGCTTTAAAACTTCAGCTTGGCAAGCTAAGAACTTGGTTATATTCAACTGGACGTATAAGAGAATTTAAGTACCTTTTTATGCACTTTTCTTTTAAAAATACAGTATTTAAATTGATTTAAACTGTGTATGAAGGAGTGTTGAAGGAATTTTTAACTGGTTATTCTGCTCTTCAGTAACTTGAACTAAAAGCTAGTGTTGGCTGAATTTTGTTATTTGCTAGTAATTACAGGTGTGGGGGTAGCCACATTCAGTGATTTCCTGTCCTTGCATATTTAAACTGGTGCATGTGAAATAATTCCTGCTTTAAAACTTCAGCTTGGCAAGCTAAGAACTTGGTTATATTCAACTGGACGTATAAGAGAATTTAAGTACCTTTTTATGCACTTTTTCTTTTAAAAATACAGTATTTAAATTGATTTAAACTGTGTATGAAGGAGTGTTGAAGGAATTTTTAACTGGTTATTCTGCTCTTCAGTAACTTGAACTAAAAGCTAGTGTTGGCTGAATTTTGTTATTTGCTAGTAATTACAGGTGTGGGGGTAGCCACATTCAGTGATTTCCTGTCCTTGCATATTTAAACTGGTGCATGTGAAATAATTCCTGCTTTAAAACTTCAGCTTGGCAAGCTAAGAACTTGGTTATATTCAACTGGACGTATAAGAGAATTTAAGTACCTTTTATGCACTTTTTCTTTTAAAAATACAGTATTTAAATTGATTTAAACTGTGTATGAAGGAGTGTTGAAGGAATTTTTAACTGGTTATTCTGCTCTTCAGTAACTTGAACTAAAAGCTAGTGTTGGCTGAATTTTGTTATTTGCTAGTAATTACAGGTGTGGGGGTAGCCACATTCAGTGATTTCCTGTCCTTGCATATTTAAACTGGTGCATGTGAAATAATTCCTGCTTTAAAACTTCAGCTTGGCAAGCTAAGAACTTGGTTATATTCAACTGGACGTATAAGAGAATTTAAGTACCTTTTATGCACTTTTTCTTTTAAAAATACAGTATTTAAATTGATTTAAACTGTGTATGAAGGAGTGTTGAAGGAATTTTAACTGGTTATTCTGCTCTTCAGTAACTTGAACTAAAAGCTAGTGTTGGCTGAATTTTGTTATTTGCTAGTAATTACAGGTGTGGGGTAGCCACATTCAGTGATTTCCTGTCCTTGCATATTTAAACTGGTGCATGTGAAATAATTCCTGCTTTAAAACTTCAGCTTGGCAAGCTAAGAACTTGGTTATATTCAACTGGACGTATAAGAGAATTTAAGTACCTTTTATGCACTTTTTCCTTTAAAAAATACAGTATTTAAATTGATTTAAACTGTGTATGAAGGAGTGTTGAAGGAATTTTTAACTGGTTATTCTGCTCTTCAGTAACTTGAACTAAAAGCTAGTGTTGGCTGAATTTTGTTATTTGCTAGTAATTACAGGTGTGGGGGTAGCCACATTCAGTGATTTCCTGTCCTTGCATATTTAAACTGGTGCATGTGAAATAATTCCTGCTTTAAAACTTCAGCTTGGCAAGCTAAGAACTTGGTTATATTCAACTGGACGTATAAGAGAATTTAAGTACCTTTTTATGCACTTTTTCTTTTAAAAAATACAGTATTTAAATTGATTTAAACTGTGTATGAAGGAGTGTTGAAGGAATTTTTAACTGGTTATTCTGCTCTTCAGTAACTTGAACTAAAAGCTAGTGTTGGCTGAATTTTGTTATTTGCTAGTAATTACAGGTGTGGGGTAGCCACATTCAGTGATTTCCTGTCCTTGCATATTTAAACTGGTGCATGTGAAATAATTCCTGCTTTAAAACTTCAGCTTGGCAAGCTAAGAACTTGGTTATATTCAACTGGACGTATAAGAGAATTTAAGTACCTTTTTTGCACTTTTTCTTTTAAAAATACAGTATTTAAATTGATTTAAACTGTGTATGAAGGAGTGTTGAAGGAATTTTTAACTGGTTATTCTGCTCTTCAGTAACTTGAACTAAAAGCTAGTGTTGGCTGAATTTTGTTATTTGCTAGTAATTACAGGTGTGGGGGTAGCCACATTCAGTGATTTCCTGTCCTTGCATATTTAAACTGGTGCATGTGAAATAATTCCTGCTTTAAAACTTCAGCTTGGCAAGCTAAGAACTTGGTTATATTCAACTGGACGTATAAGAGAATTTAAGTACCTTTTATGCACTTTTTCTTTTAAAAATACAGTATTTAAATTGATTTAAACTGTGTATGAAGGAGTGTTGAAGGAATTTTAACTGGTTATTCTGCTCTTCAGTAACTTGAACTAAAAGCTAGTGTTGGCTGAATTTTGTTATTTGCTAGTAATTACAGGTGTGGGGGTAGCCACATTCAGTGATTTCCTGTCCTTGCATATTTAAACTGGTGCATGTGAAATAATTCCTGCTTTAAAACTTCAGCTTGGCAAGCTAAGAACTTGGTTATATTCAACTGGACGTATAAGAGAATTTAAGTACCTTTTATGCACTTTTTCTTTTAAAAATACAGTATTTAAATTGATTTAAACTGTGTATGAAGGAGTGTTGAAGGAATTTTTAACTGGTTATTCTGCTCTTCAGTAACTTGAACTAAAAGCTAGTGTTGGCTGAATTTTGTTATTTGCTAGTAATTACAGGTGTGGGGTAGCCACATTCAGTGATTTCCTGTCCTTGCATATTTAAACTGGTGCATGTGAAATAATTCCTGCTTTAAAACTTCAGCTTGGCAAGCTAAGAACTTGGTTATATTCAACTGGACGATAAGAGAATTTAAGTACCTTTTATGCACTTTTTCTTTTAAAAATACAGTATTTAAATTGATTTAAACTGTGTATGAAGGAGTGTTGAAGGAATTTTTAACTGGTTATTCTGCTCTTCAGTAACTTGAACTAAAAGCTAGTGTTGGCTGAATTTTGTTATTTGCTAGTAATTACAGGTGTGGGGGTAGCCACATTCAGTGATTTCCTGTCCTTGCATATTTAAACTGGTGCATGTGAAATAATTCCTGCTTTAAAACTTCAGCTTGGCAAGCTAAGAACTTGGTTATATTCAACTGGACGTATAAGAGAATTTAAGTACCTTTTATGCACTTTTCTTTTAAAAATACAGTATTTAAATTGATTTAAACTGTGTATGAAGGAGTGTTGAAGGAATTTTTAACTGGTTATTCTGCTCTTCAGTAACTTGAACTAAAAGCTAGTGTTGGCTGAATTTTGTTATTTGCTAGTAATTACAGGTGTGGGGGTAGCCACATTCAGTGATTTCCTGTCCTTGCATATTTAAACTGGTGCATGTGAAATAATTCCTGCTTTAAAACTTCAGCTTGGCAAGCTAAGAACTTGGTTATATTCAACTGGACGTATAAGAGAATTTAAGTACCTTTTTATGCACTTTTTCTTTTAAAAAATACAGTATTTAAATTGATTTAAACTGTGTATGAAGGAGTGTTGAAGGAATTTTAACTGGTTATTCTGCTCTTCAGTAACTTGAACTAAAAGCTAGTGTTGGCTGAATTTTGTTATTTGCTAGTAATTACAGGTGTGGGGGTAGCCACATTCAGTGATTTCCTGTCCTTGCATATTTAAACTGGTGCATGTGAAATAATTCCAGCTTTAAAACTTCAGCTTGGCAAGCTAAGAACTTGGTTATATTCAACTGGACGTATAAGAGAATTTAAGTACCTTTTTATGCACTTTTTCTTTTAACAAATACAGTATTTAAATTGATTTAAACTGTGTATGAAGGAGTGTTGAAGGAATTTTTAACTGGTTATTCTGCTCTTCAGTAACTTGAACTAAAAGCTAGTGTTGGCTGAATTTTGTTATTTGCTAGTAATTACAGGTGTGGGGTAGCCACATTCAGTGATTTCCTGTCCTTGCATATTTAAACTGGTGCATGTGAAATAATTCCTGCTTTAAAACTTCAGCTTGGCAAGCTAAGAACTTGGTTATATTCAACTGGACGTATAAGAGAATTTAAGTACCTTTTATGCACTTTTTCTTTTAAAAATACAGTATTTAAATTGATTTAAACTGTGTATGAAGGAGTGTTGAAGGAATTTTTAACTGGTTATTCTGCTCTTCAGTAACTTGAACTAAAAGCTAGTGTTGGCTGAATTTTGTTATTTGCTAGTAATTACAGGTGTGGGGGTAGCCACATTCAGTGATTTCCTGTCCTTGCATATTTAAACTGGTGCATGTGAAATAATTCCTGCTTTAAAACTTCAGCTTGGCAAGCTAAGAACTTGGTTATATTCAACTGGACGTATAAGAGAATTTAAGTACCTTTTATGCACTTTTTCTTTTAAAAAATACAGTATTTAAATTGATTTAAACTGTGTATGAAGGAGTGTTGAAGGAATTTTTAACTGGTTATTCTGCTCTTCAGTTATTCCCACCCACCTGCCCTGTTTTTGTTTTGGTGTTAATCTTAGTGGCATTGAAACTGCCCGCCTCAGCCTGCCTCTGGGCCCATCTCATTTGCTCACTCAACTGAGTGCAGTGAGATCATATTCTGATTTCAGGCACTCCTACTGTGTACAAAAAGAGCATCTGGGAAATAGAAAAAAAAAATTAAGCTTATTTCCTGCCTTTCTTGTTAAGTGGTACAGACTATTTGTAGGCTTCTGAGCCCCCAAGCCCTTCTGTGTTTGAGGGAAGCCTTCTAGCTTGTTTTTTTTTTCTTGTAACTAGCCAGTTTTCTAGTTTCAGCACTCAAATCTGTTTCTTTGATCTCAGCACTTGTTCAGAAAAAAAAAAAAAAAAAAATTTCATCTGCTTTTACTGTACTTGTGTTTTTACCTACTTCTTTTACTTTTGCATCATCTTAAAATACTCAATTGTATTTATTACTGCTTGGTGTAACTCATTCTAAGCCTTTTGGTTTAAACACTTGGGCTTCGGACCAGTTAGTTGTTTTGCACTGAGAGGTTTGTGGTCTGCACTGTTGTGGCAGAACAGGTAGCTTACATCCTTCTAGGTTGAGAACTGCTGATTGAGGGCTCAGTGTCTGTTATTCTAAAAGTGTATTAATTCTGGTTTAAGCACTTGGGCTTTCAAGCCAGTTATTTTACATTAAGAGGGTTCGTGGTCTGCACTCTTGTGGGAGGAGAGGCTGGACTCTGCCCTTCTGAGCTGGGAATTTCTGGTTAAAGGCTTATAGTGCATGCATATCTGAACTGTTTCTTACTGAAGTTGGTGCGCCTTGTTTGCTGTGGCATAGACTGGATTCGGGCCTGCTGGATCTAGCTTTGTTTGTGTAACTTGAGCACTAATCCAGACATTCTCTAAAGTATTCAATGGTATTTATTACTGCTTGGTTGTAACTTGATTAAAGTGTAGCTATCATTCAAGTCTTTTGGATTAATCACTTGGGCTTCAGACCAGTTGTTTTACATTAGGAAGGTTTGTGGCAAGCACTGTGGTGGCAGGACAGGTAGCTTTCATCCTTCTAAGTTGGGAACTGCTGATTGAGAGCCCAGTGTCCAAGTGTATTAGTTCTGGTTTAGGCACTTGGGCTTCAGGCCAGTTATTTTACATTAAGAAGGTTCGTGGACTGCACTCTTGTGAGAGAAGAGGCTGGACTCTGCCCTTCTGAGCTGGGAATTTTCTGGTTAAAGGTTTATAGTGCCTGAATATTTGAACTGTATCTTACTGAAATTGGTTCACCTTGTTTGCTCTAGCATAGACTAGATCCAGGCCTACTGAATCTAGCTTTGTTTATATACTTGTTGTTTGTTTGCCTGTTATTTCCCTGGAAGCTAATTCACCTAATACGCAACTTCTCAGCGCTTTTGTGGATCACTAGTGATATCTGCATTGCTTACTGTACTTATTTCCTTGTTTCACTTGAAAGAAAGTTACTGTTTGTCGTTTTTGCATTTAGTTACTTGTATCACATTGCACTCAAGTTACCTGGCACTTGCTTACTAAAGCAATTATATAAGTCAGCACTAAAAATTAAAAGCACTACACCCTCACTCCCCACTGGCCCTTGTTTTCAATTAAGGATTTCCCAATATTATTCTAGCATGTCCAAAGGTCAGTTGTCAATCTCCTCTCCGGTCCAGCTGGTGAATCTGGGAATCTTGAGGCAATGTTATAACTGCCTCATGTACACAGACAACCCTCTCCTCCTCCCACATAACACAAATACTTGCGAGAGATGCAGCTATTTAGCCAAACTGGAGGCTGAGCTCTCTCAACTCAGGACTGGCAAGACCAGACAGGAGGAGAAGGCAACTACACACACCACAAAACCAGCCTCACATAATGCTACCACTCCACTGAATCAAACACATAAACACACAAAGACATACTCGGAGGCTCTGAGTAAAATTTACCTAAACAGCAGAGGCCTCCAAAGCAGACACCCAAACAACTGCTACCTCAAGACACCCCACAAGCAACACATAAACCACAAAAGCAGTGTGCAAAGCAGTCACAGCCCTTAAGGCCAAATACAACACCAAACATACTTGTCATAGGTGACTCCATAGTCAGACACACTGACGTCCCACTCACCAGGCTGAACAAGGAGAGGGTCACAGTAAGCTGCCTATCGGGCGCTAGAATCCGCCACATAACACAAGCACTGGTCACTCCACAGCAGGTACAAATATGACACAGTCATTGTCCATGCTGGTGTGAACGACCTGAGACGTACCTCCCTGGACTGCATGAAAAGAGACATAGAGGAGCTCTCTGATTATGTAGCCCAGGCAGGTATGACCCTAACCCTGAGCAGTATCCTTCCTTCACCAAGAATGATGCCACAATATAGAGACAAGATGATCAGCTTTAACAATTGGCTTAATGTCTGGTGTCATTCAAAGGGGATCCAGTGTCTGTCTGCCTGGGATGACATGCTTGACAAGCCACGCTGCTTCGAAGGGACGGCTTGCACCTGTCACCCTGGGATTCCGGATATTGGCTAAGGCTCTTGCCACCCCATAGTGCCTTTTTAGGCAAGGCTCAAATTCTAAACCTACCACCCTAGAAAACAAAAATGGGAAGAAATTGAGGGTAATGCTGCTCAATGCCAGAAGTCTAAATCTCAAAATGCACGCACTCGAGGCCCTTCTCAGTATGGAGAACATCGATGTCTGTGCTGTAACTGAAACCTGGTTCAAGGCTCCTGAGAGCACCCGGCACTATTAGGTTTTACCTCATATCATGCATTCCGCCCCAAAACCCGGACCACTCCACAAAAGGAGGGGTGTATCCATATTCATAAAGGATACTCACACCTCCAGGTTGGTGGCAACGCATGAAGCTCGGAAACCATCCAGGTGCAACTAACAATAGGCAAAACTGCTCTACAAATTGTAGCATGCTACAGGCCACCCTCTCAAACTCAGGAACCCCACACAGCCTTCCTGAAGACACTGGAGGGTATAAATGTATCTCCAAACACCATCATATTGGGTGACTTCAACTACCCGAATATAGACTGGGAACATTACTCAAGCCCTAACTTTCTAGCCCAACGGTTCCTGGAGTTCATAAATTCAAATGCCATGGAACAGCTAGTCACTGTTCCCACGAGAGGAGAAAATATACTAGATCTCATTGTCACAAACATGGGGACAAAATGCTCCACACCGGAAGTATATCACTCATTGGTGAGATCTGATCATAAACTAATCTCACTGGAAATCCACATCCCGCCCCCACCCCAAACAAAAAAGACCATAGTGAAGAACTTCTCTAAAGCAAACTTCACACTACTCAAGACTGGTGTGGTATCCTTCAAGGCCCCTGAGTCAGAGGAAACCACAACCCAAGCTGCGGAAGCCCTTACAAATGCCTTCTATGAACACCTCCAGGACTGCATGGATCAGGCAATCCCAAATAAAACCAAGACTCTTTCCACAAAGGGCAAACGTCCAGTCTGGTGGACCCCAGCCATTAACAAACTTTACAATAAGAGGAGAAAGCTATTACATGATAGAACAAAATCCATAAAAGGGAAGTCACCCCTGATCATTATTAGTAAAAAAATACGAGCACTCATAAAATCAACTAAGGCCAATTTTGAGAGAAAAATTGCCATGGATTCAAAGGACAAGCATAAGGCCTTTTTCAGCTATGTTAGGAACCTGGGTGGAAACTCACAGATATGCTCAGAATTAGTCCAAAATGATACAAAAATCACTGAACCCACAGACATTGCCAACATACTGGCAGACAGGTTCAGTGCAAACTTCACCCCCCTGTCCCCCCTAAAGGAGAGATAACTATCCCAGCCGAGTGTAGCCTCCCAGACATCTCAAATGCGCAGGTGAAAGCTGCTCTCTAAAGCTAAAAACACAGCATCAATGGGACCGGATGGTGTCCCCGGCTGTGTGCTACACGAGCTAAATGAGGAATTAAACCCGCACATAAGGCAGCTGTTTAATCTCAGCCTTACCACAGGATACGTGCCCAAGGAGTGGCGACGGCAACTGTGGTCCCACTCCACAAAGGTGGCGCCCACGGACCCTGGTAATTACCGCCCCATAAGCTTAACAAGTCTAGTCTGCAAAGCTATGGAGAGGATCATAATGGAGCTCATAAACAAAGATATAGGGGACTTGCAGACATTGGACCCGACCCAGTTTGGCTTTGTCAAGGGAAGATCATGCCTTTTGAACTTGGTCGACTTCTTCGAAATAGTCACCAAGGCCATTGATGAGGGAAAGGCAGTCCATACAGCCTACCTTGACCTTGCAAAGGCTTTCGACACAATACCCCACTCGGGTATTGTAGAAAAACTTACCAGCTTAAATGTAAACCCATATGTCACAAGATGGGTTGCAAACTGGCTTAAGGACAGAACCCACAGGGTTAGAGTTGCTGGCGCTGTGTCAGACTCCAAGCCGGTCACATGTGGTGTCCCATAGGGCTCGGTCCTTGGCCCCCTATTGTTTGGCATCTACTTCTCAGAAGTACAGGCCAACATGGGAGGACTTTGGCTGACAAAGTTTGCAGATGACTGCAAACTGGGCGCCATAGTGGAAAGTGCATCGGACACTGATATCCTTCAGAAGGGACTCACGGAAACAGATAGCTGGTGCCAGAGCCATGGCCTGAAGTTAAACGCCAAAAAATGTATAGTCATACCCTTCGGGAAAAACAAGGTAACCCCAAGCTACCATATAGGTGGCAATCCACTAAGCACAGAAGAGGTTATCAGGGACCTGGGGACCCAGGTTGACAGTGGCCTTTCTTTTGACACTCACATTGCTAAAGTGGTTAGAAAGACCTTCTACATTGCCCACCTGATCATGAAGGGATTCACATCCAGATCTAGTGAGGTCATTGTTCCCCTGTACTCTTCACTTATCAGACCAATGATCGAGTACAATGCCCCATTCGGGATGTATCTCACCCGACATCTGCAGCAATTGGAGAGACCCCAAAAGTTCCTCACCAAAACGATAAAGGGACTCCAAAATCTGTCATATGCTGCCAGATTGAAGAAACTCCAGCTCTATTCAGTCGCATACCGCCTGCTCAGAGGTGACATGTGCCTGACATACAAGGCCATGTCCAACCCAGAATTAATGGACATGCTCCACCTCAAAAAATCCAAATCCACCAAAACCACTAGAGCAAGCGACTTAAACCTTAGCACGGATATAAATAGGACGTGCTGGAGGGATAGATTTATCACTCAGAGACTCCCTATGCTGTGGAATAAAATCCCGGTTCATGTGAGGCAGAGCACCTCGCTGACTCTGTTCAAGAGAAATCTAGACCTGTGGATGGGAGATCGTAGGTTTACCCCGGGAATCATCTCTGGGTCACTGCTGGACAGAGGCACAACAAACTAATGGGCACAGTATTTTTTCATATAAGGGGTGGCGTAAGCCACAATAATTTGGGCTAGGCTTATAAATGCCTTAGGGCAGATAGCCTAGTATAAACCTATGAACCTATGAACCTATGTATGTGTTCCTTACTCCATGACATAGACAGTGTCTGGGATGTGCACACCTCCCACATGCATGTACAGTGAAATGTGGAACTGTACCGGGGGTGTCTAGCCCATGTTGTGAACACAGATTACCATCATATGTGCTAGTCTTGCCCACCTGTGGCGGGGACCAGTAATGGGCACCAGGTTTACTCTGCACCTATATTGATAGCATGCTGACATCATGCCCTGGTGTCAGTGGCATCTGCCCATACAGGGCATGTTATCGGGCATGGTATGTCCATTGTGGGGCACATGTGATGGCACCAGAGGTGGTGCAGGTGTCCATTGGGGAACATGGGGGAGATACACTGTCAGCATGTATGTGCATATTGGACAAATGGACATGGTGACATGCCCTCTGTAGCCCACTGCTATCACTCCATAGTTACTATCAGTGGCCACTATGCAGTGTACTACCCACATATTGGCTGTTGCCTAGGCATGTGTGTGTGTGTGTGTGTGTGTGTGTGTGTATGTGTGTGTGTGTGTGTGTGTGTGTGTGTGTGTGTGTGTGTGTGTGTGTGTGTGTGCCTGAGGCATGGGTTGAGAGTGTGCTCTGGGTAATACTGGGATTGCTAAATGTGATTGTCTCGCCTTGATGTCACATGTATGGGTACGACTTTGCACCCCAGCCTCTCAGCTATTTTGCATCTGTTATCTCTGCACGGTAGACATTGTGCTATATAGTAAGGCCTCCATATAACACATATGCAAAACCCACTCTTCATTGGCCACAGGTGTTAGACACTCACAACCACCTCTACACAGAATACGAGTTACAAACACACACACCTGTCATGTCTGGGAGTAGAACCCCTACCTAACTAGTTTATTACACCTCAGCACTACGCAGTTATAGGATGCGCCACATACATTACTGAAGTGTTCCTTCCCCAAAGGTGTATTTTACAATGAATAACATCAGCAGGATTGCCAAAGTAGGCCATTTGAAATGTACTGCAGGTGACTACTCTATAATTCATTGCTCCCTACACAGACAGTGAGACACACACAAAACATTCACAACCAACATGTGTGGGTATAGAACCCCTGACAGAGGTCTATACCACACTGCAGCATGGAGCTGTTATAGGATGCACCATGGGGATTACTAGAGAACTCCTTCCCCAAAGTTGTATTTCACAAAGAATGACATCAGCAGGATTGCCAAAGTGGGCCATTTAAAATTTACTGCATGTGACTGGCCTATAATGCATTGCTCCATATGCAGACATAGACACACAAAACATCCAGAACTGCCATGGGTTGGGATGGAACCCAACCACAGTTCTAAATCACAATCCAGTGGTACACAGTTACAGGATGTGCTACAGAGATTACTAAGCTACAACCTTCCCAGAGGTGTATTTCTAGGTGGGTGACATCAGCAGCCTTGCCAAAGTCGAGTATAGGAATTGTAATGAGTGTGGCTACCCTAAAAAGCATTGCTTTCCACACAGACAGATATGCACACTAACACACATGCAGTTGCCACGTCTGGGGTTAGAACATCGACGTAGCTACTTTTTCACACTACAGCAGTACACAGTTACAAGATGCAGTATGGAGATTACTGGGATACACTTTTCTCAAGGGTGTATTTCATAGTGGATGGCCTTAGCGGGTTTGTCATAGTAGGGCTATGGGGAGGGCAGTGAGTGTGCATGAGCCATAACCCATTCATCTAGAGGTTGACACACCATATGCAGGCACACGCAGGGTTATATTCCACAGGTACATGTATACAGCTGCTAGATAACTGCTTCCTTGTACAGTCATGTTGCACAGCTAGCACTTGCACCACATAGTCCGTAATGCTGACAGATACCAGTGAGTGACATCTGAGTATCATGTGGTTGCAGCCATTTGGCTGTGTGCTGGGTGGGACAAGCCTCATAATGGTTGTCTCCTTGTCACAGTCACTCTCTTCCACACATCTATGTACATGTACGTTTGGCTTATTATAGTTTATTGTCCTTGGATATATGCCTGTATGGGTGGGACAAGCCTCATAATGGTTGTCTCCTTGTCACAGTCACTCTGTTCCACACATCTATGTATGTGTACGTTTGGCTTATTATAGTTTATTGTCCGTGGATATATGCCTGTATTCCTATCAATTGTGTGTGCAAAGCATGAGTGGTGAATACTGAGGAGTGTCTGCACTAACACCTGCGACTGCCAGATATGTCTGGTCCATTGTTGTTTGCAGATATGGGCTTCATTTATTTAGGTGTGTGAGCAGGCCTAATATGACCTTTCGTATGTTGTTGACTGACATTGCCTTCATTTCTCTAAGTGTGTGAGCATGCCCAGTATGCCCTTCTGTATAGAATGTGTGGATCAATTCCAGGTAGTTTGTACTCCAGTGCAGACCTTTATGTTGTACACCTACAGGTAGCAAAGTGTTTCTGCAGGGTATCCGTCGATCATTTGGCAATATGGGGACAAACTGTGCAGGAGATAGTGTGTCGGTGCTGCTTCAGCTGCATGATATTGCAGAGATATTCAGACATGTACTGCTATACACAGTGATGTTTTCTGTCTTCATGTAATGTCAAGTGGGCATTCTTGCTCACAGTGCTGTCTTGGGGGACAAGGGTGACTGCAGCTGTGTCCGGTATTGTGGGCAGACACCTACATATCCATGGTATGTTATGCCACTCTGGAGGGGGAGCTGCAGACACTTGCTCCTGGGCTTGTGTATCTGGTTCAATACCTTGGTACATTGCTGGCAGAGGATCCCATATGTGTACACCCATTGACATGACAGTATGGGATTATCTTGCTGTGGCAATGCCTCACAGATGTACAGATTCACACAGGTTACCCAGAGGCAGGGGCCATGGGTCAGGACATTAACCCTGTTGTGGTGTATGGGCAGGTGTGTAGCCACCCATTTATGTGTTTGCAGCCAGGGACAGTGTGGGCACACAGCTTGGTGTCAGATCCTGCACATTCCATGCTGCCCATGCTCCTACTCCCTCCTCTGTTATTCTAACCTCTTCCACACATTATGCATACATTCTCTGATACTTTCCCTAAGGGTATCACCCCATTACAGGTGTGTGTTAGTGTTGGTCCACAGTTCATGCAGTTGGACATGGTGGACATGTTACTGTGGTTTGTCCACATGGCCTTGCATATGACTTTTATTGAGTGTGTTATGTTGTTATTTGGGTATCCATGACATAACATGCATTGGCAGTACATGTGAGACACAGGCCTTTGGCAGAGGCCTGTGGGGGCATTAGGTGTTGCTGTGCACCACATGTGGCAGGCCGTTGCATTCTGTCAGGCCTACAGTCTCAGACCACCATACAGTATATTCCCCTGGGGTGACAGGGTAGGTGTGATAGGTGTCCATGCATATAACTTGTATCAGTCTTGATCAGGTGGTGTGGATGCTGGCAGGGTGTTACATCCAGCTAGGGACACACCTGCATGGTACACCTGCACTGCATGCTGCATTCTTCCACTATTGCCATATACAGGTGGGGTCATACTGTACCCATTCCCCACAGCAAGGATATGACCAGAGAGGTACCTGTGAGTGGTGTTTGTGTGAGCTGGGTGCATGTGTGCTATGGACACTACTTGCATCTGACACACAGATATGCATGGGGCATTCCAGTTATGCTGGCATGTGCAGATACATCAGCTGTTTCCCAATACATCAGTCCTACCTCCTTTGTGATCTGCAGGTGTTCAGGCAGACATCACCAGTATCCCCTACTACAGGTCCAGTTACTGTGAAGCATACCTGTAGGTACAATTCCAAGGGTGTCTCCCTTTCACAGTGGTACAATATATACTGCATGTCTGGGGTACTTTCCCCTGTGTACTGCTTGTATATCTAGCCCAACAGTCATACCATGTCAGTCTTTCAGATGGTGAAACATATTACCACCATACATTTACAATGGCTTACTGCTAGAAAGTGTTAAACTGGTGGGGATTGTCCTTGGCACTGAAGTTGTGAGGGCTTGTCCCTGTCATCAGCATTAGTGGGCAATGGCCACCAGGTCTCACCTCAACATGCATACATACTGACCACTCTCACACATTATGAAACACACACCATCCTAACACACACAGACATGCATATTGTGCAAATGTTACAACCTATCCTGCTACCTTGGCCACCTCTGGGCATCTCTGCTCCACTCGTATTATACCTACTCATACATGTTACTACATTTCTACACAGGATTGGGGGGCACACCTGATTATTACTACATTTCTACACTGGATTGGGGGAATGGGCACACCTGTCTGTTTCTACATGTCTACATATGAGTGTGGGGGGGCACACCTGACTGTTACTACATTTCTACATAGGATTGTGGGGGCGGGGGCACACCTGACTGTTTCTACAAGTCTACACAGGATTAGGGGGGCATACCTGACTGTTACTACATTTCTATGCTGGATTGGGGGTAGGGGCACACCTGACTGTTTTTACATGTCTACATGGGAGTGAGGGGGGCACACCTAACTGTTATTACATTGCTATGTAGGAAGGGGGGCACAAGTGACACTTGTACATATTTGCAATCACTGTACTGGTATGTCATGTACTCTATTTCATTCTGTATTGCTAACTATCATGCTGTCTAGAGGCACACTAGTGTACTACATATGGTGGCTTTGGTTGCCCTACATATTATTGTCTGATGTCCTACCCTTCCGAACTAACATCCCCACTGCCTGCCCTGCTGTGGTCTTTCTGTGTAGGCCTGGGGATGGGGTTAACCATATCCATCATTCTGGGGCCATGGCACAGGCCCTGTTTGGGTTTGTGTCCACCTGTCCTGCTGGCTGAGACTGTTGTTGGGTATGTGAACCATCCTGACTGGCATGTGTGGGTCATATGGGCACACATTTCGCTCAGCACATTTCCTGCAATGGTTTTTGTCCCACTGTGTAGTACCTGCTACTGTGGTGACTCCAGTATGTGTTACACATGTCAGGGTGCCACTATGGGTGTCTACTTTCTGCTGCCGTAACATTCAGCCACCCACTTCCCTTGCATGCTCACATCTATACCATAGCTACAGGTGACAATACATTCTACTCCATTTGGCAATTGGTAGGTTGATTGACTTACCTTGTGGGTATGCCAGACATGTGGATGGTGCTGGAGAGCTGCCTATGTTGGATGCACATAGTACATTCCCTATACATGGTTGAGCACAGGTGGGTACATGTAGCTGGTGAATACTGCAAGGCTCTACTGGATGTGTCCAGACACTGGAACCATGATCTGAGCATCCCAAACACATGCTATATTATATGTCTGGCCTGTGCATGTGCCTCATTGGATCTACCTTACAAGCTCGACTCTTCACAAGATCGATATTTAAAACAACGAGACCGCAAGAACGAAACCGCAAAAACACAAAAGTTCACATGCCCGACAAACCACAACCCCATTAACAAAACAAAAAGTTTCCTGTTCCACACAACACACACACAACACAAGCACACCAACAACCTAAAAACCTACACTACACCTTACACACAACTGTCTATGCACTAACCTTAACCCAAACCCTAACCCTAAGGTCCATCACTATCGCACGCTTACCTTACCCACACCCTAACCCTAACTCACTTAATCCACTCCTAACCCTCAAGTCCCTCACTATCGCAATCTTACCTTACCCGCACCCTAACCCTAAATCCCTCACTATCGCATACTTTCTGAGTCGCGCTCACATGTTTCCCATGTCAGTGATTTTGCTGTCGGGATTACAAGTTGTCGATTATCTGCTCCATCGGTCTTGTGGTCTTGTCGTTCTAAATGTCGATCTTGTGAAGTGTCGACCTTGTAAGGTAGATCTGCCTCATTATGGCGTTCTTGTTCAGGTGTGTGTGCATTTCTGATTGGTGTCATCAGCCCTGGCTCCAGTTTGTACCCAGCATCCCCCACTAGGTGACCGTAGGGGATGTCCCCATTGGCAAAGCTCTGGTACAGCTGCATCAGATGCCATATGTGGAAATCATCATAGCTTCCAAAGCTGCCAGCACACACATTCATTATAATGCCCTGGGCATCCCATATAATCTGGCAGTACCCCAGCGGTTGATGTAGGCTCTACACTGCTCACCGGGTGGTGCTTTGAGGCATATGTGCATGCAGTCTATAGCACCCACTATCCCAGGGTATTCTGCTATTTGGTGGAAGAGATGCATATTGCTGGTCAACACCTCATGGGTGTTCAGGATATACATGCTCACTGGCATGTGCTGACAAGGCATCCAGGAACTGGTGGAATACTCTGGATGCTGATACCTGTGAGATCTCCATGATATCCCTAGTTGTGCTTTGGGAGGTACCTGTGGCTAGTATACCTAGGCCTACACATACCTTGGTATCCACTGGGATGGGTTCCCCTCAGTCAGTTTGGTGTGTCAGGTGAGCTGCACAGCTCAACTACTTGCTGTAGGAGGTCTCTGTCCACCCTATAGCGCTCCACTATCTCCAGATCATGTAGCCCCTGGTAGGTTTCCCTGGGTCTGTACACTCTTCTCCGTCTCCTCACTGTGGTTTGTTTGGCAGCATGCACATCCTCACCAACCTCAGCCTCTTGCACATGTTGTTCTATGTTGCCTGCTGCCGCCCTTCTCATGTTGTAGGTTTGTTTGTTAAAGTTTCCCCACTTGTATACACCGGTGGTGTAGAGTGTGGGAAAAAACAGTGGGGAAGGCGTTTGCTTAGTTTGTAGTAGTGTTGTGGGCTGGGCTGGTCTGATGCCTGTGTAACTGGCTGCTTCTGATACATTTCACCTGCCAGCTATGCTAGTTCTTCTTGATTACGTTCCTACTGCTGTTTTCCCTGTCCATTGCCCATCTGTTTGGGCCCGGGGCCATGCCGCGCAAACAGAGTACTCAGATGTGCATGCTGCTGCTGTTTCCTGGTTTAACTTCTTTTTTCTTCTTGTAAAACCCGGTGTGTGGTGCGCACACCCACTTACACTTTGTAAAGAGTGCTAGGCAGGTTTAGACACACCCCCTAAATTAGCTGTGTTAAACTAGGAGCATACCCGAGCCACAGGGCTCCAATCTGCTTTCAGTATGCCTGACACATCCACCCATGATGTCACCTACCTCCTAGTCTTGCACTCAACTATTCATACTCTTACATGGTTGGAGCCTGCCTCACATGCTGGAGAAATCTGGGATTCACTATCCTTCCCCTCATTTGCATAGGATTGCCTGCTAATGCATAGATACACATGTCACACTGTGCCTCCCCCATTAGCAACCACTATTCACTGGCCAGGTTGTCTTTTGCCTGCCGTTGACTTGCTGGCAGAATACTGATTTTAGTTAGACTGCTTTTTTTAGGTTTATTTTCTTATTTTCCCACCGATCCCGTTTGCGCGCTGCTGCCCTAAGCTTAAACAGCCGTGATCGGCAGAAATAATATGAAAGATGTATTTTGTATGTTTTGCATTGTTTGCAATGCCAATGGCCTTATACTTGGCCATTGGCATTCTTCCTCAATGACATGCAGCCTTTATTTGGTGCTGTCATGTTTTGGATTTTGCAGAACCGTACTCGGTTAATAACCGAGTACATTTCTACAAATTACGCTAGTTCTGCACGGCATGATTCCAGCTTCCTGGATAGCAGATTTACCTCATTTGCATGTTTTTCACCTGCAAATGGGGTAATTTGCATATGGGGGCTGGGAACGTGCAGGACTATTGCAAGAGAGCTCGTGCACGTCAAACAGGCACATACGTGGATCACTCGGCCGCCATATTGCCAACATTACCTGTTACACTAATCATGCATGCCGTGCAAGCTTTTGTGAATCTGGGGGGGGGGTCTTTTTTTCCACTTCTGAGGGGTTGTATCTCTACTAGGTTGTGGTTATTCCTTACTCTTTAATTCTGTAATTCATATCTGTTGTGCAAGCAGTATTCATCTGGTGTATCTGAGTTTGATTTCTTTTCTTCTCTCCATTGCTCTCTGTGTAGATTCCCTCCACATTCCATGATTACTTTGCCTGTGCTGGCAGCATTCAATGCAGCCTCCTTTCCTTCTTTTTTTTTTGCTGGTGGTGTTCCCTGGTCCATTTGTAATCCCAAATGTTTTTTTATTGTGACCTCTTTTTGTAATCTTTGCTTCTCTGAGCTGAAATGACTACCCTGTGGACTGCTCTAGTTTTCTTTACTTCTGATATACATTGTAATCCCTGTGTTTCATAGAAAGGATTTAATCCACATTGTCTGCAACTTGTTTAGGGGGATTCCTCTTTCCTAGATTTCTTCATTGTAGACTGGTCATATGGCATATTTTCCAGTTTTCTGGCGTTAGTTGCTTCTTGATCCATTTCTTTATGTGTCATAATATGTTCCAGTCTCTTAAGTGAAGTTCCATCCCTTTTTTCTTTACTTCTTTGTAGAGCTGCCATGCAGCTGCTATGAAACTGTATCCTCCTGTATTATCTGAAACAGAAATAGCAGTGTAGCTGTATATATTATTCTTGAGGGAAATCGTACATCTGTTAGCTTTCCCTTTAGATAGTCTGCTTCCTTTCAATGCTGATATACGTCTACAGAGTAGTCCTACATGAATTTAATACAGTTCTGTTGCCGCAAGAAACCTATCTTTTTTTCAGTAATATTTGATCTATTTTCTTGTTGGAAATGAGTTAAATGCCGTAAGAACATGTGCACAGCTGTTTGAGTCTGGTTTGTTCTTTCCAATTCAGTGGAGTCATTCTGTTTTAAAGATAAAACTTGGTGGAATCTGCATGGCTTTTTTGATCATATTTATATGCAGTCTGGTAGTTCATAAATGTTAATGCTGTATAGAATGCCAGAGATTCTCACATTTTAGTGCTGGCTTCTCTTTTCTATGTCATCCATTTTAATTTGAAGCATGTTCATGTTTTTCTCTAACTCTTGACACTTAACTGCTCCTTCTCCTTTTTCCTGCGTTCTCTGCTTATTTTCTTCTGCAATCCAAACTTTTCATCATTATTTAGTGCAGTTATGTTTCAAAAACTGATAAAACATATTTTATACAGGTTCTGTACCAATGGATTCAGCATTCCTACAACAGCAATGTGTTTGATGGATTTCACCTTCTGCCAGAATGTTAAGTTTCATTTTCTCCAGTCCATTTTCCCTCTTACTGTTGCAATGGTCACTCTGATCACAATTTGCTCACCCTCCATGCTGCCCCTTTGGCACTCCTGTATCAGTACATAAACAGCAGGCTTCCCATGCTATAGATGTAGATATAGATAGGTTTTATCTTATTCAGCCAGGAACCATTTTCCACTTAATTGTCATTGTACTATTTCCTATTTGTCATTTACTTATGTGCATAGGGCACATGTATGCAACTGGCATTTTTTATATCCTTGCATGAAGTTACTCTGTACCTGCACAGTTTGCAGAGCTTCTTGAGCATGCAGTGCCATCAAATGGAAAGCCGCCATGTTGTGCACTATTACTGAAAGGTGCTCAATTATTAGGATCTAATTTTTTCTGAGTTAGCCCTTTTAAGTCAGGAAAATAAGTTATTTCCCACTTGTTGCGATATTCTTGTCATTTTATCTCAAACTTTTGTTGTTGTGTTTATATTTTAACTGCATTTATTTTGCTGATTCCCTATGCTGGAAGGGAGAAAGAACAAACCCAGCTGCCATTTTTTCCATGGTTAACCTTTACTTATAATTTCAGTGATAATTCTTTCCATGGCCTTACATATGAGAGTAGTCAGGCTTATAGGTCTGTAATTATCCAGGTCAGTAGATGGCCCTGCCTTGTGCAGAGGGATAAGTGCTGCATTCCTTCATTCTCTAGATACAAAGCCAGTTTAGAATCTAAGACTGAACAATGATCCTTAAGGGACAGATAGGTCATGTTTCATGCCATTCAGTAGACAACTTGGGATATCATCATGCCCATAAATGCAGTATTTTTTACTTTTGGAGAATGCATTGATTACCTCTTCCTTAATGATATCTGAGAGAGGTCTTATTGAGATTATCTCTTGAGAGGTGGCAAAGGTGACAGTGGGGTAAAATTCACATATCATTTAGCACACTGTTTATGAGTTAACTTTAACGTTGCATCCATAGCTGAAGAAGGCTTAGTGTTTTCCTTTCTCTGTGGGGCTATCTATACTACAAATGTGGCTTTGGTGGATTTGAAAACCTAGGACTTTATGCTGGGTCTGCTCTTTTTTGGCATCTATTGTTCAGAAGTCAAGGACAAGGTCAAATGCCTAGGGCTTACCAGATTTGCAGACAATTTCAAACCAGGAGCAATCATAGGAAACCTCCCAAGATACTAACTTCTTACAGGAAAGTCTAACACAAATGACTGGTGCCAAAGCCATGGCTTGAAACTGAATGCTTAGAAAAAATCTAATAATACTTTTTGGGAAATCAGCCACCCAGGGAAACTGCCTCATTGATAAAACACCCCTAAAAGTAGACACAGTAAGTTGGATTTCAGGACTCATGCAGACAGTAATCTGGATTTCAAACAACGTGTGTCTAAGGTTGTAAGAATATCATTCTATCAGGTGATGCAGAGCCCTTTCCTAACCCTATTCAATGGCAATCTGGCCCAGTGAATGGGAAATAATAATTTCAACCCTGGTCTGACACCTGTGTGTATAATGGACAGAGGCAACCATTAAATCATGCCCTAACTAATATACACCCCTTAACATAACATCAAAGGCACAATAACCCATGGGATGCATTTGAGTTGTATGGCAAGGCTTATAAAAGCTCTAGCTGTCATTAGCTAGTATACACCCTAGAACCTATGAACCTATGAAAAGACTCCTTAGTTGCTTATTTAGTTTTATGAGGGTGTTTTACTTTTATGGACATTATACTTCCTAGTTTTGGACCTGGTTTTCCTTCTTTTGCTATATAATTTGTTGGAATTGTGATTACACCAGGGTGCTTTAGTCTTTGAACTAATCCTTTGTTTATTTTGGGTGAGTACATCTTCTTCAATGCAGTTGTCAACATGATGGTATAGGGTTCTACAAACACTTCTACCTAGGCAATGATGTTCACATGGTTTGGAACAGATTGACATGTGCTAAGTTATGTTATACATAGAAGAAATGGGTATAGTATTTTAGCCTAAATCATGAAAGCATGTACATTTATATTCATTAACTAAATGTTCTGGTAGTACAGTCTTGACAGCCAGCAGGGTTTCATTGTTTTTTAGTTCATTTGTAATGTGGTTCCAGAAACCTGAGCCTAATCTGTAGAAACCTCTTTCATCAATGGCTGTTTTGAACTATGGGCTTTCCAAATTAAGGGGATCACCTTGACTGCTATAGCTGGAGTGATTTGGTTGTTTTATTGTGAGAATTGTTTTTCGAGGTGTGCAGTATCCCAAAAGAAGATTTTAAGTAAAAGAGCACTGAGTAGAAATATAGCTCTATTGTTAATGGGTAAACAAATTACATTTTTAGTAGGTTTTGGTGATGAGTGTTGTTGTGAGCAGGGAGAACAATTATGCAACGTTTGTTTTCTGTAATTTGCAATATGTGAGTGATGTGGGCTGAGTGTAGGGAAAGGCAAGTGAAGTTATATGCTAGTTTAGGAATTAATAAATTTTTGACTGATGCTGAGTGTACTGTGGGTTTAATTTGGAATGATACCTTAGCTATGATATTATCGGGGTCAACAGAAAAACTGAGCGATAGTTGAAGAGTAAACCCAAGATATGCTTGTTGTGAAACATTCAGGATAAGGTTTCCCTTAATGTCTTTTACAGAAATACATGTAAATGAGGAAACATTTTCAGGGATAGAGAAGAGCATCACATTACTCTGAGTTAAAGTAGAAGCCTGTTATTTTAGAGCCAAGCATAAAGTTCACTGAAACCTGCCTGATGTATTGATTGAAAAGTGGAAATATATATTAACGGATTATAATATGGACATGTTGTCTACACACATTATCATGTTAAGGTATGGTAAGTCCAGTATGAGGTCACTAACAAATACAAAGAATATAAGGGGTCTAACACTGAACAGTGTGAAACAGGTGTGTGTGTGTGTGTGTGTGTGTGTGTGTGTGTGTGTGTGTGTGTGTGTGTGAGAGTGTGAGTGTGTGTGCATGCTTGTGCATGCGTGTGTGTGCGTGTGTGGGTGTGTGCATATGCGTGTGTGTGTGTGTGTGTGTGTGTGTGTGTGTGTGTGTGTGTGTGTGTGTGAGTGTGTGTGCATGCTTGTCCGTGTGTGTATGTGTGTGGCTGTGTATGCATGTGTGTGTGTGTGTGTGTGTGTGTGTGTGTGTGTGTGTGTGTGTGTGTGTTTGTGTGTGTGTGTGTGTGTGTGTGTGTGTGTGTGTGTGTGTGTGTGTGTGTGTGTGTGTGTGTGTGTGTGTGTGTGTGCGGGCTTGCATGACTGCGTGTCTGTCTTCTATCTTATGCAGTCTTATGCAAAACAGTTTGGCTCCACAAAAGGGGTGTTAAGTTGTCCTAGTGACATCCAGGTAACCCCAGATACTGGAATCAAATTAGATTATATTGAAAAAGAACTGTTCAAACTGGATCCAAACAAAGCACAGGGAGGAGACAGAACAAGTAACAATGACCTGAGAACACTTAAGCAAGAACTTACACTGCCATTACATCTATTATTCACTAGGTCATATAAATATGGGGAGATTCCTCAAGATTGGAGACATGCACTTATTAAACCTGTCTTTATGGGAAAGGGGAGTAGGACAAATACAGAATCATGTAGACCCTTAAGTCTACTTTCATGTTGTGGAAAAATAATGGAGAAGGTAATACTGGATAAGTTATTGTCAGAACTGGATAGGTTGGGACTTGAAACCATATATCAGCATGCATATGTTGAAAATAGATCTATTACCACCTGTAACATGATGTTCTATAACAATATAATAACAGCTATGAATGAAAAATTGTGCTGTGGTAGATTTAACTTCAGCATTTGACAGGGTCATGTACAAAACACTGATCGATAAATTAGTACAACTAGGTATTGATGTACTGTTGATAAGACGGATAGCTGCATGGCTTACAAATAGGACATGGCAAGTATCACACACCAACTGGGCAGGTGAAATCCTTGGTTACAGTGAAGGTGTCCCACAGGGCTCTGTATAAGCCCTTACTTGTTTAGATTGTATCTTTCAGATCTTACTTTTTCATCTGAGGTGTTCTACAGTCTATATGCTGACAACCCGAAATTGGGTAAACTGATTACAAGTGTTACAGATAAGGCATGTCTGCAAAATAATTTGACTAAATTGACCATTTGGTCACAGGAGAATAATATGTTGACAAATACATCAAAAACTAAGCATATGAGATTTGGGAGACATAAACTGAAAGGTGAATATTTAATACAGCACACAGTGATTGAAACTGTAGACTCATTTAAGGACCTGGGTATATTGGTAGATTCAGCTATGAGTTTTTCTAATCATATCAACCAATTGGCTAATGATAGTTATAGAAATATAGGTTGTATAAAAAAGATTTATAAAGTCTAGGAAGTCAAACATAATGAAGTCATTGTTTGTTAGTTATATTAGACCCAAACTTGAGTATGGAACAACAATATGGAAACCCTATAAGAAAACAAGCATGAATAAAATGTAAAGAGTACAGCGGAAATATACCAAGGGCATCCATGGATGTGAAAATCTAAGTTATTATGAAAGACTAAAATATCTCAGCTTGTACAGTGTCTCTTACAGATATTTAAGTGCAGATCTTATTCAGGTATATAGGGCATTTAGGGACAACTACCTCTGGGAATGTTTGGGGTTATCAGAAAGTACTAGAGAATCATCAGATAACCTATGTAGAAGGTTCTATAGGAAGGAGAAGTGTACTAATTGGTTCTCTGAGAGAGCAGCTGATGTATGGAACAGACTACCAAATTACATTAAAGCAAGTACTAGTTTAGATATTTTTAAGAACAGCCTGGACATTTATTATGGGAACAAGTGTTTTGGCATATTGGCAAGCTAGAAGGGCTTTAATGTCCATGCTTGAAACATTTGTATGTATGTATGTATGTTTGTATTTGTACATCTTAAAACAGAAAGGCATCTAACATTGTATTTAAGCTGAATAGCAATAACACTGCATTTATGACATAGGGAAGGGCTTGACTTACAGCATTTTGATTAATTTAGTCACATTCTGACATATGTAAATGTTCTGCCACTGGCTTTTCACAATGAGCACTACCAACAAAAAATAATGTCAGGACTGTGTGGGTATGTATAACACCCTTTTATTTATTTATCATTCCAAATCTACACACCTCAACTTATACGACCTCAGCACATAAGAGCATTTTAATCAGTGCTGGGTGTGAGCAGATCAAGGATATAATGTCTTTAAAACAAAAAAAAGCCTTATACTGAAATTACACCTTTGATGCCACTGATGTCAAAGGGACATCCAGTGCGAGTCTTGTTCTCAATGATGCATCTGCATCTCAAACAGGAATGCAGAAATCAAACTATGTCTTCTTCTCCCAAAAAACAATATAAAACCAAAAAGTTCAGCAGAAAGTTCAGCAGCAATGAAAAAAGAGCTGGACCACAAATCCTTTAGCACTTTGCAGAAATGCAAGTGGGGCAGGGCAGGAAGCTTAACTACAAATTGTCAGCTCAGACTCAAACTGAGACAGTTGAAATTTATGTGGAACTGGAACACAGCTGTTTTTTAACAACTGGTTTATATAAAACAAACAAACAAAAAAAATGGCAGAGCTGAGCGGTATGAAGGAGAGAAACCATGCAGCTCACATGCTGCTGACTGAAGCAGGTGGGTTCTTTTACTGACCCTTAAGAGAGGACGTTCAGGTAGGTCATACAAGCCATTATGGGACATATGGTTGACATACAATCTCTGCATTTGGTTAGCTTGCACTACTATTTTTTGTACAAGCAATGTACGTCTTTATTTTTGTTCAATATTTTAGCACAGCTGAGGTTCTGTGGTTGAATTCAAAATGATAGTGTGTTGAGATTATGCACGTTTAGGTACTTTAACTATTCAGGCACAATCTTTTAGTTCTAGCAGAGAAGTATATCTGACACAAGGTGCAACCACTTTCCAAACCAAATTTTAAAGTTCACTAGGAGGGATGAACCAGTTCTGATTTAACTGTGGGTGGCTTACAGATTTGCTGAGTCACAATGGGAGCTTTACTGTGTTTCAAACCTGACAACCCTATAGTAAATCATTAGGAATGTATTAAAGTTCTAGATCTTAATATTAGCATAGAACCAAACAATATAATGGGACTGCTACAGTTTTAGTGGAAGCGGTGTTTTCTTACTGTTCATAAAAGAATAGGAAGGGTAACAACATGGTTATGGAGTAAGTGCAAAGGGTAAGAGTAGCCAGTCATATATTTCAGTGATGGCCAGCTATTCATAAGTCAAATAATTATTATTACTACTACATGTAAATGACTGCTAAGTCCACCACAGTAACTTTTCCAGCTATATTATATGATTATCTTTTGTTCTCCTGTTTTAAGGTCTGTATGTCTAGTCTAAATTTACTTGATACCATATTCAGTTTCTGACATTAAAAAAGTGCATACCTTGCTTTTTTAAGCTTCTAATCCACAGACTACCACCAAAAGTAGCCCTGCAATACTGTGTCACATAAATAAATAAATAAATAAGTTAGTAGTCAGCACATGACCCCTTCAAGGAAGCACTAGCCCTCAAGACAGACACTAGTTCATTGTAAACCAGTCAAACCTTATCTACTCCAGAGACTATCCCTATTTGCAATGTAAATCCTGCTCACTACATATTCTACTAATTATATACAGCAGCAGTGATAGTCCTACTACCCTAACATGCATGCAAGTTCCTTTTTTTATATTTTTATTTCATAATCATGACAACAACGTACATAAAATGTAAAAACTTAGACAGGCGATGTTTGCCGTACTTATGCAGATCATCACAGATACATCACTAAGCCACTGAGAAAACATAATAGATGTAGTTGTTTTGATACTTATGACAACATGGAAGAGAGATCACCTACCAAGACTGTAAAATCGCATTAATGATATGGTTCAGTGCTGCATAAATATGAACATTCATCTGCATGCAACAAATTATTAGAACTAAATGAAATTTTAATTAATGCATTTTTCTAACTCTAAGCAATTATTTTATGATATCTGAATATATGAATGCAATGACAGACAGTCCCTTCACCTAAGATTACATTTAATGTTCCACGGCTGTGAATGCAGTCTAGCTTAAGGCCAACAATTAAAGATTTGCTGTACTTGCTAACATTTAAATTACTCCTCAAACACTGCAGTTAATAATTAGTAAGCACACATTTCATCAATGCAAATTGTGTTCATATGTTAAAAAAGTGAAATTAAGGAAAAATGTAAATATACAAATAGCAAGATGAATATAAATTATCTCAGACCTCAAATACATGCTTGTTGTCATGAGCAAAGTAACCAACATGCACCTGATTCATTTAATAAGGAAAAGTATGCTTAGTCTTCACCTTTTTTCTAAGATGACTACCAGGATCAATGCATGGTTTAGAAAATACAAACCTTCTTAATTCATTCACTCATTCATTCTACAGTTTAGTTTAATTCAGACTCCTAAGGCAGCCACATTGTCTTCGATCACTCAGGATAAGGGTCAGAGGAAATAATCCAGACTGTGTTGGCAGTCTTTCACAAGGCAGACATAGTCACTCTAATACAATTCATAATCCTGTGGACGATTTGGTGGGATTTCTACCCTGACTTCATACCAATACCCAATGTGCTGATGAACACGTGCTATTACCCACTAATAGTATGAATTCTAGAGATG